>NC_056615.1:6910163-7510163 GCF_018340385.1 Cyprinus carpio | reverse complement strand
TGTGAGTGTCAGAACTGGACCTTGGAGAAATGAAAGAAGGTTACCTGGTCTGATAAATCACATTTTCTTTCAAATTCAGTGGATGGCTAGGTGCATGTGTGTTGTTTACATGGGGAAATGCTTGCAGCAGGAGGATGCACTATGGGAAGAAGGCAGGCCAGCGGATGTGTGTGCAGTGTTCTGCTGGGAAACCTTGCATCCATGTGGATGTTACTTTGACACATAGATCTCTTCATGGCAATGGTGTTTGTTCCCTGATGGCAGTGGATAATGCACCTGCCACACTGTTTAAAAAAAAAAAAAAAAAAAAAAAAAAAAAAAACATTCAGGATTGGTTTGAGAAACATAAAGTTCAAGGTGTTTCTTTGGCCTCCAAATTTCCCAGCTCTCTATTTGATTGAGCATCTGTTTTAAGTGCTGGACCCACAAATCCAATCCCACCTTATAACTTTATATTCTGCTAATGTCTTGGTGCCAGAGACCACAGGACATGTTCAGAGCTCGTGTGGAGTCCATGCATCAATGCATCAGAGCTGTTTTGGCTGCATGAAAGGAGCCTACACGATATAAGGCAGGTGATCAATACATGTCTAGTCTTCAATCAAACAGTGCTGTGCCATGTAATAACAAATGTAATCAATGATATTAACTATTATATTAACATGGTGTGAGATCCCAGGCCTTCATGAGGCCATACAGCAAGTGTATTAGACTTGCATTTTGAGATAATTTCATCTCGTTTTAAATTGTCAATCACCAAAGCACTGGGAAATGTGTTACAACCATAACGAATGCAAGAGTCAGTAGGCCTACTTGAGTTGGGGCTTCGGCATATGTCTCATCCTTTTCATGTTATAATCACCTTAATGGGTTTTTCCCCCATGTCTCTCTGTATCCGTTTGCAAATTATTTATTTTATTGGAGTTCATAGCGCCTCCGCGTGGTTATCTACTGGATACAAATTATCATGCAAACAAAAAAAGTAAAGGCTTTTTGGCACTCTAAAGACTTTTAAACTCAGACCATTTAAATTTAAAATTACAATCTATAAGTGATCAACCTAAGGAATTTTAAATACAACAGTCATTTTCTCCATTACTATTTTAAGCAAGCCTAATGTGGGCTAATGATTAATCGATGGTATATGCTTTTGTAGAAGTCCGCATCATTTAAAAAAATTAAATAACCGCGTTTAACAAGAAACTGTTTTGCTAATAGGCAAGCGCGTTGTAGAGTAAACAAACAGACAATCACTATGAAGGTAAAATGACGTCAAAAAGATTTGCATACGCAGGGTAATAGCCTATTTGTGGAAGTGTACATAAGACTGTAAGTGTAAATTAAATTTGCATGCGCGAGAAGCTTTGTAAAGGTGTAAATCGCGTTTCAAGCGTAAGAAAAAATGATTTGCAGCATTTTACTCTTACTTGTAAGTGTAATTCATGTATTGTGAAACTGCAGCTTCATGCTAAAGCAAAATAAATATAATTTGCATGGTTCTGACTTCCATTTTTCTGCGCTTACACTTTTGACACGTTTTTTTTTTTTTGCCAAAAGACGGTCAAAAGCACTGCAAGCCTGTGAACGGTGATTTGCAAGCGAAAACAACAGTTTAAAGAACTGCAAAACAGATTGACTGCATAGAACCAATCTGTATGTGTAAAAAAAAAAAACTGTTGCAAATGTCTAAATGACCTGTTGTGCATGAGGGGCAAAAAGTTTCCGAAATAATCCGATATGTACAGCTCCGTCTTTTCTCTGCGCTTACATTTTGGCACGATTCTCTGACTGAGTTTTGTAAGCGTGAGGGGGAGGGCGGGGCCACCTTCTTCTTGTAGCCAATCAAATGAGCCTCTCACAGACTCTTCATTTACTCTTATCTGATTGGTTCAATAAACACATCATATGCCATTTAGTTCAGGATCGTTCTTGCTGCCGGAATGGTACTTTTAACATACACATACAGTTAAATAAATAAAAATAACAACTTAATTAAAACATGCTCCTTTCATAAGCTGTGTTCATACTGAATTGTGAGCTAGTGTTAACATTATTTGATTTGGCTTTACACATACAGATTAGTTTCATGCAGTCCATCTGTTCTGCAGTTCTTTAAACTGTTGTTTTCACTTGCAAATCACCGTTCACAGGCTTGCAGTCCTTTTGACCATCTTTTGGCGAAAAAAAAAGCGTGCCAAAAGTGTAAGCGCGGAAAAATGGATGTCAGAAGCATGCAGATCATATTTATTTTGCTTCAGCATGAAGCTGCAGTTTCACAATACATGAATTACGCTTACAAGTAACAGTAAAATGCTGCAAATAATTTTTTTCTTACGCTTGAAACGTGATTTACACCTTTACAAAGCTTCTCTTGCGCATGCAAATTTAATTTACGCTTACAGTCTTATGTACACTTCCACAAATATTACCCTGCGTATGCAAATCTTTATGACGTCATTTTACCTTCATAAATTGGCCCTTGTGAACTAGACGTTGTCTAGACGGGACTTTTATTTTGAAAATCATCTTTCGGATTTCTCAGTTTCCTGTTAACTTTTACTTCATTGCATTCTACGAATTTTAGCTGTGATTTGTTTTAAAACACACGGAGCACAACAGAAAATATATATAGTAGGAATGACCGAAATCAGACTCACAAAGACAACAGACTTCTGTGAACGAGATCAGGGCGAGTGTTTTCGTTTGGCGTTTTCGCTCGTGCAGTGATGTGGAGCTGGATTGATCTCTAGACATCATAAATGTGATAAGTTCGTGTTTATTTTATTTTATTTTATTTTTAGGACTATTGGTTTCTCCTCACTAGATCACTCAAGTAAGTTCATGTTTATCAGATCAGTAAAGTGTTTGTATTGTATTGAGGGCAATGTGTTAAACAGTCTGTCTGAAACAAAAGACGCTACAGCGCGAGCTAGCGTTACTTTAGCTGAACACTGATGTAAACATGCCATGACCATCATCAGACACAACTCCTGTGCCCCTTATTTCTTCTAAATGTGAATTTATGGCGTTATGAGAATATTAATGGACACATTGTTTGTTTTTGTTAATATTTCATTTCCATAAATAAAAATAACTGAAATATTCAGAAATATTAACTGTTCAGAAATCCTTTAAATTATGAAGAATAACAAACTCCATTATATTTAAGTGTAGATATCAGTTGTTTGTATTAATATACCAAATAAATGGGGGTTGTTGTTGTTGTTGTTGTTGTTGTTTTTAGCTGTAGTAAAATCATGGATGTGGTGAGTTTTCGTTTGCCTGCGCATGGAGACACCGCCCTGAGCAACATGAACTTCCTGCGGACACAGCAGCACTTCTGTGATGTCACCATCGTGGCGGGGGGCAGGCGCATGTTCAGGGGTCACAAGGTCGTATTGGCTGCTTGCTCTGCTTTTCTCAGGGACCAGTTTCTCCTGAACCCCTCGTCAGAGCTACAGGTGAGGGGCCTCTCATGCATCTTCTGTGTCGTTAGTGTTACATTGGTCTGTATTAGTGAATGAAATCCAATTAAATAGTGTCAGACTTCATGCATAAATAAACTAGACTTTATGCATAAATTAAAAAGACAGACAGCTTACTTGTACAATGTAGTTGTGAATTCCAAGCAAGTCTGGAATTCCATTATTTCCCTCCAACGGTCCATTCAAGGACACTCTCATTTCTGAATATAACATGTCCAGAAAGACTTTGGTTCAATGGACCCTTTTACGGCTGACGTCACAATTACGTCACAGCGCTAGCTGGAGGCGGCCCATTTAAACCACACAGATTCGGCTACATAAGGAGCTTAAAATATCATCTTGTTGTGATCTTGGGTGCCAGAATTGACGTAATGCATGCTCCAATGTGAAATTTTATTGTATGCCTGCTGGCACTGCCAGACAAAAAAACAGACGACAGCTGTGGTTAAATGTGATAAAACAAGTGGACTGGACAGAAACGATCAAAAATGCTTGCATTTGCAACGCACGCTTCTTATCAGAAAAAAATGTCTTTTATTGTTATATGGATTACAGTTTGTGTTACGCATCTAAAGATTTCTGATGCATATCATGACTGTCGTTTGTGAAATAATTCAATTCAAGTTTATTTCTATAGTGCTTTTCATGATACAAATCGTTGCAAAGCAGCTTAACAGAAAATTAAGTTTCTACAAAATATTTAGTAGCTTATCAGTGGTGACTGTCAGTTAATGTACATATGGCAGGAATGTATGGAAAAGTCAATTAAAGATGCAATCAAACAGACGATGAACACTATTAACAGCAACTGTTATATGTTGCAATCAAATTTTTATAGTCAAATTTGGTAGCTCTGAATGTTGTTTCAGGGTTGGCAACATCTGAGGTCCTCTGAGAGGTGGGCATCTTCTCTTCTCAGGTGTTCTGGATCCAGACTGAAGCTTGTGGCAGAAACAGAAACAAATGGAGACACAATTAGCGTAGCTGCTGTTCCAACCAAGCAAAGTTGATTTATTTAACCCAAGCTAAAGAATAGTAATGTGCATTTGTTCAGATATAACTTCAGTACCATATTATGAGATGCATTATTTGAATGCTTGGCCAAAGAGATGGTGTGTGTGTGTGTGTGTGTGTGTGTGTGTGTGTGTGTGTGTGTGTGTGTGTGTGTGTGTGTGTATAAAAATATAAAAAAAAAAATTTCAGTTCACTTAGCTGTAAAATACTATAGTTGCCTGTTGAAATTGAAATGTATAAACATCCTTATGACTAGAAAGACAGGTTAGGTTGTAGATAGAACTGTAATTTTACTATTTTAACAATGTCCTTACTACGGTTCTGGGCCTGGGAACATTTCAGTTGCATTGCTCTCTAAGGATGGTTAGAAAGCTCTCGGATTTCATCAAAAATATCTTAATTTGTCTTCTGAAGATTAACGAAGGTTTTATGGGTTTGGAACAGCATGAGGGGGAGATTAATGACAGAATTTTAATTTGTGGGTGAACTAACCCTTTAATCAGTGGCATGAGTTTAGGGCAGGGGAGTGTTTAGGAAACTTGTTTGAAACCAATCATTGTTTATGCAGTTCCAGTTGGTGTTGCTAGTGATGCAGAATTTCAAGTCTGCATAAAATGCATGTTCTTGACCTTATTGTGAATGAGTCATCCATGTAGAGGTTAACATTTTTTTTTTCCATTATTTTTATTTTTTCCATTATTTATCATTTTGTTGCTTCGATTGTCAACAAATACTTTGTCTGTCCAGCAGGTGTCGATGTTGCACAGCTCAGCGGTGGTATTTGAGCTCCTCCAGTCCTGTTACACAGGGATGCTGCGGTGTTGCACAGATGAGATGTTTTTCTGTATGTTTGAAGGCAGCTACCTGCAGATGGAGCATGTGGTGGAGAAATGCAGAGGAGCCCTGAGTCAGTACATGCAGCCCCGGAATCGAAGCCCCATTGTGAGTATCCCAGCCTCAAACACTTGTCAAACATGATGTGCAGTGATTTCACAACAGGGTTCGTACAAGGTGCTTGAAGTACTTGAATTTGACTTTTTGAAATTGAAGTCCTGAAAACCCTTGAAAACAGCCATATTTTTGAGAAGGTACTTGAAAAGTACTTGAATTTTTAAAGGGCGCAATATATATGAAATAAGTGTGAGTTTGTTTGTTTTTTTACTTGACAAAACAATCTTTTTATGCAAAATTAATGATGCAGTGCGTCTGATATAAATAGAGCCGTTTCTCCTGGCTTTTTGTAGTGCACGAGATCTTGCGATATTACTCCTTGATGCGAAAAGTGAAAACTTTTGATAGTGCTTGCTTGCATTATATTGTTCGGCCTTTAATTGCGTGTGCTGTTTGTTTGGGTTTCATTTGGGAACGCATATAAAGTCTGACGCATTTTGTGTTGCACTGTTATCATTTACAAGAGTGGAGCGCATCTTCATCTCAGCAGCTCAGGACACACTCTTCCTCTGCATATACTGTGTTGTTTGTTGCTTAACATTCATCTAGGAAAACAGTGCATGTTATCTCACTAGATTTGTAACATAAATCATTTATAAACCTATGCCAACACAGGAGAATTCATCAACATATTTAGAAGTATGCAATTTGTTGTACATCGCAATTTCAAAATAAGTTCAAACCCTTGCTCTGAGTTTGCATGTGGCCAAATATTAAAATGAAATGGATTTAAACATCCTTGAATCACACTGTAAAGTGAAGCATGGCCAGGCAGTTGCCGCCCTCTGCAGTTGTTTGTTATAATACATAATATACTTAAGTTGGTTATGTTCATATTTTGTGTAGGCATATTACATTACGTCAGCCTATTTTATCAGGGTTGTTCAATAAAACCATGTAATTACTTGGTTTTGATACTTTATTTGAACCAATTATTATTGCCTCATCGTTAGTTTATATATAAATGGTCATACTAAAGCCTGTTTTTCACTCAGGTCTATTTGTATTACTAAAAAAATATCAGATTACTCAGTGGTCAAAATAATCAGTAGATTACTTGATTACCGAAACAATTATTAGTTAAAATATTTCAAAATACAACTACATTGTTTTGATTTGTGTGATTTAAAAGATAAATATTTTGTCATTAAAAAAAAATTCTTAATAGTATTAAAATATTGTCTCATTCTAGTGAACCAGGTATATATCTCATGATATCATTTAGTGTATTGTCAAACACGCTAGTGTTTAATCAGTTTGAATAAGGAAAGCGATAACTTTGGCATAATATCCTTTCAATTGTTAAAGTTGCCACAGGCATTGCATGCTTTTGTGCTGCTCTTTATTTGTGCCATTTAGTTTATTAGAATTTGAAAGATAATAACAAAATAGTCCTTGTAAACCAAAAAAGAAGTTTTGAAAGTCCTGGAATTTTATTTTGCAGTTTCTGTACGAACCCTGTCACAATCATGTTGCACTGTGGTCTATGGAGCTCCCTTGGTCAAAACTGAGGGGTCAAGAACCTGTCCATATAAACTTCCCTTGTCCACTTCATGAAACATAAAAAATTCTCAAAATGGTGGTGGGGATTCCCCCGAGGGGAAGTGCTTAGGGAAGTTCACGAGTGTGTGTGTGTGTGTAAATGCTAAGTGGAACGCAGCCTTTGTAACCCTTTGACCCTGATAAGCTTGTTCAGGTGTGTTTGATTAGAGTTGGAGCAAACCATTGCAGGACTGTGGGGGACCACGGCTGGCCACCCCTGGTCTCAGCAGTTTGGGTGGAGGTTAACAGCTCATTCCACCAAAGAAGAGCAAGGAGGGTGAAGGTTTGGGAAAGCATCTTTGTGCCACATTAGCTATAATTCCATCTACCTCTTTTTGTGCACATTTTGAAGTATCCCATCAGAAACGAGTGATGGAAATGCCACATTTCGAAAAGAAATCCCTTAATTAGCATATAAGTTTTTATGCTCGCTTGAGGTGGTTTTTGACTTGTTTGAAAAAGGGGTAATGCTAATAATGGGAGATGGAAATGCGTTTTGTAAATAAATTCCTCCAAGCGCATCAAAAAACCTCATGTGATTTTGCACTATGGGACGGTAAATCCTGACTAACCAGCAGACCGATCTTGTTCCACAGCATCTGAAATGTTGTTACATGGTCATTCGGAAATTCCCGAGCAAAGTCTGTCATCAAAGTATTTCTGTATAATTGCCTCCCAGAACTGTTAAACGACTACGTTCAGAAAAAGCAGCATCCACCTCCGAAAGCAATGACCACATTCATTGTGTTTCGTCTGCTTGTTCTGAGGTGCAGGTACAGTTGCATCTCAATAAATCAGAATGTCATGGAAAAGTTCATTTATTTCAGTAATTCAGCTCAAATTGTGAAACTTGTGTATTAAATTCAGTGCACACAGACTGAAGTAGTTTAAGTCTTCGGTTCTTTTAATTGTGATGATTTTGGCTCACATTTAACAAAAACTCACCAGTTCACTATCTCAACAAATTAGAATACTTCATAAGACCAATAAAAATAAAACTTTTAGTGAATTGTTGACCTTCTGGAAAGTATGTTCATTTACTGTACATGTACTCAATACTTGGTAGGGGCTCCTTTTGCTTTAATTACTGCCTCAATTCGGCGTGGCATGGAGGTGGTCAGTTTGTGGCACTGCTGAGGTGGTCTGGAAGCCCAGGTTTCTTTGACATTCTAATTTGAGATGCACTTGTAATTTATTATATAGGAAAATTATTATATTCAGTAGCTTCTCCTACTTTTCTTAGTGATGTATAGTGCCAGTTTATCAGGAAGTGACAATTTATTTCTCTTTGACTCGTTGGATGGTAACAGTGCTTGTTTGCAAATGTTTTGTATAATATTCCAATTTTGCACATAAGGTTAAATTTGCAACCTTGGATGGAAACCCGACTATTGTAGATTATATTCAAAGGCCCACTACAGCTACTGTTCTCTCTGACAGACAGAATGTTTCACAAAATCTTAAAGCATAGTGTCCAAAAAAGACTAGTAGACAACAGTGTAAAACACCATAAAATGGGTCCATGTGACTAGAGATTTGCATTCCAAATTGCCTTAAGCCATAATATTGTTGTGTGACTGGCTCTTTTGGTATTTGCTGGGGCTTGACAGCCTATGCTGATTGTTTAATTAATTTTAGTAAAATGATGCATTGTTTGTCCTTCTCTCTCTCTGTTTCTTCCATTAAATATTCAGAGTGTGAAATCAGAAGACCCTCAGTCTATGCTAGTGATTGTCAGTGGAAGTACCCATTCATTGGGATCCATTTCATCCCCTTCTGATACTGCATCACTGCATCCTCACAGTTCAGGAAAGGAGCTCCAGGCTGCCGATGCCGAACTCTCCAACATCCCTCACAAAGATGACAGCAATTTGACCATACACCATGTAAATATCTCTTGGATTTGCCACATATATGCTAACAGTGCCAAAAGATGTAACGGTAATGATTATTACCCTTTTAAACTCTCAAGCTTACTGTTTTTGCAACTGAAGTTTATAAAAGGTTTATAAAATATTTCATTTTGCTAGCACAATTGCAAGTTTTGAGACAAGGGAGAAGGGTCTGAATTTGTGAAAATGGTCTTCTGGAAATTTAATAGCTAAATGAAAACTGCAGTAAAATTAATGCGAAATTTGCCTGCGAAATCAAACATTGTTGCTATATTACTGTGTATTGCTGGCAATCCTATGTCAAAGAGGGTCATATCAGCACTTATTTTGGTAGTTTGCTCAGTTGTGGTTTACTAATTTATGTTTTTACCCTAACAGGTCAGAGGATCAGATGCATCTGGTCACTTCGAGGGAGAAGACGGGCCTGAGAGTGATGTCTTTCAGGTGCAGATCAGTGATGAACATCAAGACCCAGAGAAGACCTCTGGTGCTGAGGAGGAAGACAGAGAAGCTGTTGTTATGTTGGATGACCACGGTCAGCTGGACGCAGGTGTAGAGGAGCACAATATGGAGGGGCGAGCCAAAGGCAACGGCATCAGAGGGGCGGGTCGCGTGTGGAGACGACGGCACGGAGAGCAACGGGGAGGCAGAGGAAGAGGCTTTAAACACAGGAAGCGGTACACTTTCAAGGATCGCAAGCTCATGGGTAACTATCAGGAGGCCTGGCGGTTCCCGACCCCTGATGAGATAATGGGCAATTTTGGAGCAGACTTTGGGGCTGATTACCTGTCCAATCAGCATCTCGCAGACGGTACCGTCCGCATCGAGTACAGGCCTGGAGAGGGACAGGGAGAAGAGATTGGCTCTGATGGAGGTCCTGCACACTTTGGTGTGGAAGCTTCCAGCGGGGAACAGGGAATGGGAGTCGGGACACATACAAATGAACATGGAGCTGCTGACGAGTCCGTGGCAGTGGTGGGATCCACGTCCTGTGTAGCTGGGCCAGTGGTGTGTGAGCAGTGCGGACTAGCGTTTTCGTCAACGCAGGACTTAGCCATGCATTCTCTGTCAACACACCGGCTTTACGTGTGTCCATGCTGCGGGAAGCACTTCAGCCACTCCAGTAACCTCAATCGCCACATGATCGTCCACCGTGGAGTTTCCAAGCTCCACTGTTGCCCCCTGTGCCACAAGACCTTCACTCAGAAGTCAACACTGTGCGACCACATGAACCTGCACAGTGGAGAGCGCCCACATGTGTGCGCGTACTGCCACGTCAGCTTTGCCCACAAGCCTGCTCTACGCCGTCACCTGAAGGAGCAACACGGAAGAACCACGGCCCAAAACTATCTGGAAATGCAGCGAAACAATGAGGGTGGTGCTGGGGACGGGGTTTAGATCACATTTAAATTGTGTTAATGAAATCAGAAATAACACTATTTACTTTCTTAATACACATTTCTAGGTTTATTGTGCACAATTTATCAGTGCACGTTAGGTAAAAATGTACGTCTTTGTAATCAGTATGTAATAACCGTATCGATGATTCAGAATTGTCAATGTGCAGGCCGAACACTGCCAAAGCATTTAAGCCTGTAGAGAATGAATGAGTTCATACTCTCACAGCAACCGTTACATTTAGTCATTTAGCAGACGCTTTTATCCAAAGCGACGTACAAATGAGGACAATGGAAGCATCCAACAGTCAATCCAATATTGAAAATTCTATGATTTATTCACCCTCGTGTCATTTCAAACCTGACTTTTTTTTTCCCGTGAAACACAAAAGAAGATATGAAGAGTTCATTAGCAAAAACTGTTAAACGCCACTTGCTACGCATTATTGTCCACATATAGCGCAATCTGAACCCTAAACACGTTTTGTCAAAAAAAAACGGTATTGTCCATTTTCAAGGCATCGCTACTTCACGTTTTACCAAAGAAGCCATGGATAATTTCGATGAACTTGATGAACCTGTGATATCTTCTTCGGTGCGTAAAATAAAAGCTAAAACTTTTTCACGATAACTTGCAAAAGAAGCACATTACAATGCTGAGGGAAAAGCTCTGTGTGTTGCATGTAATCCCATCCATACAGTTTATGATCACAACCACAACATTGTTGTCAGGCATCTACAATGCCATCTGAGGAGATTACAAAGATTAAACTTGTGTTTTTGTTTAACTCTGAAACATGAAATGTGGAATTATCTGCTTTTGCCAAAAAACGACTGTTGGAGTTATAAAACAAACTTTTAAAGTGTATATAAAAAGAAAACATACTTTCAAATGAACTCTTCATATTTTGTCTGAATTTTTCATTCAAGTCAGTATGTGCTTTTTTTTTTTTTCATTCCATGCCAATCTGGCCCATCTGGTATAGATATGGTTTAATTTTCCACTGTGGACCTGACAATCGAGCTCCTAATACAAATGTGTCAGTTATTGCCTTGGTAATGCAAGTGTTTACATGCGGTACAAGATGGATAGAGACTGTTACGGAGGATGATCAGATATTTCCCTTTTACTTCACTCAAACAGTGTGCTTGGCCAGCTGCTGAGAGAAACTAGCAGCCAGAATCAGACAAACAAGTGACCCATCCTGAGTGGCCATCCATCACTACACTCACTCTACCAACATGGTTCAGCTCATATGGAAGTCTAACTGTAACCATTCCTTACTGTTCTTAGAACCATTCAACCTGACAGTGGAAAAGCGGTTAATGATGTTGGTGAATTTTCCGTCTTTATACCACACAAGAGCACAAATACTACAGTTTTCTGTTGTGATGAGGAAAGTAAGAAAATGTGTTTTGTCATTTTTGTTGTAGTGCAACTTTAGTGTCCGTATGTTACTAATTCAACAAAGCCTATTAAAAAGATTTTGTCCCAACTGGAACTTTCTTGCTGTGAATTAACATTACATTGCCAGGACAATGCATCTGAAAACACAAAAAAAAGCAACTTGGTCAAACAATACACATAACAGGATGGTCAGGAAACTGTAATCAAAAAAAGTAACACCCTCACAGAAAGGACTGGATCCTGACAATAATTCCTTTAATTGCTTAGATTTTTTTTTTTGTTTGATTGATTTGATGATGTTACTGTTTTAAAAGGGCATGTCTCTGAATTTGTATGCGGCTGATGCAGTATATGCTAAATGCGGGACCAGGCTGGAGCACTGCCTCAAAAGAGGGTGGTTGCACATGACCAAAATGCGTGATAAAAAAATTAAAATCTATAGTTAAATCTATTCTACACTACTAAGATACATGCTCTTGTTACCTTAGGGAGCTATTTGTGTTTGATCTAACACTCAAATTTAATTTATTCACTATTATGTATTAATTTAGTGATGTTTAAAGTTTTCTAACTTTAATGAAATCAATTAATTTTGATGTTACCTTTATGAAGCACATTTTTAGGTTAACTTTTTTTTTCAGTGTAGATGCATAAAGTGAAATATCTGTAAATCTTTGCAATTTCACATAGTCTCTACAGTATCTAACACTAGTCAGTAATATTCATCATTGAGCCTAACAGCTAATTTCAGGTGAATGCTTTCATTCTGCAGGACCTATTGAATATAATTTCAACAGTCACAGTCAATTTCACAATTCAAAGAAATAAAACGTTTAAAGGAATATTGATTATAATAGTTATTTACAAACTAAACCATCTAAGTTGCGGATGGTTTAGTTTGGATGGTATGGTAATTTTGGATGCGGATGGTAATTATAATAGTAAGTTCTGGAAAATACACCAGTAAAAACATGGATGTGGTGAGTTTCCGTTTGCCTGCGGATGGAGACACCGCCCTGAGCAACATGAACTTCCTGCGGACACAGCAGCACTTCTGTGATGTCACCATCGTGGCAGGAGGCAGGCGCATGTTCAGGGGTCACAAGGTCGTATTGGCTGCTTGCTCTGTTTTTCTCATGGACCAGTTTCTTATGAACCCTTCATCAGAGCTACAGGTGAAGCCATTTGTTGTCAAGTTCTTGTGAAATCTTCTGTATGATTAGTGTTACTTTGGTGCATCTTATTTTTTATTTATAAGGTAAAATCTAATAACATCTGGACAGCCTGAAGTAATAACCGTTTCTGCAGCACATCAGTTTTTGTGTCATTGATTTCAGATCAACCCATCCCTTAAAATCATGCAAAAATGTTGATATACATTTTCCACCCGACGTGGATCTGTCTCTGGGGTTCATCTAGTTGTCCTGGTCTCCGCTGAAGCTGTAGAGGTAGAGGTCTTCTCTAGGTTCTGACCCACCATCTGGGCTCAATACTTACTGGATCTGTTGGCTACGGTGATCTCAGAATAAGAAAGAAACAGATTAATATTTACATAGATGCTATTCTTCTTACAGTGTAACAAGTACATTGTGTGTTATTGGAAGTGTTCCCGGTTCCGATTGACCTAATTAATGCAGCCTAACAATACTTTAACGGATTTGAATATTAGAAATGTGTAAGTGTGTTATGTGTAAGCCAGGTTAAAGAGATGGGTATTTGATCTAGATTTAAACTGTCCGAGTGTGTTTGCAAAAATGTTGATATACATTTTCATTTGAACTATTTTAAGCAACCTCATTGTCTCTTGTCAAGTCACCTTTATTTATATAGCGCATTTAACAATACAGATTGTGCCAAAGCAGCTTTACAGTATCAAATAGGAAAATAGTGTGTCAATGCAGAAGGACACTAGTAAACAGTTAAATGCAGTTCATCATTGAATTCAGTAATGTCATCATCCAGCTCAGTTTAGTTTAAAGAGTATCTGTGCAATCACGTCGACGATATCGCTGGATATTAAGTGTCCCCAACTAAGCAAGCCAGAGGCGACAGCGGCAAGGAACCAAAACTCCATCGGTGACAGAATGGAGAAAAAACCCATGGAAGAAACCAGGCTCAGTCGGGGGGGCAGTTCTCCTCTGGCCAGACGAACCAGCAGTTACATGCTGCAGCAAAGTTAGATTGTGCAGAGGACTCATCTGGTTCCGTGCCGTGGTCTTGTCCCGATGGCCGTCTAAGAGACAAGGTCTTCACTGTGGATCTGTCTCTGGGGTTCATCTAGTTGTCCTGGTCTCCGCTGAAGCTGTAGAGGTAGAGGTCTTCTCTAGGTCCTGACCCACCATCTGGGCTCAATACTTACTGGATCTGTTGGCTATGGTGATCTCAGAATAAGAAAGAAACAGATTAATATTTACATAGGTGCCATTCTTCTTACAGTGTAACAAGTACATTGTGTGTTATTGGAAGTGTTCCCGGTTCCGGTTGACCTAATAAATTAATAACAATACTTTAACGGATTTGATAAGTGTAAGTGTGTTATGTGTAAGCCAGGTTAAAGAGATGGGTATTTGATCTAGATTTAAACTGACCAAGTGTGTTTGCCTCCCGAACAATGTTCGGTAGATTATTCCAGAGTTTGGGCGCTACATAGAAAAAGGATCTTCCACCTGCAGTTGATTTTGATAATCTATATATTATCAAATTGCCAGAGTTTTAAAAACGCAGCAGACGTGGAGGACTATTATATGATAAGAGCTTGCTCAAGTATTAAGGTGCTAAACCATTCAGGGGTTTATAAGTAATAAGCAAGATTTTAAAATCTATACAATGTTTAATAGGGAGCCAGTGCAGTGTTAACAGAACCGGGCTAATATGATCATACATCCTGGTTCTAGTAAGAACTCTAGCTGCTGCATTTTGGACCAGCTGGAGTTTGTTTATTAATCGTGCAGAACAGCCACCCAATAAAGCATTACATTAATCTAACCTTGAGGTCATGAACACATGAATTAACGTTTCTGCACATTGAGAGCATAGGTCGCAATTTAGATATATTTTTGAGTTTTACAAATGCTAGAAACGTGGCTTTCGAGGGAAAGATTGCTAACAAATAGCACAGACAGTGTTCTAGGTAATTACATGCAGAGGTTTTAGATCCGATAATTAACAGCTCTATTTTTTTTTAATTTAGCAGTAAGAAATTACTCAATCTTTATACTTTATATTGGCTATGCATTCTGTTAGTTTTTCAAATTGGTATGTTTCACCGGGCCACAAATAAATATAGAGCTGAGTATCATCAGCATAACAGTGAAAGCTAATACTGTGTTTCCTGAAGATATCTCCCAAGAGTAACATGTAAAGCATGAAGAATAACGGCCCTAGTACTGAGCCTTGAGGTACTAAATCCTGACTGGAAATCCTCACAGATACCATTTTTCTCTGAGAAGGAATATAATTGTGAGGATACTACCTTTTCTAGTATCTTTGACAGAAAAGAGAGATTTGAGATTGGTCTGTACTTACAGATATCTAACCGTATCTAAAATACTAGAAAAGAGAGAGTCCATAGTTTCTGTTAAATCCTCAAGTTGTTCTGAGCTATTTGATATGCTGAGGAACTGAGACAGATCAGGAAGATTAATTACCAAGCAAGCCTTTTGTGGTAGAAGTGATGGTTCTACCATACTTGTAACAAGGAGTAGAATTTACAGTTTTAGCTATATGGAGTTAACACAAGACTAGATAATGATCTGAGATGTCATCGCTTTGCTGCAGAATTTCAACACCATCAACATCAACTCTATGTGACAGTATTCAATCTAGAGTATGATTTCGACAATGAGTTGGAACTGACACGTGTTGTCTAACCCCAATAGAGCTCAGAATGTCTAGAAATGCTGATCCCAATTATCAACATGCATATTAAAATCACCAACAATTAAGACTTTATCTGCAGCCGGCACTGACTCTGATAGAAAATTCTTTAATTTGCTGATTTTCTCTTAAAAATAATTTTAAAATTATAAAATTTTATTAATAATTATTTTTTTTTTATGATATTGTGGAACAACGAAGTTTTTTATTGTTGTAATTTTTTTAGTGGTTTTTTTTTTTTTGTAGATGGATGATTAAAACATTGACAGGAAATTAAATTAAAAAATCTTTAAAGAGGTTGAGCATATAAAGTGGCAGACAACATAAGTGCAGCATGCGATTCTATTATACAGAATGTGCAGTGGTGTGGACGCAGATATAGTTAACTGTATAATTATTGTTCTTGGTGTGAATGGTCCTTTGGTATTTGTTATTTGAATTTATGCAGTTTTATTTGATGTTGCTTTAAAAATCAGAATGTACTTTTGCTAGCTGGAAATTATTCTTTTGAATTTTCTTTTTATATTAACAGTAATTGTTTTAATTCTGTCAACAAATGTGCTCTCTGTCCAGCAGGTGTCGATGTTGCACAGCTCAGCGGTGGTATTTGAGCTCCTCCAGTCCTGTTACACAGGGATGCTGCATTTCAGTGCCAAAGAGATCGTTAACTACCTGACTGCAGCCAGCTACCTGCAGATGGAGCATGTGGTGGAGAAATGCAGAGGATCCCTGAGCCAGTACATGCAGCCCCGGAGCTGCATCCCAGTTGTGAATGTCTCAACTTCAAACAAGTCTATTCAGACTGTGAAATCAGAAGACTGTCCATCTATGCCAGTGATTGTCAGTGTAAGTATTCATTCATTGGGATCTCTCCAACATCCCTCAAAAAGATGAGAGTAAATTGACCATACACATTGTAAATCTGTGTTGGATTTGCTTCAGATGCTAATAAGTCACATAGAGACAATGTTTGGAGACAATGAAAGATGCTGGAAATTTGTATAATGCGCTTTTGGAAACATTTCATTAGAGAATTTCATTAGAATCGTTGTAATATTCACTATACCACCATTGAAATCATTGAAGTCATCATGAATATTCAATATAACATTCAACCTTAATGGGTAGTTTCCCTTGCACCACAGATGATTTGCATTTTACATGAAGACCCATCGCCAGCAACAGTCATGCATCAGATTGACTTCTGATTTCTGTGTCGGTGTAAATTTCTACCAATCTGAACACCCGAAAGGATTAGATCAGCTCTTAGTGTGGTAGTTTGCTTGATTGTGGTTTACTAATTTATGTTTTTACACTAAGAGGTCAGAGGATCAGATGCATCTGGCCAATTCGAGGGAGAGGATGGGCCTGAGAGTGATGTCTTTCAGGTGCAGATCAGTGATGAACATTAAGACCCAGAGAAGACCTCTGGTGCTGAGGAGGAAGACAGAGAAGCTGTTGTTATGTTGGATGACCACGGTCAGCTGGACGCAGGTATAGAGGAGCCCAATATGGAGGGGCGAGCCAAAGGCAACGGCATCAGAGGGGCGGGTCGCGTGTGGAGACAATGGCACGGAGAGCAACAGGGAGGCAGAGGAATAGGCTTTAAACACAGGAAGCGGTACACTTTCAAGGATCGCAAGCTCATGGGTAACTATCAGGATTATCAGGAGCACCTTACGAAGCCAGATGAGACAATGGGTAATTTTGGAGCGGACTTTCAGGCCAATAACAAGTCCAATCAGTATCTCGCAGATGGTTCTGTCTTTGCTGAGTACAGGCCTGGAGAGGGACAAGGAGAAGGGATTGGCTCTGATGGAGGTCCTGCACACTTTGGTGTGGAAGCTTCCAGCGGGGAACAGGGAACAGGAGTCGGGACACATACAAATGAACATGGAGCTGCTGATGAGTCAGTGGCAGTGGTGGGAATGTGCACAGTGGGGAGCGGCCATATGTGTGTGCGTACTCCCACGTCAGCTTTGCCCACAAGTCTGCTCTGCACCGTCACCTGATAGAGCAACATGGAAAGACCATGCCCCAAAACCACATGGAGATGCAGCGAAACAATGAGAGTGGTGTTGGGCTAGGGTTTAAATCATATTTGAATAGATAAAGTAGGTGTTATAATGAAAATTAATTTTTTCATTATACACTTTTCTATTTAAATTTTGCACAGCCATGAAAATGTCTTTGAAATCGATAAGAAATTACTATGCATTTGAGCTCTTTAGCCTGGAGTGAATGAATGACTGATTATTCGGTTAAATAGTTTGCCTAAAAATTTAAATTCTGTCATGATTTATTCACCCTAACGTTGTGTCAAACCTGTGACTTTCCACTGACTTTCTTCTGTTGAATACAGGCTTTTAAACTGTTTTTGTCCATACAATAAAAATCAATAGGGTCCAAACAATGGTGAGTCCACTGTTACATATACAGGTACCTGTTGGGAATTACTGCATGCTGCATCTCAGTCAGTGCCTTTGGTCCAGCTGCGGTCTTTCTTAGATATTTTGCCCCAAATATCAAATAGGGATAGTTCACCCAAAAAGAAAATTCTGTGATTAATTACTCACCCTCATGTCATTCCAAACTCATAAGACCTTTGTTTATCTTCAGAACACAAATTAAATATTTTTGATGAAATAGGAAGGCCCAGAAAGGTAGTAAGGACATCATTAAAATAGTCCATGTGGCATCAGTGGTTCAATCATAATTTTATGGAGCTACGAGAATACTTTTTGTGTGACTTTATTCAACAATTTGTTTTGATTTGGTTCCCTCTGGGCAAGACTTGGCAAAGCCCTCCCATTTTCACAAATTCTATGAACTGCCTTTGTGGGGCAGGAGGGCTTTTATTTTCCTTTATATACATCTTAAGGATGTCTGCCAACTTAAGCAGAACCTGATTATATCACCATCTACACCATCCCTGCACCAAGGCGATCTTGCAATCAGTCAGACAGATCTTAACCTAGCCTAGCCTGGGGCACCTACCACACGTCCACACGCCTTTATCAGATGTAACCTCCAACATTCTTTCTGCTTCTGGTTTTCCACTCTAATCAAGATACCCTTCTGCTTTCATCGTAGTTACTTCAGTCACCACTCTCTAGTATCTCTTAGCGTTGAGTTGGCTGCTCTACCAGCACTGGGATTCTTTCCCCCTCCACAATGAAAGATATCAGGGTCTTCACGATCACTTGAAAAGTCACAGGCCAGGTGAGCTAAAGCAGGTTGGAAAAAAATTTGCAGGACAGTGGGTCTCCAGAAGTAGGGTTGAAGATCAAGGTCCTAATACATTCTAAACTAGTACATAAAACAACTCTAGGGAAAAGCCAACAGGCTGGTGTGAAACTGACCCATAGGCATTTGCCAAGTCTAGCCAAAAGAGGTCTTTCCTGACAGTCTAGATCTGCTCCCATATCATCAATGCATGTTCTACACACCCAGGAAATCCTGTGAAAACAGCTTTCTAGCAGCCATTTATGCTGCAGCGCCCGGGGAGCAGTTGGGGGTTCGGTGCCTTGCTCAAGGGCACCTCAGTCGTGGTATTGCCAGCCCGAGACTTGAACCCACAACCTTAGGGCTAGGAGTCAAACTCTCTAACCATTAGGGCAGACTTCCTGAGTTATTCGCATATCTCATAATATCTTCAGACTCTCCTCCTCTTGCTCATCTGTTTGCAAGCTTCATCTTTCACCAGCTGGAGTATCTCCTCTCTTCCACCCAGAACCTTCGGGCAACTCTTCCTACCTATTGTTTTACTGAATGTACCTATGCATTCTTTATGAACAGCTAGAATAAACATATTAAGCTTGGTTTCCACCCTTCCACGAAGTATTCCACTATGTATATATATGGTTTTGCACAAATCCTAATCTAACCACTGACTTGCACTGAGACACATAGGCAGCTTTTTGTAGTCACAGCTTTTATGTACTTGAATGAGCAACTGGGAAAGAGAAAATTCTCTTTTTACACTATTATTACTTGTCAGACTAATTCTTATGCACCTTGTCCCTATACGATGCATATCAGACAGTGCATTTACCCATTGGCTCTTGTAACTAAAAGCTTTTTTTCTTAATGCTGAAATATTGAGTGTAGCAGTTTCTCACATTTTTTTTTTCCCCATATTCATTCATATTCATGAGTAATGTTGTATATCTCATGGGAGAAAAAATAACAGAAAAATCCCATTAAATCTGATGTGTTACCCTTTAGTATGCAGATAGTTTATATAACAGTGCATGCCTCTGTATTTGTGTTCTCAGTATTGTTTACCTTTAGGCAACAAGAGCACTGGAAGGTTTGAACTAGAGCTCATTCCATCAATACCATCTAATGTTGTTGTGAACTGTTGCGGGGAAAAGCTCGTTCCACACAGCAGAGGTCTGCAGTAATTCAGTTATTATTCTCACACAAACCCATCTACACAAAGCTCAGATTTGCTTGATGTCACAGGCAAAAACTCAACAGGCTTATAGTTTCTGCCTGTCCATTTTTGAAGATGCACTGTATAGATGTTTAGATAGCCCATATTATGAAGTCAACACAGGCACGCTGATGGAAAAGTTTATTGATTATTTACTGAACACAATGACATAATCCATGACTGAGCTAAATGTCCAGAAACACTGAGCATTAAACGCTGCTAATTAAATGACAAAAAAGTAACAGATTTACTTTATCACGTATTTGAAAAACAAAGTGTCTGCTGTATGTAGACAAAATCTAACGCTGGACTTTTTCACAAGTTTAACATATGCTAAATAACTGTTTTTAAAAATCTTCAGTGTAGACAACCTGGCTCCGTTTGTCTCTGTACGAGCCCTTGGCACTGTTCTGCACAGCTGTGAAGGACGAAAAAAAGAAGACAGAAATAGAAATGGGTTAGTCAAGTGTGCAACACTCAGCCTGCTTGACAGTTTAGGTTTTTTTCCTGTGAAATGCCTTTATTTACCAAGAGAAGCCCAGACAGATTTCCCTGTGGCAGCATCAAGCATGGGCTGCTTCCTGGCAATGCTGACTTTGATGTTGACGTCACCCACAGTAGTGCCATTCAGCTGAGAGAATGAGAGATAATTCATAAAACAGGGTTCTCTTACAGTAAATAAATAAAGATTTGTTCGATACTGACACAGGGATTTTCTTGTGCATGTGTAATGCTGGAGTGTTAACATGCAATGCAGACAAGCTTGAATATACACATTGCAAAAACTATACAGACTATTTATGAATGCAAAGCTGCAAAACATCAGAAATCGTCATGGTATTGATGTCAGAGCCATGAGCTCATTAACACAGGTCCACTAGAGCTTGCATGACTGTCCATAAAAGCAGTAGGTGGGTCCTCTGATCACTCGTGTGGTTGGCTTTTAGTGTACCAGAACCATCTAGAATAGTTTTTGGCATCTGAAATATAGCTGAAATAATATCAAATTTAACAAATACTAAAAACAAACTTCAACTGAAATAATTGCAAGTTGAAGTACTAGAGATACTAAGACTGAAATAAAATATAAAAAACTAAACTAAAAGCAAAAGCAAATAACATTTCTAAATCTTAAACTAAAATAAAAACATGAAAAAAAAAATATTAATAACTACAATATTGGTATTTAAATAATGCTTGATGTACTTTGTAAATGCAAAATGCTCAAGTTTTACTTTATTCTAATTTTTAGCATAAATCCTTTCACTGTACAAGTTAATATTGTGCAAGGACACAGTTTGGATAGACAAATTATTCTGCTGCCAAATATAGAATCAAGTATGGATTACTAAAACAATTATGGATCACTAGTACTTGGTCATCACTTATGATTTTATATAGTTAGATATCTATCTATCTATCTATCTATAGATAGATATACAAGCCAGTAACATAATTTCATGTGAACTGAGGTCATTTATGTATGGAATTCTTAAAGGTACAGAGAGGAAGTATAAAGTATGAAAATACTGCAAAACAAAAGTGTGGAAATGGACTACTGACCTCTGCCACAGCCTGGTCTGCTGATTCAATCTTCTCAAAGGTGACAAAGGCACAACTAATAAGAGACAGAGGGCAAAAATGGGTTCAACATCAAAAGAAGGAACCAAGATTAAAGATCACTTTCATTTAGCAAGGCTGCATTCAATTGATTAAAAGTGACAGTAAAGACATTTACAATGTTACAAAAGATTTATAATTTGAAAATAAATATATCACAGTTTTCACAAAAATATGAAGCAGCACACCTGTTTTCCACATGGGTATTAATATGAAATGTTTCTTGAGCATAAAATCCTTTCTAAACACTCAAAAGAATCAGAAAGCATTCTTACTTGCGTGGTGAGTCCATCGAAAGGTCGATGATGTTTCCATGCTGTGCAAAGGCCGAGCGCAGGCTGTCTTCCACTAAACCTGTGCCGTATACATACACAGTGTTTCCTTTGCGCACACCTCTGCGCTCTGGATACGAGTCTGATCCTGAACAACATTAGAGATGATTATTATTAGACGTTCAGATTTCCAGTAACTATTAGAAAAGGCAGATGCATGAAATATTCTCAGTTCTTTAGAAACACTGCAATGACACAACATGAACACTGAACAGGAAGCGATTTATTAATGCACAGATTGACTTACGTCTGTAGGGTCCGTCTCGCTCTCGGTCTCTTTCTCTGTCTCGATCTCGTTCTCTGTCCCTCTCTCTATCCCGGCTCCTGTCCCGTTCCCGTTCCCGGTCCCGTTCTTTCTCCCTGCCTCTTTCACGCTCCCTCTCTCTGTCCCGGTCTCTGTCTCTTTCTCGATCTCTCTCCCAGTCCATCTCTCTTTCCCGATCGCGCTCAGAATCTCGACTCGGCATTCCTCCCTCATCATCACGAGCTCGATCTCCAGGAACAAAACTACAGGAAAAAGAAAACAGTTTTAAATTTGACTGCAATACTGTTTCTATGTGGATATGATTATTATTATTTTTAAACTAAATCCGACAGTCTCACCTCTCATACAAGGATTTCCTGTGGGTTCGTTTAGCAGACTACAGCAAGAAGAAACAACATGGTGTAAAGTCAAGTCTACTGACAATATTTAATATACTCAACAGACCTATGTACATATACATTCACACTTTTGACACAACAAACAGTAATACTGTGAAAAATGTGTTATCGTGTTACAAAAAAAAAAATAAATCAGCATATTAGAATGATTTCTGAAAGATCATGTGACACTGAAGTTTAGAGGAATGATGCTGAAAATTCAGCTTTGCATCACAGGAATAAATCACATTTTAATTCCAATATATTCCAATAGAAAGTAGTTATTTTAAATCCTAATAATATTTCAGAATATTACTGTTTTGCTGTATTTTTGATCAAATAAATGCAGCCTCGAGTGGATCATTTCGACAGTGGAAAACAGCATTACATCAGGAGGCTCCTCGTCTGTAGAGACGCTCCTTTGAAATGGCAGGAATGCTGGGGCAGAACCTTTCTCAGGATCCTGAGATACAAAGAAAAGCCATAATTAGTGTTCTGTATGAAAAATAAAGGAATCAAATTTATGTTGGCTTGCCATTAATGAGGCAAAAACATCTCTTACTTTCAGTTTACCCTCAAGTGTTCTGGAGCGCTTGAAGCCCGAGTTCTTGTTCTCTGATTTGATGGCGCTGATCGCTCCAGACTTGATCAGCATTTTGGCCTGCTCGGTTGCAGTCGCTGTATCCACCACCGGCTGATCTGACAGAGCTGAGCAGAGACATTCAGAGAGATCATTCACAGATTTCATGCAAACTTATTTCAGGAGCATCGTTAAGTTTAGAAATCCATAAATCGACTTACTGCGCTTCAGTCCTGTCTGACTCGTCTGATTGGTGGAGCTCTGCTTCTTCAGAGCCATTAGGGCCTTCTTCTACAAGACGGAAGTGAACGTAGACAATACTACATGTCAGAAGGATTGTTTATTTATTACATATATGCATTTATGTGTCTTTTTCACCTTTGGCAGCTGGGGCTTAAAATACAAGTAGACTTGAGCTGAATGAGCTGCTTTACAGTTTCATAACTGATGAATTTTGGAACGTTAGGACAACGTTATTTTCCTGTTTATTATTATTATTATTATTATTATTATTATTATATGTATTGTATGAAGCATGTACATTTGTTTATAAACGTAAATAAGACTTTACCTTTTTAAATATGATTGTTTTACGATAGTGCTTTTACACTCATTATGAGAACCGTGACTATAGTTTTCACCTTTTTCTTTAGTTTAGCATATTTCTTTTGCAGCGCTTCCTCCTCTTCTGTCAGTGAGCTGGGAAATATTGCCATTTTCGTGGATCTCAAGGAGAGAAAAACAACAGCAGCGTTTGAGCAGATGCTCTACATCGTTTCCGATCAATACATCAACATATTAACATGTTATCGACGTTTGCGTTGCAACTGGCTTTTAACAACGTTCGTTTTTCTTTTTTTTTTAATGTTGTAAACCGCATAAAAGACAGAACTTTATATTAAATTACCTCAAATTCAGAAAATGAGAATAAGCGGCAGCTGTAATTCCTCACTCGGCGCACAATTGTGACGTAATCTGTTGTCATCCGCGAACCAGCTCAAACTAAATAGTTTGTCCTTAATATTTTTTTTTATATCATAATTTATTAAATTACATTAAAAACGTAATTTTATTTTAGAGCACACACACATAACATTATGCTGTAAAGTATTAAAATAAACAAAAAATAAAAACTTCCGTCCCTTCAGTTATGCGCAGCGTCCTGCAGGGCTGAAACTTTATTGATACTGAAGAACTGCAGAGTGACATGGACAAAATAGGTATGAAAAATATAACAGTAGTTTTTTGGGGGGATTTGTAATTTTGCGTTTGGTGTAATAACATGATTAGCAGCCAGTTTAAGTTTGACCTGATTTGTGTTATAATTCGCTCATATGACAGCTACCTCTAACAGTCATAAATTTAGTGATTGTAGTTGCAGTGGTGCTGAAGAACTGCTGTTTTCTTCTGCTTGTAGGTCTGCCCCGGCTGGGTGCGGATGATCTGCCCCTGTCTCTGCTGGAGATGGGCTGCTCGGGGAGATTTGAGCTCATCACACACCCCCTGCCCAAAAACAGACCCCTGCCTCCACACAGCACGGTCAGTCTTTTAATAGTGCTAAAATAATAATGCCATTCCTTTGAGTAAACTAATACTTCATATTCTGTTTTATCCAGCTTCCCCATGGCCTCCCTCCTACTTGTCTGGATCTGAAAACAGAGGTGGAGAAGCGTTTTCTGCGAGACCCTGCTTGGCTCCCGGTACACGATGTAGATGATGCCTTCCACAAGTTCCTTAAGTATGAAATCAGACACATGCAGAACATAGTTTGCTATATATATATATATATACACAGTACAGGTCAAAAGTTTGGAAACATTACTATTTTTAATGTTTTTGAAAGAAGTGTCTTCTGCTCATCAAGCCTGCATTTATTTGATCAAAATACAGAAAAAACAGTAATATTGTGAAAATATTATTACAACTTAAAATAATAGTTTTCTATTTGAATATACTTTAAAAAAAATAATTTATTCCTGTGATGCAAAGCTGAATTTTCAGCATCATTACTCCAGCCTTCAGTGTCACATGTAACATCCAGTCTTTCACATGATCATTTAGAAATCATTCTAATATTCTGATTTATTATGAGTGTTGGAAACAGTTCTGCTGTCTAATATATTTGATGAATAAAAGGTTAAAAAGAACTGCATTTATTCAAAATAAAAATTAAATAAAAAAAATTCTAATAATATATATTCTAATAATATATTTTCTTTACTATCACTTTTTATCAATTTAACACATCCTTGCTGAATAAAAGTATTGATTTTATTAAAAAAAAAAAGAAAGAAAAAAAAATTACTGACCCCAAATTACTGACCAGTAGTGTATATTGTTATTACAAAATATTTATATTTTAAAAACATAGCTTCTTCTTTTTTTTTTTTTTTTTTTTTTTTTTTTTTTTTACTTTTTATTCATTAAGTATCCTAAAAAAGTATCACATGTTCTGAAAAAAATATTAAGCAGCAGAACTGTTTCCAACTTTGATAATGAATAATCATATTAGAATGATTTCTGAAGGATCATGTGATAATGATCCTAAAAATTCAGCTTTGCATCACAGAAATAAATGATAATTTAAAGTATAATAAAAATAAAAACAATTATTTTAAATTGTAATAATATATCACAATATTACATTTTTTTTCTGTATTTTTGATCAAATAAATGCAGGCTTGATGAGCAGAAGAAACTTCTTTCAAAAACATTAAAAATAGTAATGTTTCCAAACTTTTGACCTGTACTGTATATATATATATATATTTATATTTTTATGTTTTTTTTTATATGTTTTTTTAGTTTTATTTTTATGTTTTAGGATAAGTGGGCGAGACAGAGAGGTGGAGTCTCTCCTGCACTGCTCACTGTCTCCACTGCACTCCGGTCTGTCTGTGGTCAGAGACCCCACCACCGGCCTGCTGCTGGACTTCACTGAGGTAACGCTGGAGAACACTGACTGCAGTCTGTTTGTCGATGTTAAAGTTTGTTTTCTCATTCCAGTTGAATCTTCAAAGATAGATTCAGTATTGTTATTGTTACCTGAAACTATTAAAAATCGTTCTTGCTGATCAAAATGATATTGCAATGAAAATATAAATGTAATATAAAAACTTAAAAACTAAAAATGTTGCCTTGGCAACTAATTAAAATAGGTAGTTGAAATAGTATTACAATTAATGACTGAAATTGGAATAAAAATAAATTTAATATAAATATTTAAATACAAACAAATTACAAAAACCTAAACTAAGATTCAAACGGAGACTGAAAATAAAAGCTAATTTAAAACATTAATAAAAACAATCATTACTTCGCAGTTCAGTTGCCTAAAATATGCTCTTTTTTTAAATGTGGAAATCAAGGAAACCACAGTAAATGTTCTTTAAAATATAATGTCATTTTTATAACGAATATTCAGTTAAATTTTTCAATTCAATTCAAGTTTATTTGTATAGCGCTTTTTACGATACAAATCATTGCAAAGCAACTTTACAGAAAATTAAGTTTCTGCAATATTTAGTAGTAGCTTATCAGTGATGACATACAGCAGAAATGTTCAGAAAAATCAATAAAAGACGTAAACAAACAGACGATTAACACTATTAACAGTAATTATGCAATCAAACTTATAGCAGAATGTGGTAGTTCTGTATGTTGTCTCTGGGTTAGCATCATCTGAGGTCCTCTGAGGGGCTGGCATCATCTCTTCTCAGGTGTTCTGGATCCAGACTGGAGCTTGTGTAAATCCTAGTTAGGGCAAAACAGAGAAACAAATAGAGACATAATTAGCGTAGCTGCTGTTCCAGCCAAGTAAAATTAATTAGTTTAACCCAAGCTAAAGAATAATGATCAGATATAACTGCAGTCCAAGATTATGAGATGCATTATTTGAATGCTTGGCCAAAGAGATGTTTTTAATCTAGATTTAAACAGAGAGAGTGTGTCTGAATATAACATCGTTTTTTCTTATGTCAGGTGTTATTAGAAGACACAGCATTGTCTGCCAAAAATTCTCTCTCATTGCAAAGACAGCCTGGACCCCCGTCAGAGAGCCTGAGAGGGAGTAACACAAACTATCCATTCCTGCCAGGTTCAGGATTTAGATACTTCTCTCATAACTGTGTTTCACAATGATCCCGTTTTTCTAAACTGCTGTGCTTGTGCAGCTGGAATGGAAGAACTGACGTTAGAGCAGATTAAGAAAAAGTCCGAGCTGGAAGAAGACATCGACTTTGAGAAAGGTTGGTGGTCTGTTTGGTTCTGTCAGTGAACGATACTTTGTGTGTGTGTGTGTGTGTGTGTGTGTTTGTGTGTGTGTGTGTGTGTGTGTGTGTGTGTGTGATAGAGAGAGAAAAAGAAACCGTGAGTTTGTTTCTTGTCTTAGATCTGTTGACGGTTCCTCCTGGGCTGAAGGCTGGCGTGGACTTCAGTGACAAAGGTCGGGTTTCATTATTGCTCTCTGCATGTACAGATATTTGAAAGAACGTTGGTTACATTTGACTTAGACAAAAAACAAAAAACACTTTCTAAATGAGTTCTTTTGCTGGAGAAAGAAAACCATACAAGTTTGGAGCGAAATGAGGAGGAGTAAATGATGACAGGATTATCGTTTATCTCTTTGAATGCCTTTAGAAGCCAAAAGCACGAAGAGTGAGGTGAACCTGCTGTCCCTCCTGTCGACCTTTGATGATGTCATCGACGCTCTGCCAGAGGAGAAAGAGGGGGTCTCTCCGAAAGAGGAGACTGTTAAACTGCCCAGAACGAACAGCCTGGAGGAGCTGGGAATTAAGGTGTGTGTAACTTTTAGAAAGAATGCCAACAGATGTTCTTCTTAACCACATGTACTCCTCAGGATTCAGGCAGCTCTGCTTCGAACACAGTGCTACTGAGTGAGCAAAAGAAGAAACCGCAGCAAGAAGACAAGGGAGACCATAAAAAATGGGCCGTTCCTGTGGACATCACCTCACCCTGTGACGACTTCTACAAGCGAATCCCCGATCCAGCCTTCAAGGTCAGGACTCACTATATGTTCATCGTTGTGCAAGGTTTAAGTGCAGAGCTGCTGTAATGCACACAGTTTTTGTGAGTTTGGGTTGTTTTTTTCTCTCCGTCAGTATCCCTTCGAGCTGGACGTGTTTCAGAAGCAGGCTATTCTCCGGCTCGAAGCTCATGACTCTGTCTTTGTCGCGGCTCACACATCAGCCGGCAAGACCGTGGTGGCTGAATACGCAATTGCACTTTCCCAGAAGCACATGACCAGGTGTGTATGTGACACCCAGTGTCAACTGATTGCATCATGTCAGTTATTTTTCTTTTCTTTTTAATACACTACCATTCAAAAGATTGGTATTTTCCTGGTCTCTTATGTTCACCAACGCAGCATTTATTTGATCAGTATTATATTGTAATATAAAATTGTGAAATATTATTATTACAGTAAAATTGTGAAATATTATTACAATTAAAAAGAGCTCATTTCTATTTGATTACATGTTAAAAAAAATTTTTTCCTGTGATGAAAGCTGAATTTTCAGCATCATTACTCCAGTCTTCAGTGTCACATGATCTTCAGAAATCATTCTAATATGCTGGTTTGCTGCTCAAGAAACATTTTTTTTTATTATTATCAATGATGAAATCGTGCTGCTTAAAATACTGTAAACATGTTATTCAGGAGTCTTTGATGAAACAGAAAGTTCAAAAGAACAACATTTATTTATAATAGAAATATTTTGTAACGTTATACATGTCTTTACTGCAGGTTTGTTATAGTTAAACTAAAACTAAAACCATAAAAAAATTAACCAAAGTAAAGCAAAATGTAAACATTTTATAGATTAACTTTAGTTTAATTGTATTAAAATTACTAAATAAACTAAAACTAAAATAAAAATCAATAAAAACAATATGAAAACATTTAAAATAAAAAAACAGCAAAATTCCTAAAACTTTCATTAAAATTAAAGTGACAATAGAAAGTATAAAATCTGAATTTTTTTTTCAAAATATCAACAAAAAATATAATAGAATATCAGTGATACAAAGATAACACTGCTTTATTGTCACTTAAAAATAAAATCTTTTAACATTATGTATTTAAAAAAAAATGAATTGCAATTTTGGTGATCTTTTTTAAACTGTGTTAAAAGCATATATGTAATGCACTTTGAATTCCCATTGAATGTGAAATGTGTAAATAAATCAACTTATCTCTCCTTACTGTGACATCAGAAGAATGGCTCTCACTAATATCACCGTTCCTCCTGACAGGACCATTTACACATCCCCCATTAAGGCCTTGTCCAATCAGAAGTTCAGAGACTTCAAGACCACGTTCGGTGACGTGGGACTTTTGACTGGAGATGTCCAGCTGAGCCCTGAATCCTCGTGTCTCATCATGACCACGGAGATCTTGAGGTGATCATCCAACAGCAGGCCTTCATGTCAGTTACTCATAATTCATAATTTTTTTTACAATCTTTGTTAATCAGTTTGTCTTCCTCCTAACAGATCTATGCTCTATAACGGGTCCGAGGTCATTCGAGATCTGGAATGGGTCATTTTTGATGAGGTTCACTATATCAATGATGCAGAGGTGATGATTTCAGTTCAAAAAATGCTATGCGTTTCTCTCTGCTGCATTCAGATCTCATATGATGTTGTTGTTTGTCAGAGGGGAGTGGTGTGGGAGGAAGTGCTCATCATGTTGCCGGAGCACGTTAGCATCATCTTGCTGAGTGCCACGGTGCCAAACGCAGTGGAGTTCAGTGAATGGATCGGGTGTGTGTGTATCATCAAAGCCATGAAACCAGATTTGATCCTGCTCTATGTAGATTGTGTGGTTTAACTCTGCTTTCTCTGTCCTCAGGCGTATCAAGAAGCGGCCCATCTATGTGATCAGCACAGTTAAGAGGCCTGTTCCTCTCGAGCACTATCTGTATACCGGCAACAGCACCAAGACTCAGAAAGAGCTCTTCCTGTTGCTGGAATCCACTGGAAACTTCCTCACTAAAGGGTACGTTAAGTCACAGATAGTTGTGTTTTTGTTTTTTTTTGTTTTTAAACAAGAATGCATTTCAGATTTATTCAAGATGTTTAGAGGTCAGTGTACTTTACTGTTTTCAAATATTTTTTAAACAACTATGCTCAACAAGGTTGCATTTATTTGATCAAAAATAGAATCAAAATGTGAAATATTGTTATAATAAAATAAGTGTTTTCTATAAGAATATGTTTTAAAATGTAGTTGTGCTGCTTCATATTTTTGGGAAACTGTGATTTGTTTTTGTCTTTTTACAATTCTTTGATGAATAGAAAGCTCAAAGTAACAGCATTTATTTGAACTATAAAATAAAAGAAAATGTAAAATAGAGAAAATACATTTGGAATGCGGATTAATAATAATAATAAATCAATTAATATTATAATATGATTGCAATGTTCATCTTGTTTGACTATTTTTTTAGACAGAGATAACATTTTAAGACAACATTTTAACTCCAATGTATTTATTATTGCTGTCAAACGATTAATCGTGATTAATTCCATCCAAAATAAAAGTTTTTGTTTACATAATATATGTGTGTATACATTTATTATGTATATATAAATACAAACAGATGCATGTATATATTTAAGAAAAAGATGTTATGTTTATATATTAAATATATTTATTTATAATATAAAATATAAGAATATTATGAATACATAAATGTATAAGCATGTAAATATTTTCAAAATATATACTGTTTGTGTGTGTATTTATATATACATAATAAATATACACAGTACACATAAATATATAATGTAAACAAAAACGTATTATTTTGGATGCGATTAATTGTTTGACAGCACTAATATTTATTTAGTAAATAATGGCCAGAAAAGGATTGAACATGGTATATAAAACCAAATTTACACAAAAAAAAAAAGACTTTGATGAACATATTTTGACTAACATTGTAAATGGACTTCAGAAGACGTTTCACAAAGCTATAGCAAAGGGCTTTCAAATTGAAACAAATGTTTTGTTTTCCAGCTACTATGCCGCAGTAGAAGCCAAGAAGGAACGCACTAGTAAACACGCACAGTCTTTCGGCACAAAGAACGTATCGCAGCACAACACAACAGCCAGTCAGGTCAGTGTCTGAACCTCTCGTCTATTCCTTTTAAACAGCTTATCTAACACAACAGGTCTGTATTTCTAACAACTACAGTGTTTTGACCACGGTGTTTTCTTCGTCCTCGTTGTGCTCCACCAGGACCGAGCCGTGTGGCAGACGCTGCTGAACTATCTGTCTCAGAGGCAGCAGACTCCAGTGGTGGCGTTCACCTTCTCTCGGACACGCTGTGATGAAAACGCCCGCTCTTTGACCTCTCTGGACCTCACCAGCTCCATAGAGAAGAGCGAGATCCACTCCTTCCTGCAGAAGAGCCTGACCAGGCTGAGAGGAGGCGATCGACAGTTACCGCAGGTACATCAGATTTGGGTTTTTCATTGGCTGATTCTGAAATCTGGAAAACAAGGTGGCTTTTATCCAATGTAATGCTGATAAATTATACATTATGCAAAAATACAGATCGCAAAATTACTTTAACAAGCAAAAATGCTGAAATTAACTCAACACTTATTTCACAATGTAAGTGAAAAGTAAAAAAAAAATTTTTTGCATTATAATACTAAATGTTTTGTTTTTTTACATGACAGTGGGTTAATGACTCAGTATTTTCAGAGTAAGAATTATTTACTACTGTAATGCAATAAAAGAAAATGCATTATTTAATTCTAAGTATACACTGCTGTTCAAAGGTTTGGGGTCAATAAATGTTTTTATGTTTTGAAATAAGACTGGTAACACTTAACACTCAAAAGCCTTTATATTTAATGCATTTATAAAAGTGTTTTAATGCATTAATTATGCCTTGTGATGCATCTTATTATACATTATAGCACTTATCTATTCATAGTTTCATCTTTAAAAAGTATAATGCATAAAAACACATGAAAACGACCAGTATCAGATGTAACAATGAATTTGCAAATATTATAATGCATTTAACTTTGGTTACAATTGCTTATGAAAAGATATAATGCATTGCAGAGTACATTATGAATACCTTTATAATGCTTTATACATAACAGCTTTAAGTAAAATTAAGCAAAGTAAAGTTAACTATATATTTAACTAAAAATATAGTTAAATCTGTAATATTGTGAAATATGAAAGCTGTTTTCTATTTGAATATTTTTTTAAATATATTTAAAAAAAAACATATTTGAAAACCAAAGATATGCATTATCCTTTTACAAAATTTGAAATGAATTTAAAAACAAATTTGTTGCATTAAGTTTATAAATTGCAGTATATTTATTGATTAATTAGCCGGGTCAATGTTCATCTTTTAATAGAGTTATGGTATTTATCAGCATAGTTTTTTCACCACAGATCCTGTCGATGCGTGATTTACTGAAGAGAGGGATTGGTGTTCACCACAGCGGCATCCTGCCAATCCTGAAGGAGATTATTGAGATGCTCTTCTCCAGAGGTTTAGTAAAGGTTTGTTTTACGGACTTGTTTTGAACAAGCTATATATGAATAGAGAAAAGCTACATTAATAGCTATATTTGATTAAAGACAGAAAAAGTTGATGACGTACAGTCTTTCTGTCTTTCAGGTGCTGTTTGCTACGGAGACGTTTGCCATGGGTGTGAACATGCCTGCCAGAACCGTCGTGTTCGACAGCATCCGCAAACATGACGGCACCGGTTTCAGAAACCTGCTGCCCGGTAAAAACACAGCTCCTTTACTGTCTTACATTACAAACAACAGAATGCCTGTTTTGTCTGAACACATCCTAACTTTTGGCTCTTAAGCACGCCTGTTGCAGGTAATCTCATTTAAAATTTACATTGCTAATTTAATGTTTTACATTACAAACAATAGACAGTATAAGAAGCTGTCAGATACTTGTTGGCGAGGCGCTACAGGCAGACAGATGCTGCTGCTGGCCAGGTGTCTGATGCATTAGCCGTCTCTAATGAATGAGCAGATTAATTATGCTGGAGTTGTGCAGATGTTTGTGCACATGTGACCGGACTGCAGAGAGACAGCAGGAGGTCTTTGATGTGAGAGAGAGATGCTTGAGTTTGCTTCAGTCTATTTTTCTTTTAATAATAGTGTGTATAGAAAGGGAAGATGGAGAGAGTATAGCTGGACGCGTTTAAAGATGCAGCACACATTTGGGATTAGATGGCCCTGTTTTAGCCTTTGCGTTGAAAGCATTTTGCATGTTGCCAAAATAGATATTCATAAAACATTTGGGTAAATTTGATGATACATGTCGAAAGCGTGTCTGGGTCATGTTTCACCCCCAAAATTAAAATAAAGAAAAATGATCAATTATTATTTTTAATTTTTAAGACAATTTTACTTCAGTGAAAAAAAAAAAAAAGATACCCATTTTAGGAACATTTTTCAAGTGATTTTTATGACAGTTAAACACAATTAAACTCTCTCAGTAATCTACTGTAATGTAAAAAAAAAAATTACTGTAATTAAAAAAAATATATATATTAACTGTGAAAGGTAATTCTAAGTATATACCACCATACTACCAAAATTTAGCATTTCTTAATGTTTTAAAATTTGATCAGAGATACAGTAAGAATGGTAATATTGTGAAATATTCTTACAGTTGTTTTCTATTTTAATGTATTTTAAAATGTAATTTTTATTTTTTAATTTGCTTAAGAAGCATTTCCTATTATTTTCAATGATAAAAACAGTTGGGCTACTTAATATTTGTGTGCATTCTGTTGAAAATAACATTATAAATTGTAAATGTATTTACTGGGACTTTTAATGAATATAAATCTTACTGATTTTAAACTTTTTTTTAAATGATACTATCATGATAATATTTGTTGTACTAAACAGATGATTATTTTAATCTAAAATAAAACTCACAGATTTTTCCCCAGAATAATTGTCATGAAAATAGAGTAATAATTGTAATGAAATATTATAGAGTGGTATTAGATGGTGAAATCTTAATGGTCTCAGTTGTTGTTTAATATATGTAAATGTATAGAATTTTTTTTGTTTAGTCTGACGTTGATGAAGCGTGTCACAGTACTAAACTGTGTGTGTGTGTGTGTGTGTCTGTGTGTGTGTGTGTGTGTGTGTGTGTGTGTGTGTGTGTGTGTGTGTGTGTGTGTGTGTGTAGGTGAGTACATACAGATGGCGGGCCGTGCAGGCAGAAGAGGTTTGGATGCTACAGGGACCGTTATCATCCTCTGTAAGGCTGGAGTTCATGATATGGGAGAGCTCCACGCTATGATGCTGGTCAGTGTGTTAAACACCTACATCTCTCACCTAAGGGTTCAGGCCTGACGCCTCACTGCTGATGATTCTCCTCAGGATTAGTCAAGTCCTCCATTACTGTAGCACTCTCCTCCTGATCCAGGCTTTACTATGATCTGAAGAGAGATCCTGTCTCCTGTTTGTAAATCACTGCCTGATTGTTTAATCTGGAGCCAAATACAAGTGCTGCTGGTCTTTTTTTAGCGTCAAGAGCATGTGAGTGCACCTCTGTCCTCCTCTTGTGGATGGAGTGTGGGTGAACGGGCTCCTCTTCAGCGTGCTGGAGCTGTTTCACATCACGGCTGTTCAGTCAATTGACCCCTGTCTATACTATGTTTTATATACTAAATATAATATAAAATATTAACACTTCACTTAAAGCCTTTATATATAATGCATTATGAAAGTAGTTTTAATGCATTAATTATGCCTTGTAATACACCTTACAATGCAGTGAATGATTGTAACCACAGTCATAATACATTATAATACAACTTCAGAAAATATAACGCATTAAAACACATCAGACAAATCTCCAAAAAATTATAATGCATTTTAACTTTGGTTACAGTTATTTATGGAAAGATATAATGCATTACAACATACACTATTAATACTTTTATGATGCAATTTACTTCGTGTTATCAAATATTTCTACATACATACATATATATATATATATATATATATATATATATATATATATATATATTATATATATATATATAGATATTATATATACCAAAATATATATATATATATATATTTATTATTTTTTTTTTTTAAATGTTAGTACTTCAACATATTTCAGTTAGCTGATGTTTTTAAGTATTGCATCTAATATTTATTTTTTATTTTAAGTTAGCAAAAATGTTTTTGTATTAATTTTAGCTTTATTTCTTAAGCTTAATTTTTCATTTGGAAGATAATAATTTGGGCAAATAAATCCCGTAGACTTACCCTGAAGAGGCAACAATTCATATAACAGAATATCTGTTCTATAGAGACCTGGGCTCTTTTGATTTGAATCAGTCAGAAACCACCCCCTGTTTAAGAGACTCTGACATGTTTGCAAATGCATAGCAATATCCTGGCAATCTCCCACAACCCCTAGCATCAGGGTGGCAAGTTTTCCACAGGCTGATCCTCAGAAAATGTAATGATATCGTTAGTTTCACGAGTAATTTCCATACCGTTTTGAAAAAAAAAAGAAAAAGCAAGAAAAATTAGATTTTCCGCATCCATTTGAGCTGCTGATGAGTGTGACCCAGTCCATGCGGGATGCAGTTTTTCTCAAATGGGCCAGTAATCTGTTTGCTGATCAGCTCCATGTCATGGATGTCATGGCAACAGCAGCTGATGCTGTAATAACGCACAGTGTGTTGTCAAGTGATTGGATCTCCGCTGTATGTCAACTCCATTTCCCCAATCTGTTTACCCTGGATGAACACAAGAGTATCACGATACACACATCCTTACATTGTGTCCTCATGCTATGATTTTCATGGTTTGAAACCAATTTGTTATTGTCTGTATGCCGTAGTCTTATTTTAAATATTAGCAGTCAATGAATCGATGATGTGTGATTTAAAGGAGACCTATTATGCCCCTTTTTACAAGATGTAATATAAGTCTCAGGTGTCCTCAGAATGTCTCTATGAAGTTTCAGTTCAAAATACCCCACCGATAATTTATTATATCTTTTTGAAAATGCCTATTTTGAATGGAAGCAGAAGCATGCTGTTTTTGTGCGTGTCTCTTTAAATACAAATCAGATGCTGCTCCCCGCCCCCTTCTCCAGAACAGGGCTCTGCCTTTACAGCTCGTGCCTCAGATACTCTGCTGAAAAAAAACATCTGTTTGGTTTTGATTATCATGTTTTAAAGCCATATAAGTTCTGAGATGGTGTGTATGTGTGGTGTTTTTCTCTGTGTCAGGGGAAGCCGACTGTGCTGCAGTCTCAGTTCAGACTGACCTACACCATGATCCTCAATCTGCTGCGTGTGGAGGCCCTGAGGGTCACCGACATGATGAGGAGGAGCTTTTCTGAGAACCACAGGGATACGCAGGTAAACGGCCTCATTTCCCAGCAGCCCCTGCATGATGCTGAAATGTCTGTGGGGTTTGCATGCCCCAGTAACTGCTTCGGTAATTCAATCTTACAAAAGGCGGAAATATGAAATATGTGATGAAATGTTATGAAACCCTTTCAGCTAGCCAAGTCATTTCAGTCTTTGTGTTGCTCAGGCTCACGAGAAGAGAATAAGTGAGCTGAGGAACACACTGTCTTCTCTCCGTCCGCTGGACACGGAGGGGCAGTTATCTGATATACTGTCATATTACCACACCATCACAGAGCTGCGCATCACCACTGAGACCCTGCAGGTACACACACACACACACACACACACACACACACACACACACACGGTTACACTTTATTTTAAGGTGTCCTTGTACACGTTACATGTACGTGCCAATATAATAACAATTAATTATGCATAATTACATGCAGTAACCCTAAACCAAATCCTAATCCTAAACCTAACCATATAGTAAGTACATGTAGTTAATTAATATGACTCAGTACTTAAATGTCTAATTACACTGTAACAAAGACATCATAAAATAAAGTGTAACCACACACACACACACATTTATATGAGCACAGTGAGCACTATCACAGAGCTGTACACTCGTGAATTATATTCACTTACAAACCAGATTAAATGACAGAACTGAATTAATTTAATTTTTAAAAAAATGATCTTGATGTAAATTTTATTCAGGGTTACTGAACAAAAACTAAAACCATTAAAAAAAAGTATTACTTCAAAAAAAAAAAAAAAAATTTACATTAACTGAAATTAAATACATTTAAAAAACAAAAACAAAAAAAACAAAATTTCTATTTTCATTTTGTTTAATTTGATTTACTAAAATAACTCAAACTGGAATAAAACTAATAAACAGCAACATAGACATCTTAAAAATTCACTAAAATCTAATAAAAAAACATACAACAAAAAAAATGAATATACAAAGTATAAAAATATAATAAACAAAAATATATATAAAAGTAAAAAATTATTAAATATGTTATTAAAAATTATTCTAGTATTTCAATGAAATGATACTTAAATAACACTGATATGATTTAAATTGTTAAAATATTTACAATTCTGTGTGGTTATTATAACAGGTGATGACATGAGCAAAAATGTCAATTTCTTTTCAATTTTATAAAACAACAGTCATTATGATAACATTTAGCTAGTTTATATACACCATATTTTTTTTTTATTATTTAAGTATATTATTATTTATATAACATTTAAAAATATATATACATATCTAAATTGCATTATATTTTGTAATAATGTTGTCCCTCTGTGTGTCAGCGAGCTGTGCTGGAGTCAGTGAATGGACTCAAAGCTCTGTCTGTGGGGAGGGTGGTGATAGTGAACAACGGCCAGCATCACAACGCACTAGGAGTCATTCTACAGGTGTGTGACACATTTTAACCACATTCTAACCATAAACACATCTGCAGCAATGACCATTGACACTGTCACATATTCAGTTAAGATGCACCACCAAACATTGTTATTATTACTTTTGCAGATGCTATTACAATATTATTAATAGTTTTGAAATGTGCATTAGTTGTTTTACTTATTTGTGTTTATAGTTTTATTTGAATGTAAGTTATTTTTGTATTCCTTAATGGTTCATCACACAGTTAGCTGGATAGTTTTTTTTTTAATTTAAACTCATATTTCATATTTTCTTGAATATATTTTAAAATGTAATTTATTCCCATCATGCAAAGCTGTATTTTCAGCATCATTACTCCAGTCTTCAGTGTCACATGATCCTTCAGAAATCATTCTAATATGCTGATTTGCTGCTCATGAAACATTTCTGATTATTATCAGTGTTGAAAACAGTTTTTGTGGAGACCATGATGCATTGTTTTCAAGGATAGATTCAAGTTCAAGGATAAATATAAAAATCAAAACAACACAGTTTATTTGAAATATAAATATTCTGTAACTGTCCCTTTTGTTCAATTTAATGCGTTTAATTTCTTGAAAAATGACCCCAAACTTTTAAACAGTAGTTGATTTACTAGAGGACAACTTAAGTAGAAAGTTTCACAGCTTACCTCACTCTCCCCTATTTGTTTTCCTCTCTCTCTTTCCCATCAGGTGTCCAACGATGCAGTAAATCGCATGTTCACCACCCTCATTATCTGTGAGAAGGGTAAAGAGGAGGCTGCGGGTGATGATCAGTCTAATAAAGCCTTCCATCCCATCTATAGCACTTCACTGTTTATTCCAGAGGGTGAGCACACACACACACACACAGCATCGCATCCACCCCCAAATCTTACCTGCCCTCACATTAAATCACATCATGAACGTCACGCCTACTTCTACAGCTTCTTTTGTTGTTAAAGTGTCATTTACAGTGTGACTGTGTGTGTAGGACCCTGCAGTCATACGGTGCGGAAACTGAAGTCGCAGGACATCTCTGCCATCACAACCAGAACCCTCAAAGTCATTCCAGAGAGAATCATCGACAACTATAATAAAAGACAGCAGCCACGCTTCAGGTGTGCATATCGTCATCTCCATTGTTTTGCATTTGTTGAACTGTGGTACTGATTATAATTCAACTTCCCTTCCTAGACTTGATCCACCGGGTCAGGCTATTTCTACAGCAACTCAGGAGCTCCTGCGATTGGCTGAGGCCAATCCAAATGGCATTACGACCCTTGACCCTGTGAATGACCTGCACCTGAAGGGTGTGGATGTGGTGGAGGGAGTGATGAGGCACCGAGTGTTACAGGACTGTCTGAAAGACTTCCACTGCATCCACTCGCCCACCTTCACTGAACAGGTCTGTTTATCATTCTCATGTGTCACATTCATACATTACCGCTCAAAGGTTTGGGTCAGTAAGATTGTTTTTTTTTTAAAGAAATTAATACTTTTATTCAGCAAGGGTGAGTTAAATAGATCAAAAGTGACATGATACAAAAGATTTATATTTCAGATAAACGCTGTTCGTTTGAAAATACTGTTAATCAAAAATAAAACAAATAAATCAAAAAAAAAAAAAAAAAAGATGTTTTCAACATGTTTTCCTTTTGAGTTAAATAGATTTTTCTGAGCCTTTTGGAAGATATTTGTTCTTGTTGTTATCATCAAACTCAAATCATTTTGATCAGTTTCTCATAAAACAAGACTTCTTATTTTATGTATTTTTGCTTTTCAAGTAAATGTATTTTGATTTAAGAATCTTTAGACATTTCCTTTTTTCTCTGGATCTGTTGGAAGTTGCATTTTTATTTACAGACTATATTGATGGATTGTGTTCTGTTCAATTTATTTATTCTAAAAAGTAATAAAGCCTGCAGAAACCCTGTCAAATAGAAAACAGTTCTTTAAATTGCAATAATATTTCACAGTGTTACTGTAGAGTAAGTAAAACACTTTTTTCAAAAACAAAAAGATCTTACTGACCCCAACTTTTGATCGGTAGTGTTTACTTCTGTTTTAGGTCATGTCCAAATCCACTGTGCAGATAAAAGGGAAAAAATGTCATTTCTAATCTAAATGTATCCTCGGCTGTATTTTCTCATCCATATTTAGTAATTTGGCACAGACTCTCATTGATTGAGTGTGACAGTGGCAGCGAGGAATAAGGATGTGTCTCATTAGCTCTCAGTAATCACTTCCAGCCTTCACCTTCTGCAGTGCGCTGATGGAGTAGAGTGATAAACTCGTTCTCTCTCACTGTCTTTTTCATGTTCTCTCTCTGTGTGTGAATATCTTGCTCAGTTTGCACGTGTGCAGGAGAGGATGTGTGTACAGGAAGAGCTTGACAAGCTTCTGTTCCTGGTGTCAGATCAGTCATTGACACTGCTGCATGAGTACCATCAGAGAATCAAGGTCAGTGCATCTAGTACTTCTGCTGCATGTCCACGCTATAAATGGATATGCTTCAGTCATGAATAACAACAAGAGTTTTGTATAAAAACACACATACATACACACCTTTTTATAGTTTTTAGACTAAAGTTTGAAGACACTATGTAATTCACAAGTAATCAATGTAATCAATGACCAAATTTCATGTTTTATTTAATTTAGGCTTTTATTCGCATGTAATGTTGTACTCTATACAGGTCCTTCTCAAAAAATTAGCATATTGTGAAAAAGTTCATTATGAACTTTTTATGAAAATTTTGGGTTTTCATGAGCTGTATGCCAAAATCATCAGTATTAAAACAATAAAAGACCTGAAATATTTCAGTTGGTGTGCAATGAATCTAAAATATATGAAAGTTTAATTTTTATCATTACATTATGGAAAATAATGAACTTTTTCACAATATGCTAATTTTTTGAGAAGGACCTGTATATGTGCTTTGATCAATGTTCATATGTGAATAAAAGAAGATAGGAAATAAATGATAGAATTTTTAGTGTGATTTTTGGGCAAGCCATTCCTTAAAAGCCCAGAAATGAAAATTTGTTGATTTACTCACCCTCAGGCCATCCAAGATGTAGATGAGTTTGTTTCTTCATTGTAACAGATTTGGAGAAATTTTGCATTATGTCACTTGATCACTAATGGATCCTCTGCAGTGAATGGGTGCCGTCAGAATGAGAGTCTAAACAGCTGATCGAAACTTCACAATAATCCACAAGTAATCCACATCACTTCAGTCCAACAATTAACATCTTGTGAAGCGAAAAGATGCATATTTGTATGAAAAAAATCAATCATTTTAACTTAAAATTGGCTAAAATAAAATCCTCTATCCAGTGAAAAAGTCATCTCAAACACACAGCATTTTGCTTTACAAGTCATTAACTGATGGACTGGAGTTGTGTGAATTACTTGTGGATTATTGTGATGTTTTTATCAGTTGTTTGGACTCTCGTTCTGACGGCACCCATTCACTGCAGAGGATCCATTGGTGAGCAAGTGGCATAATGCAAAATTTCTCCAAATCTGTTCTGATGTACGGCCTGAGGTTGAGTAAATTATCAGCGCATTTTCATTTTTGGGTGAACTATTCCTTTCAGTTTAATTCTAAGTGATATTTGCCATTAAACTATTATTGTATGTACAATAGAAAAAATATATAACAGTCTAACGCCTTTGAAACATGAGACAGGAAAATGTAAACTGTTCAAATTGTGGAAAAAGAAGACCTAATATTGTTTGTTTTATTAATTGTTTTTGTGCATCAGTCGTTGCATTGTTTTGCCATGCTTTGCTCACCATTAAATGTTTGCTAAAGTCACAGATGTTATAACCACAGTCAGTGCTGACGGTGTAGTGCTGTATTGGCAGGTGCTGGAAGCGCTGCAGTATGTGGACAGCACTGGGGCGGTTCAGCTGAAGGGTCGTGTGGCGTGTCAGATCAGCAGTCATGAGCTGCTGCTGACCGAACTCCTGTTTGAGAACACACTGAGTCCTCTCGCCCCTGAGGAGAGCGCCGCCCTGCTGTCCTGCCTCATCTTCACGCAGAACACCCAGATAGACCCGCACATCACCAGCACGCTACAGGAGGTAATGCAGAGCTCGCCACATATTCTCACAACCTCCAGAGATTAAAAAATGAGATTACACATGCTAACACATTATGCCCATCCAGCATTTTATTTGAGCCCACAGCCATTAGAATATAAAGCATCAGATACTCTTGTCGTCATGTTATGGATGGATGTGAATTTATACGGCTCTCTGAGCTCAACACCCAAGAGATGTTCGGCCTGGGTGCTTAGCTTTATGCCTTTAGCAAAGGATGCAGTTGCACACGAACATGTAGGTGTGTGTTGTCGAACGGCCCAGAAAAGTGGAAATTGATTTGATTTGAAGGTGAATTGGTTAAGTCATGACACTAGACTGAGAAGCACACAAGAGTTATATAGTTCACAGAGGCGCGCAGACCAGTGTGAGAAAGCCCCTGCTGTTCAAACGCTGCGAGGTGAGGTTGTACAGGTAATGTAGCTGCAGTTTGACTGCCTTGCTCTAGTTGTGTAAGCACTTAGACAGCAGATGGAGACGAGAGTGGAGCACAGGACAAAAGAAACTGATGCAGTGCTCTGCTGAGAGATCCTACTATGATTGATCTCTAAATCTATATGTTTAGGCCATCTTATTTAATTAATTACACAAGATGCCACTTAGTTAATCGAACTAATCACATATAACACGTCACATAAAACAATAACTATAGACATTTTTATTTTATTTTATTTTATTTTATTTTATTTTATTTTATTTTTTCAGAAAATGATAATTGATCAAAATAAATGTTTATTTGTTGTTGTTAAAAATGTTTGTTTTTCAATTAATTTTTTATTTTTTTGAAAATCTGGGTTTTTATTATTTGTATTGTTTTTTTTTGTCTAAACGTGAATATAAACATGAATATAAACAAATATTTTAGTTATTTTGACTAATTGTCAAAAAATTTTATTTAAAATGTGGAAGAAATGTCATCAGTAGTTCACAGGACATAACAAAAATTACATTTATATACATACATACATACATATATATATATAATATATATATATTATATATATATATATCTATATATATATATACATATATACACAAGATTTTGTTAATGTTTTTGAAAGAAGGCTGCATTTATTTTATCAAAAGTTAAAGTTATTTCAAAATGTAATTATTCCTGTGATGCAAAGCTGAATTTTCAGCATCATTACTCCAGCCTCAGTGTCACATGATCCTTCAGAAATCATTATAATATGCTGATTTGCTGCTCAAGAAACATATTTTATTACTATATATGTTGAAAACAGTTGTGCTGCATCATACGTTTGTTAAATACATTTTTTCAGGATTCTTTGATGAATAGAAAGTTCACAAGAACAGCATTTATTTGAAATTGTATTTTTTGTAACATTGTAAATATCTTTACTGTCACTTTTGATCCATTTAATGTGTTCATGCTGAATAAAAGTATTAATTTCTTTTAAAAAAATTAATGATCCCAAGCTTTTTATAATTTATACATATATATATATTATTCATTCATATAAATCATATATTATAAAATTATAAATAATTGTTCGGTTCTCTTGCTTTTGTAGGGCATCAATCAAGTGCTCAATGTGGCACAGCGTATCGGTGAGCTGCAGAGGGATTGTGGGATAGCTCAGACTGCGGAAGACTTTGTGGCCCAGTTCAAGTTCGGCCTGACTGAGGTTGTGTACTGCTGGGCGAGAGGCATGGTGAGCACTGACCTTAAAATACATGATCCAACCAGCACTGTGGCCTTATTATGGTGCTCATTTAGTTCACTTGACATTATAGTTTTTATGTACTACTATTATAGAGACAAATTAATTTATCCTTTAAGGAAGACCTAATTATGAAACTCTTATCTATCTATCCATCCAAAATGTAGCTTCTCTAATAATAGCACTTTGCACAAATATTCATATTCTTGTGATGCAATGATATTAATGTCACTATAGTAATAGTCCTCTTTGTATAAAGAAAATCATTTTTCACAATAGGACCTCATTGGGATAATGATGCTGTTTTTGTGTTTGGTAGCCGTTTGCTGAGATTGCCCAGCTGACGGATGTGCAGGAGGGGACGATCGTACGCTGCATCCAGAGGCTGGACGAGGTCCTGAAGGAAGTGAGACAGGCTGCACGCATTGTGGGCGACTCCGTCCTGGGCAGCAAGATGGAAAGAGCCTCGCTGGCCATACGCAGAGACATTGTGTTCACCGCCTCACTCTACACACACTGAGAGAGAGAGAGAGAGAGAGAGAGAGAGAGAGGCAGAATGTGTTTGCGTGTTGATTTGGATATAAAATAGAGCGTGCAGAATATGGACCTGAGTATCTGTACTTGAATTACTGAGTGCATGTTTACATTGAGTTGAGTATGCATGTGCGAGTGTGACCAAAGATGTGATCTCAATATGAAATGGACATTGACATCAGCCATGAACTGTAAGTAATTATACAGCAATAAAATCAGCTGTATGTGGAGTTCTGGTTTCATCTATATTGTCAGACAAACTAGAAATTATAGTGTGTTTGCATTGTGAGCATTTTAAAAAGAACTGCAGTGGTGTTTCTATTATGTTTTATGTTTTCTGTCATTTTTATTATTTTTATTTTACTTTTGTCATGCACGATGCTCTTTATATATTGTGGTTGCAGTGCATTTTTGCTCTCTCTTAACCCTCTGCACCCACTTTTTATCATTAAATATAGTTCATATATTTAAATTAAAAAAAAAAAGAATCATAAATTAGCCCTCAGATCAATCACTGTAGCCACATCATTTAGGATGAAACAATCTTCATATACAGGGGATGATCATACGTTTTTCAATTTATGAATCTTTAAGTTTTACATTTGGTCTTCCCCGTCCTAAATATTTGATTAGTTTTCACAGTATCTCAATATATTTTATTTTTTATCAACTTCTGTATTACTCTGCTTTCAGTTTATAATATAGCCATATTATGAATATTTTACAAATACGTCTGTATTGTGACTAGCAGTCAATATAGGCCAAATTTTCATATTAATAAAACTTTTTTTTTTTTTTTGTTCAGTTCTAATTTCAGAAAATAAAACATTTAAATCAGATTTGATTTTTAGATTTAGGCCAACTTAAAAATATTTAAAGCTGCACACAACCCGATACTACAGTTACAGCTATTATATTGTAAAACCATCATAAATAAATATGGTATCTCTTTAAAACAATGTGCGATTGTAGTATTTTAATGTAAGTTTTATCTAATGCCAAGTTTCCATAGTTTTATTGTGATGGTAGTTTATCGGAAACGAGTTACAATGGTAACCACATAATTTCTTTTTTCGTTGTAAATTTCCGTCTCTTTAAATCTTTTTGTAAATGCACTTTATTAGTTGTAGTATGATCAAATTAATCATATTAACACGTGATGATATGTGCGGCATGGACGCAGTATTGTGGGTCTGCGGTCTCTTTAAGACGCTGTGGTTAATTCAGTGTAACTAGAAGCGTTAGTTTTTCTGTTTTTCTGCTGCTGCTGCTCTGGATGTTGCAGTGTGACCGTGGAAAAAAAGCAGCAACAGACATCCAGTCGCTTTTACACCCAGATAAGCCAGGCTTTAAACAGCATACATCAGGATTACCATCTGAAGATGCGATATAATTAGCCTGAGAAATCCTCAGCATCGTCTGTGATCTGACACAAAGACACGCACTGGTTGGATTTGGGTTTTTATTACTGGAGGGACAAACTCAACATCGTCCAAACGGATAAATAAACGCGATGTCGTCGGAAAAACACGGTATATAAAATGTATATTTTTGTTTTTGTTCAATTAAATTTGTTCATGCAGCTGTGCGAAGGTGTTTATTATTAAATAAATAAGAGACAATGCCGTATTAAAACGCTATTATACGACAATTAATGAATATTGTTGTTAATCTGTGTTCCCTTTTTCATTGTTCATCCTTATTTCATCTATACGTATATAGTCATATTTAGGCTGTGTGTCAAATGCTAGTGAGCTGCCTATCTAGGCATCATAATCAGCGCGTAGCCTTATGTCTATAGTAGTGTGCTGCAGTTTTGCGTGTTATAATCTAATATGCTGTGCCTTTTTGGGCATCATAGGTGCCTTTCGAAAATTTTAAACTAGCAGATGATCACCACAAACGCTGTCTGTGTAGGCAGCTCGCTAGTATTTGAGACACAGCCGTCGTGTGCGCTATTCTCTCAGGAATAGTATCGTGTTTAACATACAGGCTACATTAGAAACGGCTGTGTGGAGATTCATTAAATGAGAGAAGATGCACGTAACAGTATGTGGTTTAAAGGGTGTTGTGCGAGGCCCTATTTCAGGCATGAGGTCCCCTGGGAGCGATGGATGGAGGGCCCTACATCACTTGGAGCTGGAACGAGATTTTCTGCAATTACGCAGATATGGTTTACATATAAAAACCTTTTGGGTTAACCTATCTGTAATCTTTTTTATGATAAAAATTATGTGTAATGAGTCAATGCCTTGCAACTCTTTGTCAGCCCATTTAGACAAATACATTTTCTTGATTCATATTTATTGTTTAATATTCCTAATCTGCATGATGTTAAAAAGAAAATAGGACACAAATAGACAAGATTATTTGAATATGCTGAGAAATTTATGTGCTAAATATGTATCCCTGTGTGTGTTTTTTTTAAACTAATTAAATATGAATTGCAGTGCCTGAACCCAAAAACACAAACTGAACTCTTCTTGGGTGACATAAGCTGGTGTAAATCTCATTAAATCTTTATTGTAAATGAATATGACAGGTTGAATACAATGAATTTAAGGAATAGGTTAAGGGAAGTTTGTCTAAATAATAGCATGCACTGATCGGGTTAAAACATCCATTAATTTTCTCCATCGGGAAACTGATTTGAACTCATTTAAAGACAAAACTGCTGCACTCTGAGGTTGTTAATCAATGTTATATACTTTTTGTTGAGACCGTTATTTTAACTTATTTTTAAAAGACTGCGTTTAAAAGCAAAATTCATGGTTAAAAACTACTTTTCCCACAATTCTGCAAAAAGAGACCAATCAGAGAGTCACGGTGAGCAAATCAGCTAAATATTTCTGCAGGGAATACATCATAGATATTTGTATAAACAGTACGGGTACATGCATATTATGCAATCAACAACTTTAAATCAATTGTTTTATACAGTATGTAGCCATATTTTTCATTTGGATACTATAGGTCTTAAATTGATGTCACACGTAGAATAAATAAGAGGTGATTTATTTAGTTTTTTTTATCTTAAAATTTTCCAAATGTTTTTCTTTTTTAATTAATTTCATGTGTATCAGTGTCTTCAGGTCTGTTCACACAAAGAGTGATAACTATGAAGGTATAATTATAACTGTAAATGTATTAGCGCACACACCACTGGATGATAGAGTTCTGTTTAGTTGAAGCACTAGCTGCAGTTTTGTCACCTGCTGCTTTAAATGTTTGAGATTTTTAAAGTCAGATGGATTCTGATTGGCTGTCAATGTTTTTATTGTTCATCAGCCTGAAAGAATCATCCTGATAGTGATTCTAATGATATATTGTTCCCCTGTGTTTTCTATTTTCATAGAATTAGAACTTTATCTTTATGGTTATAGGCAGGCTTTTTAAATAAAATATGCAGCTTCTCTTATACTTATCGTTCTTGGTGTGAACGGGCCTTTGCTCTTATAAATATTTGTGGTGTGTGACTGTGTTTGTGTCACGGCTCAGGATTGGAGGAGGCAGCGGGGAGGCAGTCCATGTCTCAGCCGATGATGCAGATGGCTCCGCCTCCTTACCTCCCTGCCCAGGACCCCAACATGCCCCAACATCCTCCTCCTCCCGGCTGTACCCCACAGCCCAATTACCCCCCTCCCCCTCCCCCTCCTGGATCAGAGGGGTACCTGCAGGAAACCCAGTTCCACTGCGGCACCCTCGGGCCCCAGGGAGCTCCGAACGGATACCCGGTGCAGACGCACGGACCAGTGGGCACCGTCCCTCATCCCCCAGTGGGCTATTTACATACAGGATACCCCCTCCAGCTGCAGCCCTGCACGGCCTACGTGCCCGTCTATCCCATAGGCACAGGGGTGAGAGGGGATTTATTTTGTACGATGTTTAAACTGCGCAGGATAATCCAGATGTATAAAGCATGAGAGCGGGGTATAACACACTACAATAGTTAAACATAAGGAGATGAATGGTTCTGTTAACAGTATGTGTTTTTATTTAAATAGCCATAGGCTTGCTCTTTGAATAAAGTATGCAGATTCTCTTATACTTAGAAAATTATGTGAAATGTCCTTTGCATCTCTGGAAATATACCAGAGGAGATGAATTTAACTCTTATCTGCCAATATTAGTGAATTTTGAAAAATGTATTAGTAAAACCTCGACTGATATAGTAAATGTTGAATAGATCTTTTCTTTTTAGGTTTAGATACCAGTAAAATTCCATGGTTCTCATTACCAACTTTTTTTACCATAGCAAACACTAGTTTAATTTAAGATTAGGGGTGCAATTTGTTCCAAAAATTAATTTAGTCATATATTGCAATTCTGTTTTGAACTGCATTTTGAACTGTGATTTAATAATAAAAAATGTGGGAATTAAAAAAGGAAACTATGATATGATAGTATTTTAAACTACAATAGTAATGTTATAATACTAATAGTTATGTGTTAATTTCTTCACTTTCAAATGCTAAACCTTCAAGCTTTAATTTTGGTGGAAAAGTGATGTTTAGTAGACGGCATGTTTAAAAAGTTTTCAATCTTGTGAAAGGCTGAAAACTTCTTTCCTCAAAAATATTGGTAATTATGATTGATGGAATTTTTAGATTTTTTTTAATCTTGTGAAAAGCTGAAAACTTCTTTCCTCAAGGTAGAAAACTTCTTTCCTCAAAAATATCGGTAATTATGAAGGAATTTTCAAGAATTATGCATCAGAATTGTGCACCAGTTTCTAAAATTTCTTTTCCTCAGGCGCAGCCTTACATGCCCAACGGTGCACCTCATCCAGGTGTTGCCCCCGGCCAGATGGCCATGCATATGCCAAACGGCATTGCTCTGATGGAGTCTCGTCGTCCTCCCCACGACTACCTGCCCATCGCCGTCCTCACCACTGTCTGCTGCTTCTGGCCCACAGGAATAATCGCCATCATCAAAGCCGTGCAGGTAACTGAGCCCGGACAGAGCTCTGATGCTCTGATGCCAGCAGGGCTGTGATGTGAAGCAGCTCAGGGAGATCATTTCTGTTTCATGCTGGCTGTTCACACAGGTGAACTACTAAGAACTAAACATGATCATAAAACCATAAGGTAAATAGCTGCATTTAAGTCTAGAATATTATCTATGTTTACAAATGATTTACACACAATTCGACTTTTTACATCAAATGATTGAATGTAATTGATTTTTTTGTTTTAATTTAATTTAATAAAAAAGAAATATAATAATAATTTCAATTTCAGACTTGGTATTATTATTTATCTACTTTTTCTAGATTTTTACCAAAAAAAATATTTTGTCATATTTGTTTAGTGGTGGTTTGTAAATAATTTACACAGAATTTCATTCAGTTTGGTTGTTTTGACCTCAAATAACTTCATTTAATTTACTAATTTAATTTCACACTTGTTTTGAGGCATTTTATTTTTATCCATTTCTTTTCTAGATATCTACTAAATAGGATTTTTATGTGATATGTGTTTAGTGGTTACATTTCAAGGTGACAAACGATTCACACAATTTTGTTCAGTTATGTTTATTTTTTTATTTTTTTACATCAAGTTAATTTGATTTAATTTCATTTAATGTCAGACTTGGCATGAACAGGTATTTTATCTATTTTGTTTTATAAATACTAAATAATAATTTGCAAACTATTTACACAAAATTTGAACAAAAGTTAAATTGGGTTTTCAAATAAGTTAATGTTGATTTAATAATTTAATTTCAGACTTGGTGTTTGTTCAGTTGCATTTTCGTAGCATCAGTTCAATTTAACAATTTAATTTAATTTAATTTCAAACTTAGTGTGAACAGGTATTTTATCCATTTATTCAAGATATTTAGTAAATAGGATATTTTTGTCCTATTTGCTTTAGTGGCTGCTTTATTGTATTATCTCATTTACAATTTACACCAAATTCTGTTCAGTTAGGGGTTTTATTAGCATCAAATAAATTAATTTAATTTAATATTTCAGATTTGGTGTGAACAGGTGTTTTATCGATTTATTCTAGATATCTAGTAAATAGGATATTTTTTGTCTAGTGGCTGCATATTAATATGACTGTGCATTATCTAAGTTTAATAATTATTCAGTTAATAATTTACACCGAATTCTGTCCAATTAGGGTTTTTCTCAGTATCAAACAATTTAACTGAATTTAATGTAAAAATTTCAGATTTGGTGTGAACAGGTATTTACTCTATTTTCCTAGATATCTGCTAAATAGAATCTCTTTGTTCAGGTGCGTACGGCTGTGGCTCGGGGCGATATGGTTACAGCAGAGATTGCCTCGCGCGAGGCACGTAACTTCTCCTTCATCAGTCTGGCGGTGGGAATCGCCTCCATCGTGCTCTGCACCATACTCACCGTTGTGGTCATCATCGCCTCTCAGCACCACGATGACGACTGGGAGCCCTAGAGAGCCCCGCACGGGACGCACCTCCCCTCCTGACCCCAGGCCATCATTCCAGTCGGTATTCTGCTTTTTCTGTTACACAGCACACTTCTGACACTCAAGACACCACATCCTAACCTGCAGTCCAAAATACTCTTTTACAGCCATCTGCCCATGTGTTAGTTACAAAATAGTTTGACGGTACGATAAAACTTTGGGAACACAGCGCATCTACCATGTTGTAAGCAGTGTACGCTCACACTCTCATTAACCTACCTGAACACTTCCTGTTTCTCCTGAACAAAAGCCTGTGCTAGATCAGTAGTTAGAAATATAGCGTGCTAAAGACTTGAGTCAGGTCAGGTGTGGTATCATTTGCTCTTGAAATTTGCCAAAAATTTTACTTTTTAAAAGAAACACACAAGTATTACAAGATCATAATTTTGGTATAATTGTGTTTTTTGATGTTCAAAACATTCCGTCTATTATTTGTGCCATTTATCTGTTTAGAAGGATAATATATTTCTTTGTAGGATGAACTGACAAATTTAGTTACTAAAAGTGTGGCTAAATTGTGTTTTCTATACGCTAAGTATTGAAAAGTGTAAAATAATGTATTGAATAAGTCGAAAGATTTATAGATTATTGAAATAAGTTTCATTATAGTAGAACTGGAATTTCTGTTGTGTGGTTCAGAAGAGTGTGTATCAGTATTGATTACTCAGTGGTTTCTTTTCTGAAACCCAAGCCCAGAAGTCTACTCTACGCAGTACACAAACACAGATGCAAATGCTTGGCTAATGTGTTGCTTGCATGCAGTTCTGTTGTACATATTTAAAGCTAGTGATCATAATTAAAGGGATACTCCACCCCAAAATTAACATTTTGTCATTAATCACTTACCCCCATGTCATTCCAAACCCGTAAAAGCTCCCTTCATCTTCGGAACACAATTTAAGATATTTTGGATGAAAACCGGGAGGCCTGTGACTGTCCCATTGACTGCCAAATAAATAACAGTGTCAAGGTCCATAAAAGGTACGAAAGTCGTCATCAGAATACTCCATCTGCCATTAGACGTGCAATCTGGGTTATATGAAGTGACGGAAACACTTTTTGAAAGCGAAGAAAACAAAAATAATGATAAATAACAGTTCTGTTGTCAATAGTCTCCTCTTTGTCTCTCCATATCACTGTATGCTCTTCTGTGTCATCCGTGACACAAGAATGCATTTTATGGACCTTGACACTGTTATTTACTTGGCAGTCTATGGGACAGTCACAGGCCTCCAGGTTTTCATCCAAAATATCTTAAATTGTGTTCTGAAGACGAACGGTGATTTAACGGGTCTGGAATGACATGGGGGTAAGTGATTAATGACAACATTTTCATTTTGGGATGGAGTATCCCTTTTAAGTTTTCATTTAGCTGAAAACCAAAACCAAAAATTAAAGCTGGGTAATTAAATTTGGGTATTTAAACTCTAAATTTGGGTATGTTATTCAGGGTGCTGTGTTCATACAGTAGATGATAAGCCAGGCATAATAAAGGTCTTCAGCATCAAGACTCCTCGTGATATTTTAGCTGAACAAATTGTACATTATGCTACTTTATCATCGTATTTACCTATTTGTCTGTTGTATCTTATACACAAAAAAGACACTGACACAGTCTACAGTCTTTTGAACATTTAGTTTAATTACGTGTTCAATTTTTAAACTACTAGTGGCACAATTGACCCTTCGCAGGGAGTTTGATTGGCGGTGATCTGACCAATCATAACGAAGAATCTGTCCCACAAACAAATAAGACAGGGGAGTAGATTAACGTCGGTGGACTTAAACTTGAAAAATGGGTTATTGACATCTTTCTGCAATTTAAATAAAATACCTTCTGATGTTCATTCATGTTTATTTCATGCTTTAGTTTAAGTATATGAAAATACGATCGGTTCACATGCCGCTTGAACTGAGGCGCTACAGCAATGTGTCATGACACATTAAAGAGCCACAAAACTGTATTTGTTGTTTGAATTTCTTAAAAATTACCAAATTTGAAAGCTGAGACTTGTTTTGCCCTGATGTCCAGTATTGTTAACCGCAAAATCACATTCTGTGTGAACTGCTCTTGTTGTGGTAGCCAACTATAAAAAATTATGACTGTTTAACCAACTTTAACTAGCTCAGAGGGATCCTCAACAAACTGTTACTCTGCCATGACAGTAAACTGACCCCAGAAGAAGACAATTTATACTAATGTATAGCACCCCTTGTGGCAACACTGAGTTTTGCAATAGCAATGTGTATTTGCTTATCATTATGAATTGCTGACAAGTTTTCAATGCAGGAATATGTGAAAACAGCATTTGTGTTCATGTACTTGCGTAGTGTATGTCTTGGGCCTAAGTGTTCCCGAGTGTCTTGTTTGCAAACCGGTCTCAAATCAATCCAGTTCAGAGGTGTTAAAAGAATGTATTCTAGGGTGAAATTATTACTTCATTACGGACTATTGTAAATTGGCTTTTCATTGAAGGAACACATGAGATTTGTGTGTTGTGAACTAGTGTATTATTTATTGCTTAAACACTAAATTATTCAGTTGTGTATTAAATTGATACTTCTATATTTATTGAAATATGTAATCATGGGTCTAACTGTTGTGCTGAAATATTTGGTTATCTTTCCTAGATAACAGTCAGTCATCACAGATGATTGCTCAGCTGGCATATTTTGATGACGCATGTGATAATATGCACTTTTATGCTCAGTAAGCAAGTAGCTAGTTTGTCTCACTTCTTTATAGATGAGAGTGTAACTTGCTTCAAGTTCGGACCTCATTGAAACTCCTCACATGCTGCTGTCAGTTAGCTGTAGTTTGGCAGGTAAACGCATTTAGCACAATGATTTGGTTGAATGAAAAGAATCAAACAATCCTAGAGTGGTACTACATATATATATATATATATAGTACTGAAACATGGATGCAGTGTTTTAGATTTTTATTTTAGGACTCCAGTATGTGAATCTCTTACTGCTTTAAAAATGCATCCATCTGTGCCATCCACTGACTGTATAATCTGTCAAACTCTTTGTTTTCACACGAGAGTTCACCCAAAAATGTCATTTACTCACCCTCATGCCAGTCCAAAAACCTTTATGACTTTCTTTTTTCTATGGAGCATAAAAGGAGAATGGACCAAAATATTGACAATTCCATCATCTGAGGCTGTTGAACCCCAAAAATAACCAAAAAACATAGTTTAAAAAATGGTGTCAAATATATTATTTGGATTTACAAGATTTGTAATATAGTGCCCAAAATTTAGTATTTATTTATTTTTATTTATTTAAATTTATTTTTAAATATTTTTTTTATTATTATTTTTTTATTATTTTTTATTTTATCCCATTTGCTTTCATTGTAAAATACCAGTCTGAATCTGCTATATGTTGTGTTCCATGAAAGAAAGTCATAAAGATATAAAAGTAATGCCAGATTTTTCATTTTTTGGATTGATTTATTGGATGATCTTTTCATTTATGTACAAAGCTTTAGGATTTCTACATTTCAGGCTTGAGAGTCGTGCCGAGAGTAAATTGAGCTTCATTGTTTCACTAGAAAGAGAACAGCCAATTTTGATAAACAAGTGTCCAAATGTGAAAGACGGGAGAAAATCATCTTTTGCATCCAACTTGAGCACTTACTTTCTGTCCTCTTCTGCCATGTCATTCAATTTTAAGTATTTATTTTGCTTGTGTAATTTGAACTGTGTCATATTGTTCTTTTCCTGCTCTCTTTAATCGATTTCTAATAGCTTTCGGATCTATTTTTGAACAAATGACTTGCAGCATATTGCAAGTGTTTGGCTGAATGACTTCTGATGTATGGTTTATACCTGTTAGAGGTGTGAGTGCACATGGTCATGTTTATATGGGCTACATCTAAAAATATGACCCTCGTTTTCTAACTAAGAGAGCATAGTTTCAAAAGAAATCCTGTCTGTTAATAAGACAAGCTTGTCTGATACATTTTATTTTGGTGTTTTAAAGTTGTGCAAACACTGTACAGTTGATGTGAACCTAACTCCTGTTTATAATTAGCCCTGCAATATGCTTTTTCACACAGTTGTGATATAAAGCTTTATTGTTATATACATGGCCACTGAGATCTGATTGCATACAGTTACAGTGCACTCGGTTTATCTAAGCTTGTAAATGCGGTAGGTTTATTCAAAAAGCCGCAAGCTCCCTTGTGTTTGTGTGCTTTTAGAGCTTTATTCTGAGGTGAATCTCACAAAAACCTGTCAAGAACAAGTCAGTAGAAAAAAATATATTTTCATAAATAAAATGAAGCTTATTTAAGGACTATTATTTATTTTTGGCATAACTTTGATTGCAATTAAACATTTTTCCCATTAAAACAAAAACAATATTTCTTATCGTAATGTCAAAAGGCTTCATTTTCTTTATTCAAAAACTCATGATTTTTTTCTTTCCTTTGATTTTGGATGTGAATTACGACTCGTTTTTCACACGTTTTTGTGAGCTTTGCCCTCTTAATGAGACCAAGCATTGATTTGCTGTGTATGAATCCAGTGATTTGAATTAAAGAGGAGTACCTGGTTGTGCAAGAATCGATTGTGTTGCGTTTTCTCTGCCTCTCGCTCATGTTTGGCCTTTCTCTTTGTCTCAAAGGTGCTATTTATAGTTGCCCTGTTTTTTTTTTTTTCTCTCCATCTCTGAATCTTTTTCCCTTGTGTCACTGAAGCTATAGTGTATCTCCACATCACATAACTGATAAACTGATAGGAGGGCGCCAGTGCCTCTTAAAATCCTCTCATTTACATATTGTATCTATTGCGTGGTGTACAGTAATAGCCCAGGGGCTGCAGCTCTTCTCAATCTGTGAGGGCATCTGTCACTCTGGATAAAATTCAATATGACAGTGAGGGAGTGAAGATAGCTAAATGATTCATTTATTCAGGATTCATTTATTTCATGAGTGAGTGTCCAATAGAAGATGGGTACCAGAGAAAAATGAGTAGTGTTATGTTGGTCATGTGAGTCTTCATGTTACTTTATATGTTTTAAACTATTCATTTATTTAGTGTTAAAATTAGAAAACAGTAATTATGTTCAACTTCTGGATCGTTCTGATTTGTAAGCAAAGTTTATTACCATGATTTGTTTCTGTAATTTTAATTTTCAGTTTTTAGCAGTTTTTATTTCACAATGGCTCTGAAAACAGTGTTATTGTTGATAATTAAAACTAGAGCAATAAAAATAGTTTTTGCTAATTGAAAATTAAAGCTGAAATTAATTGCAAATGAACCTAAAATATTAGATGGGAAAACAAAAAGTTGCATGTACTAAAATTACTTAAACTAATAGAATCAGAAAGAGCTTTATTGTACTCCCAAGTATGCTTGCGCATACAAGGAATTGTTTTAGTGACATAAGCTTCCAGTACACAAAAGACAACACAACACACAGTCAAAAAAATAAAAATAAAACCCCTTTGCAGATAAATAAGTGTATAAACAATTGTGCTATAAATGATAATGGAATTGGATTGAGTAAGATGCAGGGATGTACTAGGATGAAGGGGTAACAAATAAATATAAGGATATTGCACATTTTTTATTGTATAAGTGGGGAACATTTAACTGTTCATGAGGTAGATTGCCTGGGGAAGAAACTGTTCTTGTGCCTGACTGTCCTGGTATTTGCGGCTCTGAAGCGCCGGCAGATGGCAAGAGTTCAAAGATGGGTAAACTTGGGTGTGAGGGATCCAGAGTGATTTTCTGAGCCCTTTTCCTCACTCTGGATGTATACAGTTCTTGAAAGGGTGGCAGGGGAGTACCAATAATCCTTTCAGCAGTCCGAACCGTTCTCTGTAGTCTTCTGATGTCTGATTTTGTAGCTGAACCAAACCACACAGTTATTGAAGTGCACAGGACAGACTCAATGACGGCTGAGTAGAACTGTTTCAGCAGCTCCTGTGGCAGGTTAAACTTCCTCAGCTGGCGAAGGAAGTACAACCTTTGTTGGGCCTTAATAAATTAATAAATAATACCTTTGTTGGGCCTTAATAAATTAATAAATAATAATTATCATATTAAAGTGATGTTATTAAATATTATAATATAGTGCTGTTCATTATCCTTATGCTGAAATGTATTGTAACGTTTTAGGCTACCATAATTGTAATATCTAGTGTATTTTTATGTGATTTGACTTGTGTATTAAACAGCGGTCGCTGGATGTGTTTCACAAATTTAAACATATTGGAGGGAAAAAAATACTATTGTAGTGTATACATACTAATACTACTACAACAAATAAATACTGTAATACTGTATATAAATAATACTAAAATGACACTGCCTAAAAAAATCTTCTTCATTTTTAAAATTTGATTTGGGGGTGAAATATGACCTGGGCGTGTTCTTGACCGATTTTGTGAATTTCATCCGAACTGGGAAGTGGTGAGAGAGAAGAGAGATGAATGGAGTTAGAAGAAGGAAGCCGGCCAGACTGTGTCAGCAGGATCACAGATGGTCATTTAGCCTCCCAAAGAGACCCATCGTTTCTGTAATCATTTAACACCGCAGGCCTGCCGTCTTCCTCAACACAGCTTTGTCTCTTCTGCTCTGACCCTCACGCCGTGTGTTGTGTCGCCCATACTGTGCCCACGTACTCACCCACCAATCACCTCCACACCTCCATCAAGACTGATTAACAACCTGTGATGGTTGGCTACATCTGGTGTACACGTCCCTCACGGCGCAGAGCTGTTTGGAGCCGCTGCGCTCTGTTGGTTAGGATTGCATACCCAAGTGCTATTTGTGCCAAGCTTTGAGCAGTGCAGTGTAGATTCATGTTGACACCCTTACTGTCATTTCCTATCTCTGCCACACTGGCTCTCTCCGCTCTCCCTGCACTGTCCTCCCCTCACCAGACTTACGTAAGACCCACGCTTTACACAGTGTCCTAACTAGACACGACAAGTTTCCAGTGACGAGTCATTTCTCTGTTAGCACAGAAAGTGAAAAAGCAGCAAAAACTGCTTGTGCTCACCACAGATTAAGACAACAAATCAAAAATGGCCCCTACTTTAAAACATGCTTTTGGTCATTTTGTGAATGATTTGTCAGTGCACATTATTAAAAAGAAACGTTTGCCTTTATAATTTCCATCAATATATAAATAACTTTCTCCGCCTCTAAAACAACTTTCCTATTCGGCTGACATCATCAGTCCCTCTTGTTTTTAGCCCCACCCCTCCAACTACTTTATATATAAAGACACTTTTCACTATCCAATCAATTAGCCAATGTATTAACTAACAATAACAGGATGGTTCACTCCCCTTTAGGAGGATGTTTCTTAAGATTTGGAGAAATTTAAAATGACATCACTTGCCGATCAATGGATCCTCTGCAGTGAATGGGTGCCGTCAGAATGAGAGTCCAAACAGCTAATAAACAATCCACAAGTAATCCACACCACTCCAGTCCATCGATTTTATAAGAAACAAATCCATCATCAAGACATTTTTAACTTCAAATCATTGCTTCAGCTAATATACAAATCCTCTTTCCATAAAATAATTTTCTCCATTGGAATCAGGAGAGAAATACGCACTGATCAAGTACCATTTACAAGCCAAACAGACCAAAACACTTCTAAATATGTCGGTGGATTTTTATGTGACAGAAAAACAGAAGATGGACTTTTCACTGGAGGAAGTGTTATAATAGATTTGGTACTATTGTCACAAGTGAGGTGTACATTTTCAAAACTCTTAGTACAACACTTTAAACTGATCACACTTGTAACACCACTAGTCATTCTTTCAAAACCTGATCTCATGATTTCATTATTTTCATTCCACATAATCATTGTTTCAGAACACAAGATCGTTGTGATGTGTTTTGAGATCATTTGGTTTAATCACCAAAACACAACAGTAAGATCTTCTTTCAGGTTAGTACTTTTAACAATCACAGCTCATTCAAGAGCAAACAATGCAAGATTCATGTTTCAAATCACCTTTGTTGCTGAAATAATTACAGTAATACAGTTAATAACTGTCATAATAGAAAATACACTTTCATTACCTAACTTGCATATTTCACATAAAATCCATAATGTTTGTAAAAGTATTTATCCAGTGTGTTATCAAAAGATGTGATGAAGGTATAACATGGCCATAAGGTTTTGTGCTAGAACGGAGTTTACTGTCAATGCAGTAAATGTCCTCACTGTGCCATACGACTCAATCTATATTCTAGCTGAATTTATCAGATGAAGGGTGAGTTATAGTAATGTGCAGTCTTTACCATGGTAACGCTTTAATATACAGTATCACATGGCATAATGTAAAGTAAAATGCTGTATTTGATGCCATCTGTCTCCCTTCTTCTGATACATCTCTGATCAATCTCTGGATCAGTTCCTCTCCCTTGTGTCCCGCTGTATGTTCACAAATAACAAAACACACGGTTTTACCAATGAGGACGTCCTCGAAGGAAGGTTTTAGGTGATTTGTCAAGCTTTGCTTACTTTTGGGCACCAGTTTGTCCCCAAAATATGGTTACAGTAAGTAGGTACACACACACACACACACACATACACACACACACACAAACACACACACACAGGTTCTCCTATCATTGGTGACATCCCATAGGAGTAATGGGTTGTACTGTAATACTGTCTCCCCTACACTAACACTGCTCCTAAACCTACCCTTACGGAGAAAAAAAAAAAATCTCATTGGACCCAAAGAAGGACAATGATTTCAGATATTGCCATCTTTGTGGGGACATGTTGTCCAAATAAAATAGGGATAACCTGAACCACACACCCTTGCAAAATTGTGATTATCATCTTAGATAAATCACTTTTAGTGTAAAAATAGTTCAGTGCATTTGGTTATCCTTAAATTATGATCACATTCTATAGAAACTATACAGCTATTGAATCTATAACTATAGATGCACCAAATGATTCACTGATTAAACATTAACATGAGTTAGATTAAATAATAGACAAATGTATTAAACTGAATGAGAAGTCATGCAAATGAAAAGTTTGATCGTAAGAGCTTTATGAAAGGCAGATGCTGTGAATGAAACATTTATATAGATGAAACTCTTATTTTGTTTAGTGAAAAGGATATTTTGTGATTGTGTGTATTGTACTAACACAATTTAAAAATGCTGAAATGTTTGAAAAAAGTGCACTTTTGATGATTTGTTGTGAGATTAGTACTAAGAGTTTGGAAAATGTACCACTTGCTTGTGAAAATGGTACCAAACCAATTTAAAAAAAAATAAAAATAAAAAAATAACTTTATAACTACAAATTGTGGTAGCACTTTATTTTACAGTCCTGTTCCTCATGTACATACTATGTACTTATTTTAGTAATTACAATAACTATGTAATAACTAGGTACTAGCCCTGAACCTACCCCTAAACCTAACCCTACCCCATGTAGTTACCTTGTATTACCAGAACTTTCTTAGATAAATACACTGTAAGTACAATATAAGTACATATAAGTACACATACTGTAAAATAAAGTGCAACCCAAATTGTTGTGGTACCGATAAACTCAAGTCCTTTTATCATCCTAAATTTCTGCTTGGTTGAAAATCCTGTGTCATCTGGAAATTTGCAAAAATCCATGTTTTATTAAATGTTGAGGTGATTACTTTTCATCACGTGTGGCTTTGTACCTGGTTGAGACGGTATAATCAGAATCTCATAAAGATCAAGTCATGAATCCAAAAATAAAATAAAAATACAGCTATGTTAAGCAAGATTTTTGAGCAGTGCGACGTGTGTTTGTCTGTTTAATACAAGAGCTGTCAACTGTCACTTCATTCTTTCACACATGGAGAGCATATGGTATAAATAGAGAACCACAAGTAAGGAAACCAAAATATATATATATTTCAGTACACAGATGAAATCATAACAGTTTCAAGAGCAGCAGGAACAGTCTGTGACTATCATAACTGACAGCAAAACAATCATCCCAGAGAAATGGACGACTAATACTTTTGAATGTGAGATTTGATAGTCATGATAGTCTGTCTACCGCAGGACCTTCAGCTCCACGTACTCACACAGACACAGACAGGAAGTGGAATGATTTTTCTCTGCACCTGTAGGCCGCTGGGGAGGAGCAGGAAGTTTGTTTGATACCAGCAGTCTGACATAAAGTGCACTGTAGATCATCAGGAGCTGCTGAGCAATGGCCTGAAGAAAACAATCACACATTTTTACTTGAATTGCTATAAGATTCAACCAAAGACTCAAATAAAACCAAAGAATTAATCAAATCAATTCTCGTTTTGACCATTTTATTTGACCATCTTCTATGAATAAAGTTGCTTTTAATTAATAAAAATGTATTTTAATCAACTTCAGTAGTCTCTAGGAGACTTTGAATTATTGCATAAATGAATGAGAGGAGTCTTCATGTAAAATTCTCATTCAAACCACCATTGGTTAAAACATAGGGACACTTATTTTTATATATGATATTTTTCACCTGATTTGAGAGAGTGGTGTCAGGCATCAGGCTGAAGTTTTTGGTGAGTTTAGAGTCTTCCCGTTGACTAGTTGATGGGCTTCGCTCTCGTCCCCCCTCCAGCAGCGGCTGCTCTTCTTCTGGGAGCTCCTCGTCCTGTGCTCCAGCCTCGGGATCCAGGGTCGTGACCTCGGTCACTAGAACTAGGTGGGACATTCTTTTCTTGAGTCTGTTCTGCAGGGTGAAATCGCAACTTTGTGACATTGTTCTTTCTCAAGTACAACTACATGAAAATGATTATATTTTACTTTATCTCAGTTAACATATATTTTTTTTTAGCTTTCATTAACTATAATAACCCTGTTCTCTTATAATTTTTGTCTTCCTGTTCTATCTGAGTGAGACTAAACAACAGTAAACTGTTGAAGTACAACATTTTGATTTAAACAGAGCTGTACAGTTGTTTGATGTACCACTGTTTTTGTAGCACAAAACATTTGTGTATTGATTATTTTCCATGGAGCCCTGAAGCATCAACATAAGAATAAATCAATGAACAAAAGCAAGCCAACCTGTATTTGATCCCTGACAAAACTCATGTCATCCAGCGCTTCAGTCAGAGATATCAGACATGGGGACAAGTCCCAGTACACACAGAAGAGCTGCAGACAGAAAGAGAGATCAAGCAGAAGAGCAGTTAAACAAGTCTGTTCATGGCTCTATGTACATTATCAGTTCCATCAGATCAAGATAAGAGTGCAACTCAGGAAGGCATTCAGCAATCTGATTATACAGTACAGTTTACAGTCTCTTTTACTTTCTAAAGTACCACTAGACCGTTAACCGTCTCAACCGACCATTAAACTTGCATACAAATACAGAAATCTCAGTTACGATGGTATATGCATGCAAATCAATTTGGTCAAAATAGACACATTCATTTTAAGTTCAATATGTCATATTTCTTTTTCTCTATTTCACTCCCGAAAAAAAAACAGGAACATTTTAAGCAATAATTCAAGAAAGTAAGAGCAAAAGATGCTGGTAGGTGTGTAGCTTATGCTTCATTTACATATTTAAAGGGATAGTTCACACAGAAATGAAAATTCTGTCTTCATTTACACGCCCTTATCTCGTTCCAAACCCGTTTGACTTTATTTATTCTCTGGAACACAAAAGATTATATTTCGAAGTATGTTGACAACCCAAACAATTTTGGTACACGATGACTTCCACTGTGTGAACAAAAATAACATTCTGCATGAGGGTGAGTAATCAATGATGACAGTCTTCATATTTGGGGGAACTATCCCTTTAAATTTCTCATGCTGCCACAAAGGATGATGGGAAATGTAGTTTTGTGAGTAATGCGCTGCATATACTGGTTAATTAGTAATATTTAATTGCATAAAATGTGTACAAAGTACATCGCACATTCAGCTGCGATGATCAATACCTGTTTCCTTCTGCCATAAAACATAATTGACTCCTCACCCAATTCTAAAAAGCCATTCAGTGAATAATGATCATGAGTCAAGATACAGTATACAGTAAACACGCATTATGAGTAATAACCTGCATGTTTCCTCTGCATTTCTGGACCCAGTCAGCCACTCCCAACAGCAGCTTGTGTCTGGCCATGTGCTCATTAACCCCCACCAACCGCATGTCTGTGTTCATGTTGATCTGAAACAGATACACCTTTTCATCTCTGCTACAATCAAATCTGCATTAAAAGGGAATACAGGTTTGTTTCTACAAGAAAGAGCGAGTGATGTGATCATGTGACAGCCCACCTCTTTGTTGCTGTAGTGGAAGATGAGGTTGATGGCGGCGGTGAGGATCACGGACACCAGACTGACACACAGGCAGAGCACCCAGAACTCCGCTGTGCTGCCAACGAGGTACATGTGAATGGTCGAGTACACAGCGCACCACAGCACCACATACAAGACCTGCAACACAAACGCAACACGCTGGGTTTCCTTGCAGTCACCTGATCCTCCAAATTCCCACCTGCTTAGTGTTTATTTCATCTGTCTGCTGGTTTGATGTGTTTTTGTACAAAACAGTGAAAGGTGGTCACAAGGTAAATGTCAGGCATGGTTTCTGAACCCAAAATGTACTATTTTTTGTTTTCTTGTACTGTTGAATAAAAAAATTAATCACATGACAACATGACCAGGTAACATTTCATCCCAAAATGAAAACGCAAGAGAAATTTCTTTTTACATAGTTACCATTACTTTATCAGTAGTTACCATTATTTTCATTGATGCTTCTCATTAGATTCCTATTTTTACAATATTTTAATTTTCACTGTATTACAACCTTTAAACCTCAAGCTTTACTGTGAAAATCAATTCACACCAAGAGCAGTTACTATTGGTGAGCAGTTCTGTAACTATAAAGTTGTAATAATCATTATAATTTAATGAGAATAGTGAAGTCTACACCACAACTTTAACGATACAACAGCACAGAGGAATGAAATTGTTGAAGCATTCAAAACAGCAGTGCACAATTAAAACAAACAGAAAATTATCACCCAGGGGTGTGACCACTAACATATTTAGCGTTATAGTTATCTTTATGGTTCTCATTCTTGGTGTGAAGACCATTAACACATTTCTTATTTAAATGAGCCTAGATGAAAGGCATAAAAGCAATACTACAAATATCTAAACACAATGCGGTATTAATATAAAGGAATTTTCTGTATTGATTTTTACAAGCGTTTAACCTGTATTTTCAATTTTGCATTGTATTGCTTTGTGTTTTACAGTTAATGGAAATGTCTGTAAAATTACTGGATAATGACAGAAATGTTTGGGGTGTGTGTTTGTTCGTCTTCATTTAAATTCAAACGATTTACATTTTAACGATCTATACTAATTACAATTTATTCATTTAATCAATTTATTTAATTTATATTTGGTTTAATTAGCTAAAGTGGAAATCTTTATGGTTCTAAAAAACATTGAATTTCTTTAAGAGACTTGTCTAACACTTTTTTTAAAACAGTTCTTTTGATTTTGGATTGAAATATGACCTGGGCCCATACATAACAGGTGCTATGAGTTTCCCTTAGTCCTACTGGCTTTGCTCAATGTGTGTGACCTGCAATGTTTGTAACAGGCTTTTTCTTACGGGTGCCATGATGACATTAAAAATGTTTGAGTTGAAAAGCAGGTATCTTCTGACGGACGGGTGGTCCAGCGCTAAATGAAGTGGACCCTCAAAGTCTTCTACTGGAATCTGAAATAGATTGAACATCAAAATACAACATGGAAATAAGATGCTGGTTCATTTTAGAAATCTGTAGAAATGATGCTGAACATTTACTAGCCTGGAAGCCTTTGGTTTCCAGAAGAGTCCTGCAGTGTGAGAAGTCAAACGTGGGCGTGAACCATGTGGATGTGGACACAGACGCCACACACTGACCTGACAGAAAGACACCAGTTGAGGTCAGTTAAACAGTTTGAAACCGAAATCCCATCTTTAATAGACCAGCGTCTCTTGTTGTCAGTGAGAATTTAAGCTGGATTAAGCCTATTAAGAATTAAAAATGAATGTAATGCATTTGAAAGAAGTGGATTTGCTGGATCACATATTTTCAATTCCTGTAGCCTGCAGTATGACATGTTATGAAAGAGTCATTACAAGCATTTAATTCAGTACCATTGTGTCCTTCAGGGCGGGAAGAAATCACACTGCAGTCACATTGCTACTCAGTGTTTGATGACTTCGGTTAGCTGGTTTGTTATTAATGCTGAAAGAGAGACAGAAACGGGGCGATACGTACCATTCCTCCATGTGGACGCTGTGCCTGGTTCTCCTGCCGTGACTGACTGTCCTGTGGGGGATTCGACATCACCTCTTTCCTCTCCGTTACACTGCCGCTCCCTCTCCTCCATAGTGACAGAACCTGCTGGAAAACACAAGAACCCAAATATTACAAACACTGCCACTGCAACTGCAGTATCAAAGACAAATATGAACAAATGAGTGCTCAAGGCAAAACCCACAGGTGAAAAGGGCAAATGTGTAAACTAATAGATATCACCATATTAATCATTAAAACAATTGTTTTTTATTACAAGTTTATGGAATGTTATGTTTAAATATGCAAATGAGACATTATGTAATTGAAAGTGCACTCATTTGAATACATTTCAAAAATAGAAATCTCAAGCCACATTTAAAACTCCTGTTTCAGTTTGACACCTTTTTTTATTTATTTAAAAAAAAATTGCAATGGGGTTTTACATAGGGGATTTTGGATTTCTTTCTTTTTTTTTTTTTTTTTTTTTTTTTTTATTTACTCCATAAATCAGAAAACACTGTCAACAACAACAAACATACATTGGGAAAAATAGCCCAAAATCTTAAAAAAACAAAACAATTCATGAAAAAGTTTTGCCATAAGGACAAATACAGTGGCAAAGCAGCCTGTATTCTTTTTCCAAAAATAAAAAATGCAAAAACCAAGATAAACATAAGCCTTAAATTTTTGGAAAGTACGGAGCCCAACACATGATATGCAGGAATAAAATACATTTTGTGGCCACAAATTAAGACTATGTTACCACAATTAGTTCCCTCATTTTAGTTAAATTATCGCCATGGTTGATTACTTTGTTACTTTAGTTTAAGGTATAACATGGCTGCATTGGTTTCCTCATTTTATTTGTTAAATTGTGGCTACAGTTTCCCTAAAACGAGTAAATAAATGTCACTGGAACAAATTCTTAAAGTCACAACGACAACTGATCTTTTCTTCCATACAGTAACGTAACAGATTATTGAACATGTAGGGGCAGGACTTATTCTGTGCATCAGTTGTTGATTGGATGATGGTCAGATGAAGGTGATCTTGTAAATACGGGTTTAAATGGACTAAATGATTGGAGAAGTCCTGCATACCACGTCACCTGAAGAAGTCTGCTATTTCATCAGAAGATCCACTTATAATATGCACTATAACATGGAATTTAGGAACTAGAAAGAGTGAAATTTCATTTCATGTCAACTTTAATTTACTGGCCACAATATATTGCCTCAACAAGCACCACAAACTATTGATGTCTAGGAAGATCAAGACGTAATGTAACATGTATAATGTTCATAATATAATTCCTTAATTCTAAAGAACATATTCTATGTCATTCAAATGAGATCTCTCACTCAGAAAGGTGCATCAAACTTCAAATAAGCCAAAAAAAAAAATTAACAAAGAGCATGATAGCAAACCTGGTCAGGGCCCAGCTTGTCTCAGTCAATGCTTTCGGCACAGTGCACTGCCTGTTTAAGAACAGGAAACACAAACCTTGCAGTCAACTTCTCTTTTTAGAGTTTCATATACAAGAAAGTAAAGAAGATGTTAGGTTTCTCAACAGTAAAGAAACAGACAGCATTTCTTTTTCAAAATTCTGAAAATGTTATTCTGAGTTATTGTAAGTGACTGCAAGCAGTGTTTTTACATAATATGTATCAATATGCATGAACCTTTGCATATATTATAGAGAAAATGCTTCAGAGAGCTGTTTATAGTTCACCACTGTGACCCAGGGAGCTCAAATCATGATGCTTTTACAGCAATTTCAACAAACCTGTAAGACACGATAGCATTCACAGCTGACTCCACTGCAGCCTGCAAGCTGAAGAAAATGATAGACACAGATATTATACAGCATGTGTCTATGTTTATATACTGCTTACCCTGAAAATGATCCCTCCTCATCTCATTCTCACTCACCTTTGCTAGTTGTTGAATACAGCAAACATGTTTAACTGCTGAAGAACAGAGTGAGAATGTGACAGTAAATCCGTCTCTTTATTTCTCTCATTGTGTCAGTTTCTTCTCAGTCATGCCTGCTGTTGTCACAACCTTCGTCCCCTTTTTTCATGTTAGGCTCCTCCCACTGTTTTAACTGTCATTTATTTATCTCTTCATATTTGCTTTGTCCTTCTCCTTTTTTTCCAATCAGGCTCCTCTCGTGGTCTCGTAAGCTCTCTCTTTCTCTTTCACTCCCTGTGAGTGTGTCTTCCTCCTTTATGTGAATGCAAAACTGATTTCAAACCCTCCCCCTCGTGCTCTTCCTCTATCTCTTTATTTTGTGTCGTTTCTTTTTCTCTCAGCTTGTGACTCGGCTCAGTCTGAACACATGACTGCAGGAATTTACACAATTTCACAGAGCCATGGAGAAATCTGTGTGTGCTTGTGCTTGAATGGGTGTGAGCGCAGGAAAGAGAAAGAGACAGGAGATAATAATGTTATGGTCTTTCTGCGTGTATTTACTATTTCCAAAACTGGTGCTGGGAGTTTGGAGAAAATAAACAAAACAGGTTTTGAGTCAAAAGTCCAGCTGCACTGTTCTTTAGGAGTGGTTAGTGTGTTGGTTTTATACACCTGGTAATTGTGTTAAATTAGGATGTTTTTTGATGAATTCTGTCCTCCCAACTAAAATGTCAAGTTCATCATATTTTTATAATGTCTGTCGGATTTTTTAGTTTTTATTATTTATTTTATTTGAATTTTTTTTGGCTAAGGCTTTAAGGCCAGGGAAAAATAATGTAACAATAAAAAGCATGAAAATAAAATTGGCAGTGCACTAATGCCATCAACAGGCTTTGTTAAAAAATGCATCTAATTTAGCAAAGTCACTCAGCTGCATAAGTAATAATATGCAATTAATATAAAAATGTTATATAATAATATGCAGATGTAACATTTACGATGATAAACTATTTGTTGTCGTTTATTGTAATACTGTATGCCCTATGATGATTATAATTAATATAATATACAGCATGCTGGAGACACATTTGTAAAAAATATATTTTAATTCAATTAAAGCATATTTCACTTCAATTCGTTTTATCTTCAGCATTAATATAGAAAGTAAGCGATCTAAATGGAAGATATCTTGCATATTGTGCAGCACTCGATGCAACACAGGACTAGACAAAATGTTCATTAAACTGTCTCAAGGTCCTCTGATGCCTTACACATATACTGTATTTAGTGAAATAACGTCTGTTTTGTCATTCTATTTGTCAGGATGTGCTTTTCAACCAACATATTGTGAGCATTTATTCAGTAACAAAAATCATAATCTTACAGATAGCTTCCCAAAGGTTCTGTTTAAAATCATTAAAGACATTTATGTGTGTAATAAATGCACCTTTGGTGTTATCTACCCTCAAAATTCATCTAGGAAATAGTATAATCCAGCACACTTAGAAGACACTACATAAATCATGTTTGAAAACAAACAGTACTGATTAATCAACTTTAATCAAGTTAAATATGATGATAGACTCTGATACTGACAGCTCTTGGCACTAGATTATACACCTGGGCCCACAGACATGTGTTTATGCCTGGGCCCTTCACTCACTGACTCCGCCTGCTGGGAAATAAAAGCGACCACAAGAGTACACGAGAACACTTGGCCCATAGCATACAGTTAACGAACTGAAACCGGTTTGCAGATAAGAAACGCTGTTAATGTAGAAATATTTTGGTTGAGGTCGGTCTGATAGCACTAGACTTCAATCAAATTAATGTAAACATTGTTCCGTGCAAAATTATTACATATAATCTTGTATGATGCATTATAGCCTATTACAAATATAATATAGGCTGTATAAATATACAAATATTTGTAGTTTACTCGTGAAATGTAACCAAAAAAAAAAAAAACAACAACATGCTATTACATTTAAAACAAGAATCGTTTTAAAATAATTTAATAAACAAAATAAAATAACATATTTCCCACTTCCGCCCTGTTTTTTTCTTATGTAAATTGATCTGTCATGTGCTGTTTTATACAATCTATGGGCATGTGACTCTGTCGTCACGTGGAGGCAGTCACATGACTTTCTGGTCACGGATGTGAGTTCTGTGTTGTTGTCATGTAGACACGTCAGGATTCACAAGTCTTACTAAAGGAAATAAACAGCTTAATCAGGAAATTGTCGCTTATTGCAGTCGTATCTGCGCCGTTGTCGCCGGCTTTTGTTATTTCAATGGATTTTATTCGACAGTTCGGAGTTGTGCTTGTGATTGCGGTGCTCTCCGGCGCGCGCGCAGACAAGCTTCAGGTAAATACATGACTTCTGTCACATGATATTGTCCTGCTCTGTCCTCAAACTGCAATTTTTGTTGTTATTAGTGCTTTTAAATACATGCTGGTAATGCGTTTGACTATAACATGTATATGCAGAATGAAGTGTATAATTGAACTAAAGTTTTATGATGCAAGTGATGCCTTACTTTAAGTATTTTGTGGTTTTTCACCAAAAGAATACAGTGCACTGACTGACATGATACCCCAGCGAAAATGTTTGTATATTTCAAACAGTCACATGCACATTAACATGTACCAGCTGTTAATTTGTCCTGTATGCATTCTTACAGAAATACTGCAAAAGAACCAGTAAAGTAGTCTATTTTAGAGGCTTTATTTAATTAATTAATTCATGCTTGTATATTATTTTTATTTGTTTATTCATATTTTCATCATATTACTGTTAAATGCTTTTTTTGTCCTAGAATAATTTGCACTGATTAAAGGTGTTGATGCATAGTTTTGTCATGTGATTGTCATCTGAGGAAAACTTTAAAGATCTCTCATAAGTCAGTTCTTCGTTCCTTTGTATTTCTGTCGTAATTCCCCGCAGATCGACCCGCTGATATACGAGGAGCAGCTGCTATGGGTCAGCGGTGGAGCCGGTCTGGTCAACACTTACAGGATCCCTCTGCTAACCTTCACGACGCGTGGAAGTCTGCTGGCCTTCTCTGAGGCCAGGAAAACGTCTTCCTTTGACATCGGCGCAAAGTTCATCGCGCTGAGACGCTCCACAGACAGAGGTGGGCCATCCACTTTCACTTCAGTCATAAATGGCTATTTTAGATGAAACTGAATTGCGATCTCTTTCGTGAATCTCTCAGGAGCCACCTGGTCTCCCACTTCATTCATAGTGGATGATGGTTCTCTAGCAGATGGGTTGAATCTAGGTTCGGTTGTTGTGGATGAGGAGACTGGTGCTGTGATACTCATCTACTCGTTGTGTTTCCACCATCATCAGTGCGACCCCTCCAGCACCATGATGGTGCAGAGTCTGGATGACGGGTTCACCTGGAGCCCCCCACGAAACCTCTCCGTTGAGCTGGGGGTGAAGAGCTTTGCTCCAGGGCCTGGCTTCGGCATACAGGTGTGAACAGGCTTTCTGTTCCTCCTTCAGGAGAAAACTAAAGCATGGTTTATGACTTTCTGTTGTTTATGATGCTGTTATGATTTATAAAACTACATTTTATTGTATATGTGGTTAAGTGTTGGATTATAAAAGAGAACAGAAAAGCTGACATGGTACCTTTCCAGCCTCTTTCAAGTGCTTTTAGTCCATCGTATGCCCGTGTTCATAGAAACAGTATGCTCCCAATGTGGGCCGTCTGGTGGTGTGTGGCCACGGATCCATTGCTGGTGATGGGGTCTTCTGCATCCTGAGTGATGATCATGGTACATCCTGGAGATATGGAGCTGCCCTGAAGAGCATCCCTTACAACCAGCCTAAACAAGACCTGGACTTCAACCCAGATGAGTGTCAGGTAATATTAAACAGCTCAATACACAGTGTGGATCTTTACTGAAGTGTTACTACAGTAGTCAACATTTGAAGCGGATAAAAAAAGTTTATCATAGTATTTCTAAGACAAGAATGCGTTTTAGGTTTTAGGACAACTTAAATGTTGACTAGTGTATATAATATTTACTGGGATTAATTGAATGTGGCCATTGCAGTGCTTTGTTTCTTCTAATAATTTCTTGCATGTTAAGAAATACAGTAGGCCTATGTCAGACTTTCTGCTACTGAGTGGCTCTTTTTGAGGCTTTGGCGCCCTGTAAGTCAGTGGTTCTTAAGCTTTTTGACTCCAAGGCACCCGATTTTTTTACAAAAAGATTTGTACTTTGTATTTTGTACTTAAATTCTATCCTCTAAAGTATTTTTGAGCTTGGTATAACTAGAAAAATGAGTATTCATTGTAAAAATCCCCATGGAGTTTTATGATTCCTTATATTTATTCCAGGTTTTTTTGTTGTTGTTGTTGAGGAAGGTGAACTGATGTAAAAACAATAATAATAATAATTATTATAAGTAGCCTATTTTAAAGATTGTTTTTGTCTTATTTTAAGTCATTTTGAGGCCCCCTTGGTTGTTTGCTGAGGCCCCTTAGTGGCCCCGGCCTGCTGGTTGACAACTTTGTTCACTTGCTGTAGGACAGGCACAGACTGTACAAGCATTAAATCACAGAAATGTGATGTGACCCATACTCAGAATTCGTGCTCTGCATTTAACCCATCCAAAGTGCACACACACAGCAGTGAACACACACACACCATGAACACACAACAGGAGCAGAGGGCAGCCATTTATACTGCGGCGCTCGGGGAGCAGTTGGGGGTTCGGTGCTTTGCTCAAGGGCACCTCAGTCGTGGTATTACCGGCCCGAGACTCGAACCCACAACCTTAGGGTTAGGAATCAAACTCTCTAACCACTAGGCCACGACTTCCCCATTTTATCTATAAAGGAACTCGTAGATAAAAATATTCACCAGAGGTACTTTCAGTACTAGCTATTTGTCATTCCTTGGAAATGTAAATATGCAAATTCCAAATTTCGTCTTATTAGTAATATGCTATTCTTAAAAAAGAAACAACTGGTCAAATAATGAGATAAAATGTGTGTGTGTGTGTGTATATATTAGTTTTTGGTAATTTTTTGGTATTATAGCATATTTTACAGCTTATATTTTTCAAAATCTGCTTTATAATAGTAGTAGTAAAATGGAAGTAAAAAAGCACATGATGCATAAGACTTCATCATAAGTAGTCTGACCATAAACATGGCCAGTGCTCAGATGTAGATGGTGCACAGGGTCAAGACAAACACCATCAGGGTAACACACACAACACTAAAATAATGCAATATACACTAAACAACAATATAACAATAAATAAGACAAAACACCCTAATGTACAATAACAGTAACAAAAATAAGAAGCAAAGTACGTTATAATATATATAATATTATGTGAAGTGTGACAAAGGGACTTCTGGGTCCTTTTACTGTTTTTCATTGTAAATTACATGGTAATTAATAGTTTTTTAATGTCCAAAAACGGGAAAGTAAAATTAATTTTACAGTAAAATGACATGTAATGTTATGTTAAACCATCACTGTAAATGGTAAGGTAACTTGCAGTTAACCATTTACATTTAGTCATTTTGCAGACGCTTTTATCCAAAGCGACTTACAATTGGGGAATACATGAAGCGATTCTTCTTAAAGAGGAAAACAGACACAGGAAGTGCTCGTAATACCAAGGTTCAGGCATTTGTTCAAGGCAAGTACAAGCTAGAAAGAGAAGGAATAAATAAAGCCAATTAACCAATTGACAGGTTTTTGCTTTACTGTATTCTACTTTTTTTTTTCTCTCAATAAAACGCCCAAACACGTTTTTACAGTGTAGGCTTGATATTAAACAATTTGCGTCTAATTCACTTCCTCTTTGTGTTGACATACTCTCTCACATCGTTAACAGCCAGTGGAACTCGAGGACGGGAGTATAGTCATCAATGTGCGCAACCAGAACAACTACCACTGCCGCTGTCGAATTATAGTGCGGAGTCTGGACGGAGGCGAGACTCTTCCTGTGGAGGAGCTGGTGTTTGACAAAACACTGATCGACCCCGCCGTCGCAGCCGGAGCCCTGCAGAAACAAGGAGTGATGTACTTCACCAACCCCTCCAGCACTCAGCAAAGTGAGGAAGAGCACGTCACAAAGCATTACTCAGAAATATCACAGTGAAAGCTTCAGCGACGATTAATTGTTATTTTCTTGCACAGGGGTCAATCTAACTCTTCGCTGGTCCCTCTCTGATGGGAACTCATGGGAAAAGGAGGCCGTCCAGATCTGGGCGGGGCCAAGCGGTTATTCATCTATGACATCGCTCAAGGGAGATTCTCCAGAGGACAGCAAATACATTTATGTCATTTACGAAAAGGGCCATAAAGATTACTGTGAGACAATATCTTTTGTCAAAATCCATCTATACGGAGGGAAATAACATACAGCTGGAGGAGCCAAGAAAAAGGGATATTTAGGAATTTTAAAATAAACTTTTTTTTCTTCTTTTTTTGAGAAAGCCAAGGTATCATCCTGATGCAAAATCTTTGAAACATTAAATCTGGTCTACAGTATGAACTGTTTTATATGAATTTCACTCCAGAAAGAATCAAGACATCCTGCTTCAGTGTGAGATTGATCTATACAGCAATGTATTACAAATACAACCATGATTGTACCCACTGTTTTTTACCTGTGCACAAAACTTTTTGTATGTCTTGAAGTTCTCATAATAACTTTGTGCAGCTGGTGAGCTGCACGCTGGTCGCACATGTGTTTTTGGGACTATTTGACGGTTTTTAAAACACTCAGGCACTGTTTGTCTTGCTGAACAGTGATTGATTTGTAAGTCTTGAATGAATGTTTTGAATACAGAAATGTGATTTCATTTGAATTATCTTGAGGTGTTTCTCCGATCCCTGGTGTTGCTAGAATTAATGAAGGCATCTAAAATGACTAACATAAACTGGAAGACACAAGGGTTTGAGACACATAGACACACTAAGCAATCAGTGTTTGTTCGTCAGAAAACCCCATTTTATATTGAACTATGTCATGTGCTTCAGGTTATATGGTTTTATTCACGCAGTCTGGCCTTTTTGTGGCCATAGATGTTGTACATTTAGATGTCGGACAATTATTTTAGTAACATCTTACTGTAAGTGAATTTTAAATAAGTTTGCTAAAAGTCACCCAAAAGGCTTTCACTTCATTAAATTTCATACTAACATATTTGACCTTTCACTTTTTTTTCTGGATTCAACTCATCAACACAGGGACATGTTTTATTGTTCAATAAATTTTTCTGTTTTGATAAAGCAACTCCTTGTTTCTTTTAGTTCTAACCATTTCAAGGACAAATAAGAATACAGCTTTACCTGACATTACATTTTAGTAGGGCAGTATTTCTACTTATTAATCAGAGATGACCGCTAGAATGCTTTTAACACAAATGCACCATATTTAATATAACTCATAGAGACTAAAACATCTCACACTTAAGAAAAGCAGAAAAATACACCGGCGTAGTACTGTTCAAAAACATGTTTTTGAAATATGTCTCTTCTGCTCACCAATGCTGCAGTTATTTGATTAAACATATTGTGAAAATTGTAAAATATTATTAAAATTTATGATAACCGTTTTCTTTCTGAATATGATTTTATTTTGTATTTTATTGTTGTGATGAATGGATTTTTTTTTTAATTATTAGTTTTCAGTTTATCATTATTATTTGTTTCTAATATGCTGATTTGCTGCTCAAGAAACAATCATTATTATCACCTGTTGAAACCTGTTGTGCTGCCTAAAATTTTTATGGAAATCAAAATGCATTGTTCTTCCACAGGGTCAGTCTGGTTCTTCACTGATGGGAAGTCAGATAAGTTTAAAGAACTAATTTTTTTTTGTAAGTAACATTACAAAACCTTACTTCCACTTTTGGTAAATAAATAAATAGTACGAAAGTTAGTAGCCTATTCATTTCTTTCTAAAAAAAAAGAAAAAAAAAAGGAAGAGGTTATTTAACAAAGAACCTCTTTTATACTGTCAGCACTTTGAGATATTTATGAAATAATTTGTAAAATTATGTAACGTCAACGCAGACTTAATCCTGAAGGACAAGATTTGTTTGTTTTGTGATTGTCACATTTTCTATCACAGCCATGATATATCAACTGTCACACAAATATACAGTTTAGACACATTTACTTATTTAAACAAGGCATTTTTTTTTTGTCAGTATTTACCATATTTGACTTTATCTAATGGTGTCCATGTAGGAAGTCTAAAGGTGCAGCTGATAGATTTGCATGTCAGTGATGTGCCTACTAGCGCGTATCATTACTGTCATCTAAACCGGTCTGTTAAACCAGTTCTCTCGTCTTTTGTCATTCGTCGGCTGACTCCGTCGAGCGCTTGTGTAGACTTTAAATAGCCTTCAGGAAAAATCACAGTAGTTCGCACATGACTTGAGAAAACTTGTCGCCATGAATCAGGCTCTTTTGCGGATTTTGCTTCTTTCGGTGTTGTGTGCGTTTGCGCGAAATGAAACGGTAGGCTTACACGATTTTGTTTAATCACATCTTATGTATTGAATATAATCTTCTAAATAAAGGTGCTTCAGATGCCACAGAAGAACCTTTTTGTCTAAATGAACCTTTAACATCTGAACATTGATGAAAAGGTTCTTTGTGGCGAAAGAAGGTTCTTCAGATTATAAAAAGGTAAGAAAGAGATGGTTCTTTAAAGAACCTTTGACTGAATGGTTCTTTGTGGAACCAAAAACGGTTCTTTTATGGCATTGTTTGAAGCACCTTTATTTTTAAGAGTGCATGACGATTAGAAATATCAAATTACGAACAAATATTCCAAGAATAAATCCACAATAAAGCGCATTAATTTGGCAAGGTAGCTGTACTTGGCAAGGGGAGGTGGCTGGTTGTCACAAGACAAGAGGAAGTTTATGGGCTATATATGAGTAACTATACATGTTTGTGTTAAAAGTCCACATACACAAGTGTTTTCTCTAGCAGTTATTTTGTGCTGCTATTGTATTGTGTACTGCATAAAAAACTGTCTTAAATGAGGATAATGTATGTGAATTCTGATGTTCATTGATCTGAATATTTTCCTGAGCAAATTGCATCTGTAGTCAAGACTCATTGGTATGTTAACACAGAACTTGTATTTCAAGAGTAGACGCAACTTGCTTCATCTCAGCTTGTTTATTTATTTAGCTATTTATTACATAGTTGTGACCTGTATCATTTTATTCCTTTACTTCTTTACATGTAGATCAATCCAGCTGTCATCGATGAGCAGCTGCTCTGGGTCAGTGGTGAAATCGGAGAAGTTCACACCTACAGAATTCCCCTGCTCACCTTCACTACTCAGGGAAGTCTGCTGGCTTTTGCAGAGGCCCGGAAGCTGTCCTTCAAAGACATCGGAGCTAAGTTCATCGCTTTAAGACGCTCCACAGACAGAGGTGTGTCAGACTGAGTCGTCCTAGCTCACCTGGTGAAAAAGACAGGATTGTGTTTTCATTCCCGTTTTCTTCTCCAACCATCTCTTTCCTCTGACACATTCTCAGGAGCCACCTGGTCTCCCACCTCATTCATAGTGGATGATGGATCTCTAGTAGATGGGTTGAATCTAGGTTCGGTTGTTGTGGATGAGGAGACTGGTGCTGTGATAGTCATCTACTCATTGTGTTTCCACCGTTATCACTGCAAGCCCTCGATCACAATGATGGTGCAGAGTCTGGATGATGGGTTCACCTGGAGCGCCCCACGAAACCTTAACCCTCAACTGGGGCTCATGAGTTTTCTTGCTGGACCTGGCTTTGGTATACAGGTATTCCACTTAGATGCCTTATTTCATATCTGAGGGCCTCATTTACACCTCACTCACAACTCCCATAGACTCACACAGCCATGTAAGTGGCTACAATAAGTGGCCAACTGTCAGGCGGAATATGGTTATGAAAATGTTTTAATTTTTCATTGTTCTAAGAAATTTAATTGATGAAATCTAGTGTTTTCGTATAGGAATTTGCATGCTGTGAAATTTAATGTGAGTGCAAATAATTTCTCTATGCAGATTTCGCATCAGGTTCAAGATGGTCATTGAAATTCACTACGATGACCAACAGAAAGCTACTTGATTTGAAGTGTGAGCTGTGTTTTGTGCACCTCTACACTATTGACAGTAGACATTGTACCTTTTTTTGCCAGCGATATTACACCAAAACTTTACTAATTTGACCTTCGTGCCTTTAGACACATCTGCTCCTTTTGAGCTTGGGTTGTGATGTACAGTATAATGGCACAAACAGTACCAAATATTTTAAACCATATGATACTAATGCACTCAAAAAAAAAAAGATTAATTTTTAAACTATTTTTTATTTAATTAAAGTTATATGAATAGCTATTTAAGTGTAATGTATAAACAATTTGTTTAAAATATTTAATTTAAATATATGTGTTTTATCATTAGTGCAGTTAATACCAGCAAATGTTGCTAGTATGCTTTATGGTTTAAAACTTATGAATTTTGTTTTGTATGTATGATTTGTAAATTAAATTTAATGCGTTGATCACATAATTTAATAGTTGTGTCACAGGTTGTTTGCAGTCAGGTGAGGATCTGGTAGCCCACAGTGTATTTGTTGAATGAAACAAAACACTTGTGATCACAAGGGAACTGAGAATAGCAAAGCAACACTTTATCTTGACCAGACAAATGCTGAACTGAAAAACGGGGCTAAACATACAGGGCGTACAAAAACTAAAGTAGAAAAAAATTAGTAATCATGGAAACATAAGCACATCCTTCACAAAAACAAAAAAGAAACAAAGGAAAAAGGAAAAAAACACAGATAGTGCAAAATAAAATTACTATCAAAATAAGAGTCCTTGATGAACACAGAAACCTAGACAAAACAAGCTGATTTCATTAATAGGAGGCTGTCTCATATAACATGAATCCTCCCAACAAATGCTCAGCTGAAATATGTTTATGTTCTGGAATATTCATATAGAAACAGTTGGAGACCCACACTTTGTGATGATCATTTTTTAATTAATACATAATTATTAGTTCCCTTTCAGTCGGTCACTCTCGACTTCACGTCGGTGACCGACTAATTGGGATATCGCTTCGATAGACCAATCTACTTCGAGTGTAAACTAAACGAGTCAATGCACATTGGCATGCAATTATTGCATCCAGCTGCCGCTGATCATAGCGTGAGTATAATAAGACAGCAGGTGCAATGCATACCAGCTTTTCGCTTCGGAGCCGAGTGTTAGTATCGTTCTGCTCAACTGTGTCTGCTGTGAACTACGAGTTCAGGACGCTCTCGGAAGCTTCGCGTGTTGGCGAGACAGCGCTTCAGTGGTGGTCGTTCCCGAGTCGAGTGGGTTGCACACTTCAGGTTGCACTACCCCCTGTCGTGTTGCAAGCGGCCAATTCCCCTGTGCGCCTCAGCACTAAAAGAGCATTTTGTAAAGAACAAATTTCTGGCCCCCGTCAAACCTGGCGGTGAGCGGAAGAGCAAGAGGCCCCGGGACGGGCAACCCAGAGAGAGGTAGCTGCTTTCTAGGGATGGTGAAAGCACCTCTCCCTCCCCTGGAGGAGGGCCGGGTGGAGAATCTGGAAATCTCGACGAGAGAGCGGTTTTCTTTATTTCTGGGTCCCAGGAGGGCACGGAGAGTTGCGGACGGCCAAGCACCGGACCTCACTCAACCTCCTCCTTCGCCAGATGGCAGCAGCGGGCAGTTCGAGAGCGTCAACGAAGGCCCTACTCACGCACCCTCTGCCAACCTGTGGAACCAGGTGAGCCTTGCACCCCACACTCACACCCCTCTCAGGTCCGCTCACAAGCCGCCCGAGTTTGGTCCCTGTGTTCCATCTCGCTGCCTCACTGCGGGTACAGCTGTGGTTCTGCTGGTCCCGCTTGTACGGTTTCTGGTCACCTGGTCAGCACTACCCAGCCCTTCTCGCTGGCTTCTGCGGAGCATCAGCTGTGGTTATGCGATTCAGTTCGCCCGGCATCCCCCCAAGTTCAGTGGTATACGCTTCACTACAGTGAAAGCGTCCGATGCCCCTGTTCTGTGGGTAGAGATCGCAGTCCTACTGGCGAAGGATGCGATAGAGACGGTCCCTCCAGCCGATATGAGGACGGGGTTTTACAGCCCTTACTTCATTGTACCCAAGAAAGTTACGACCAATCTTGGATCTGCAAGTTTAGAACCAGGTCCTTCATCAGCTACAGTTCAAGATGTTGACGCAGAAATGCATCTTTGGGTGCTTCTGTCCCCGAGATTGGTTTGCAGCAATCGACCTGAAGGACACGTACTTTCATGTATCGATCCTTCCATATCACAGACCTTTTCTGCAGTTTGCATTCGAAGGACGGGCATATCAGTACAAGGTCCTGCCCTTCTGGCTGTCCCTGCCTCCCCGTGTCTTTATGAAAATCGCAGAGATGGCTCTTGTTCCCCTCAGAGGGCAGGACAGTGGTCCCACTGAAACTTTTTCAGAGGCTTCTGGGGCATATGGCGGCTGCAGCGGCACTTACACCGCTCGGCCTGTTACATATGAGACTGCTCCCGCACTGGCTTTATGGCCGAGTCCCGAGGTGGGCGTGGAAGCGCGGCACTCACCGGGTCCAAGTTACACTGGCCTGTCGCCAAACCCTCACCCCGTGGTCAGATCTTGCATTTCTTCAGGCAGGGGTGCCCCTAGAGCAGATCTCCAGGCATGCTGTGGTTTACACGGATGCCTCCACCACCAGCTGGGGGGCCACGTACAATGGGCATGCAGTTTCAGGGGTTTGGACGGGCCCGCAGCTGCAGTGGCACATCAATTGCCTAGAGTTGTCAGCAGTGCACCTTGCCCTGAACCGTCTCAAAGGTCGCTTACGAGGCAACAGACAACACAGCAACCGTTGCGTACATCAACCGACAAGGTGGTCTGCGCTCCCGTCGCCCGCCACCTCCTCCTTTGGAGTTGGAAGGTTCTGAGGTCACTTCGTGCTGTTCACATTCCGGGCCTGCTCAACCGTACAGCCGTGGAGCTGTCTCGAGCAATGCTCCCAGGAGAATGGCGACTCCATCCCCTGAAGGTCCAGCTGATTTGGAGACGGTTTGGAGCCGCTCAGGTAGACCTGTTTGCTTCTCCAGAGACCTCTCACTGCCAGTTGTTCTACTCCCTGACCGAGGGAACTCTCGGCACAGACACACTGGCACACAGCTGGCCGCGGGGCCTACGCAAATATGCATTTCCCCCAGTGAGCCTTCTCGCACAGACACTGTGCAAAGTCCAGGAGGACGAGGAGCAAGTCTTGCTAGTGGCGCCGTATTGGCCCACTCGGCCTGTTTCCCCAAACTAGTGCTCCTCGCGAAAGCCCCTCCTAGGCCGATTTCTTTGAGGAAGGATCTACTGACTCAGAGACGGAGCACCGTTTGGCACCTGCATCCAGACCTTTGGAAACTCCATGTCTGGTCCCTGGATGGGATGTGGAGGTTCTAGGTGACCTACCCCAGGACGTAGTGAACACCATCACTTCGACAAGAGCACTGTCTACGAGACATGCTTACGGCTTGAAGTGGAACCTGTTCGTCAAGTGATGCTCTTCTTGCTGAGAAGACCCCCGAAGATGCCCGATTGTGGTCGTGCTTTCCTTTCTGCAGCAAGGGCTGGAGCGAAGGCTGTCTCCCTCCACACTCAAAGTCCAGGTTCCTGCTATTGCTGCGTAGCATGACCCAGTGAATGGGAAGTCTTTAGGTAAGCATGACCTCATCATCAGGTTCCTTAGATTAAATCCTTCCCGGCCCCCCTCTATACCCTCTTGGGACCTGACTCTAGTGCTAAAATCACTACAACGGGGCCCGTTCAAGCCTTTGCATTCAGTTGAGCTAAAGTTTCTTACATTGAAAACTCCGCTCCTGCTTGCACTGGCCTCCATCAAGAGGGTATGGGACCTGCATGCATTTTCGGTTGACGATTCGGGCCTAGCGTTTGGGCCGGCTGACTCCCAGGTAATCCTGAGGCCCCGGCCTGGCTACATGCCCAAGGTTCCCACTACAATTCAAAGACCAAGTGGTGAACCTGCAAGCGCTGCCCCTGGAGGAGGCAGACCCAGCCCTGGCTTTGCTCTGTCACGTCCCAGCATTGAGATGCTACATAGACTGGACACTAAGCTCAGGACCTCAGACCAGCTCTTTGTCTGTTACGGAGGCCGGCAGAAGGGGAATGCCATCTCTAAGCAGAGGATGGCCCACTGGATTGTGGATGCCATAACCCTGGCTTATCAGGCACAGGGTGTGCCCTGCCTGTTCAGGTTGCGAGCTCACTCAACTAGAAGTGTTGCATCCTCCTGGGTGCTGGCTCATGGTACCTCGCTGACAGATATTTGTAGAGCTGCGGGCTGGGCGACCCCTAACATGTTCGCTAGGTTCTATAGCCTTCGTGTAGAGCTGGTATCCTCCTGTGTTCTCACCTCAAACGGGTTGTGGGACCGAGAGGCCCTGGTTAGTGTCGGCTTGCTAAAACTGCTCCAGAGTGTCCGTACTGTAGACCCTGTTGAGATCCTCCATCACCCTAGGCAGCTGGACGCGGCGGAACGTCTGGCGCCAGGCCTTCATGATGAATCCGTGAAAACCATGGAAGGCTGGGTTCCATAATGAGACCTAAGCGGTACTCATATGCGTATAGTCCACGGTATAGCCTTAGAGCCTGTGTTTCCCCGGCAGACTTCTGCCTTCCCAAGAGGGCTTGAATCACCTTAAATTTCTCCATATACACCTAAACGGATGCTATATGTGTATTTGCTTCCGAAAACTCCTTCGGGAAGGATGGGGCTTCCGCAGCATCCCTGTTCCAAGCGGAACGGGTACGTTTTCCCAGTGTAATCCAATCTCACTCAGTGAGGTAGTGCTTTGACAATGGTGAGTGGAACTACTAGGGAATGGAGACGTCCCGTCGCCATGGTTGCTGTACCACCGCTGAGCCGCCGGGTCTCCGGCTCGGCTCCTCAGCAAAAACCTGGTATGCATTGCACCAGCTGCCTTATTATACTCACGCTGTGATCAGCGGCAGCTGGATGCAATAATTGCATGTCAATGTGCATTGGTTCGTTTAGTTTACACTCGAAGTAGATTGGTCTATCGAAGCGATATCCCAAATAGTCAGTCTTGGCTATTCAAAATGCACATGGTTCCCAGACCTTCTGCCGTCAGTCTTAAGACTATTGCACTAACCAAACTTAGTCTGAGTGACATAAAAAGCATCCTATTATAGTTTATTTAGTTTTTTTCTTGCCACTTAGCATTGGGTTTATGTAAATTAAAAAAGATACCACCGACTGTGCAAAATACTCATTTCATTAAATGATTCTTGGTGATCTCAGATTATGTATTTATCTAATGGTGCTTACAGAAACGTCATCCGCCCGCTGTTGGGCGTCTGGTGGTGTGTGGCCACGGCAGCTTGGCTGGAGACGGAGTGTTTTGTATCCTGAGTGATGATCATGGAAACACATGGAGATACGGAGGTGAACTGAAGAGCATTCCCTACAACCAGCCCAAAAACGACCTTGACTTTGAACCAGATGAGTGTCAGGTAGGAAGATGATGAACTTTTCTCTATTCTGTTCTAGAAATTATTGCATTGGTGGTTGTGTGACAGAAATATGGATCAGAAGAGTTTGTAAAATCTTCAGACTTCTGTCTTGTGTTTCCTCAAAGCCAGTGGAGCTGGATGATGGCAGCATCGTGATTAATGTGCGCAACCAAAATCACTACCACTGCCGCTGTCGCATTGTTGTACGCAGTCTGGATGGAGGAGAGTCTCTGCCGGTGGAGGAGCTGGTGTTTGATCACACACTAAAGGATTCTGCGGTCGCAGCTGGAGCTTTAGAGAAGGAAGGAGTGCTTTACTTCACCAACCCAGCCAATGCTAACAGCAGTGAGCATGATGATATCTGTGTTTCTCCATCCTGGTCATGGAGTACCACAGTACTGCACGTTATGGAGCTCTGTCTTTTAACACACCTCATTAGGGAGATCTCCAAAATGTGCAGTGCTGTAGTATTGTGAGAGAAAGATTTAGTAACAAACTACTTTCTTCTTCAGGTCTTCTGTGAACTCTTGATTTATATACCCACATACCTTGATTCTATATGATTTCTCTCTGTTGTTTTGATTCTGATGTCTTTGGTTTTGTCTGTGCATTGAGAGAGCAGCACATGTAATAGCTCATTCATGTGCGTACATGTGGCTATAAGCTACTTTAACTGTGGTGTTGTTTTCCTCAGGAGTGAACCTCACCCTTCGCTGGTCTCTGAATCGCGGTAAATCATGGGTGAAAGATACTCTGAAGATCTGGGCCGGGCCAAGTGGATACTCATGTATAACGTCACTTAAAGGCAATGAAACCGTGGATCATAAATACATCTATGTCATCTATGAGAAAGGCCAAAAAGACTATTTTGAGTCCATCTCCCTTGTGAAAATTGACCTGTACAGCGACCAGTGAAGAAAGTCACTGATGGGCTGATTCATTTTAGAGAGAAAAAACAGCTTGATCAAGTTGCTTACTTCTTAAAATCAGTATTTAGGTAAAGATGGGTTTCAGTATTTGGTCAAAATAATTGTCTGTCTCATCTCCTTAATTTTTAAAAAACAATGTTTTCATTTGTCTTACCACACCTGTCTATTATTTCACTAATTATGAATTTAGAAATATGGAAATACAGTGGCATGCAAGCTTGTCTAAGGTTGTAGAACCTGGTTTTTTATATTGTATGCTTATCCTTTTATCTAGTTATATATGTAAATTAAGTGAGCCTAATACAGCATTTTGTTGCAATGAAAGACACCTTTCATGGAAGGAATACACAGCAATTTACATATTTGCAGTTAAGCAAAATAAATTAAATTTTAAAACTTAAAATATATAACATAAAAATACTCATTTTAGTGGGGAATAACAAGCCATTTTTTATGATTAAAGAAGTCATTGGGTGCTACATGCACTTTTACAAGTTGTTTGAACTGAAATGTGTCCTGGCAGTGTGCGTACACAACCACCCTATAATCATAAAAATCCACCCAGTGTTTTTTTACTTTTTTTTTTTTAATCTTAATCATTTCCCCTTTCTGGGGAAGTCGTGGCCTAATGGTTAGAGAGTCGGACTCCCAATCGAAGGGTTGTGAGTTCGAGTCTCGGGCCGGCAGGAATTGTGGGTGGGGGGGAGTGCATGTACAGTTCTCTCTCCACCTTCAATACCATGACTTAGGTGCACCTTGAGCAAGGCATCGAACCCCCAACTGCTCCCCGGGCGCCGCAGCATAAAATGGCTGCCCACTTCTCCGGGTGTGTGTTCACAGTGTGTGTGTGTTCACTGCTCTGTGTGTGTGCACTTCGGATGGGTTAAATGCAGAGCACGAATTCTGAGTATGGGTCACCATACTTGGCTGAATGTCACGTCACTTCACTTTTTCACTTTTTCTCAAAACGAGCCGATCAGATGCCTATCTGTGTGACGTCACAAAAGTAGGCCCCTCCCACGATAGTTTGATTGACAGTAGAGTTTCAGCACAGACTTATGGAAGCAGATTAGTTTCAAATATAATTCACGCAAAAAACACGATTCACACATGCGTAGACAATTTTACATGCATGAAACCTAATTCACGTACACACAAAAAAAATATATATTCACAAAAAGCAATTCACATGCGCAAAATAAAATTATATATTCATAAAATACATTTCACAAATGCAAAACACAATTCGTAGATATACAACTGTGCACAAAAACCTTTGAATGTTTAAAATGTACGAGTGTCTGAATGTACAAATCGTCATTTACTACGAATCCACTCGGATTTGTGTGTATGTTTTTGAGACTTTACTGGCAGAGCTCTCTTCCCACGTGGGTCTGTCATACTCTTTAGCCAATCAGATGCGAGCTTACCATTCAACCAATCATATCATAAGCCACTGAGAGTGCATTCAAGGAGCACGATTCTGCACACCTTTTGCGCAATATGGATTAATTAGAACGGAAATTAAGCCTTTACATCAGTAATCCCATAGACAGTAAAAGAAATGGACACAGCGACCCAACTGGAACTCAATTGAGACAAGTGAAAGCCCATTTTAAGTGATTTTTAGCACTTCCGTTTCTGACGCGCAGACTCAAACTAAGCTTGATGACGTCAGCAACCTGTCTGACAGATGTAAATCTTCTAGTAGCTGTGCGTGCAAACTGCCATCGTTAATCTTGCAGAGACGGCGAGCTTGAGCGGGGAGTTCTTTGGCGTGAGTGAGCAGGAGTAAGTATTCTGATTAATTATTTTGTATAGTATTTTAAAATGTAATGCCAGGGCTTCTATGGGCTTCTCTCTTGACGTCTCCCCGATTGCCTGCGAGCTTCTGAATGCACTCTCAGTGGATTGACAGACTGGACTGGTGTCTTACCTTAGCTCCGCCCTGAGAGACTGTCATAGTCCACCATTGTTTCACCACCAGAGCAGATGAAGACAAGAATGGCTCTTAAGCGATTGAGGTGTTCTGTAGTTGGATGTAATAATCATAATGAACATAGCCGTTGTCATTTACTCCCGACATCTGAGCCGCTGAAGACGCAGTGGATAAAGTTCTACCTAAATGCGTCTATGTTCACGCAAATCATTAGTGATCCAGCCTCACATCCAGAAGAAGTGAGTATAAGGTTTTTCAATGAGTCTTTAAAAAAATCGCCTTTCCTAATAATGTGCTAACTGGCAAGTTTTACAATAAATGCGGCTAAACTAAACAGTGAGAGCAGCTCAGGAGAAGGGCGGGGTCAGCAGAGCTCATTAACATTTAAAGGAAAATGCTACAAAACGTCTTTCTCTGAAAAGAGCTGTTTTTGACAGGAAAAAAAAAAATGTTTTTTACACTACCATTGAGAAATTTTAACCAAACTATGTTACAGACTTTTCATTTAGACCCAGAAGAATCATATTTACTTGTGGAAAATGGGCATCCATTGACCCCTTTAAAAAAATAATGATGATGACAAATCTGTTCAAGCTCAAGCAGTTAGGATACGGTATATTTCGTTAATTAATTATTTACAGTCATTCATGTGACAAGTCAATTTTTAGGCTGTCAAAATGTGCATGCCTCTTCAACATCTACAGGTCCTTCTCAAAAAATTAGCATATTGTGAAAAAGTTCATTATTTTCCATAATGTAATGATAAAAATTTTACTTTCATATATTTTAGATTCATTGCACACCAACTTAAATATTTCAGGTCTTTTATTGTTTTAATACTGATGATTTTGGCATACAGCTCATGAAAACCCAAAATTCCTATCTCAAAAAATTAGCATATCATGAAAAGGTTCTCTTTAACGAGCTATTAACCTAATCATCTGAATCAACTAATTAACTCTAAACACCTGCAAAAGATTCCTGAGGCTTTTAAAAACTCCCAGCCTGGTTCATTACTCAAAACCGCAATCATGGGTTAGACTGCCGACCTGACTGCTGTCCAGAAGGCCATCATTGACACCCTCAAGCGAGAGGGTAAGACACAGAAAGAAATTTCTGAACGAATAGCTGTTCCCAGAGTGCTGTATCAAGGCACCTCAGTGGGAAGTCTGTGGGAAGGAAAAAGTGTGGCAAAAAACGCTGCACAACGAGAAGAGGTGACCGGACCCTGAGGAAGATTGTGGAGAAGGACCGATTCCAGACCTTGGGGGACCTGCGGAAGCAGTGGACTGAGTCTGGAGTAGAAACATCCAGAGCCACCGTGCAGAGGCGTGTGCTTTTGAACCAGAAACAGCGGCAGAAGCGCCTGACCTGGGCTACAGAGAAGCAGCACTGGACTGTTGCTCAGTGGTCCAAAGTACTTTTTTTCGGATGAAAGCAAATTTTGCATGTCATTCGGAAATCAAGGTGCCAGAGTCTGGAGGAAGACTGGGGAGAAGGAAATGCCAAAATGCCTGAAGTCCAGTGTCAAGTACCCACAGTCAGTGATGGTCTGGGGTGCCATGTCAGCTGCTGGTGTTGGTCCACTGTGTTTTATCAAGGGCAGGGTCAATGCAGCTAGCTATCAGGAGATTTTAGAGCACTTCATGCTTCCATCTGCTGAAAAGCTTTATGGAGATGAAGATTTCGTTCACCTGCTCACAGTGCCAAAACCACTGGTGAATGGTTTACTGACCATGGTATTACTGTGCTCAATTGGCCTGCCAACTCTCCTGACCTGAACCCCATAGAGAATCTGTGGGATATTGTGAAGAGAAAGTTGGGAGACGCAAGACCCAACACTCTGGATGAGCTTAAGGCCGCTATCGAAGCATCCTGGGCCTCCATAACACCTCAGCAGTGACACAGGCTGATTGCCTCCATGCCACGCCGCACTGAAGCAGTCATTTCTGCAAAAGGATTCCCAACCAAGTATTGAGTGCATAACTGAACATAATTATTTGAAGGTTGACCTTTTTTTGTATTAAAAACACTTTTCTTTTATTGGTCGGATGAAATATTTTTTGAGATAGGAATTTTGGGTTTTCATGAGCTGTATGCCAAAATCATCAGTATTAAAACAATAAAAGACCTGAAATATTTCAGTTGGTGTGCAATGAATCTAAAATATATGAAAGTTAAATTTTTATCATTACATTAGGGAAAATAATGAACTTTTTCACAATATGCTAATTTTTTGAGAAGGACCTGTATAGTCTGCTAAGCGCTTGACATCGCGATGTCAAATGAATTATTCTAAAAACGAAATTAAGTGACTTTTGCTTAAAACAAGTAAAATTATCTGCCATTGGGGTAAGTAAAATACTATTGTTTTAAGAATATTTTACTTGCCCCACTGGCAGATTTTACTTGTTTTAAGCAAAATTCACTTAAATTAGCTCCCCCCCCCCTGGAAACAACACTAAATATCTTATGTTGTTTTGCTTATCTAGAAAAAGTATCTTGATTTAAGAATTTTTCAGGCTACTGCTTGTTTTGTGGTGCTCTGGTGAAAAAAATGAGTCTGCAAAAGAAAGCTTCTTATGTTACTTTCTAGATGGGTAGTTTTCTCTTTTTCTATCTTTCTACTATATTTATCCACTCCTTGTCTGAGCTTTTGTATCTTATTTAGCTGATGCTTTTATCCAAAGTGGACAAGTCTTGTATTAGGCTATAACTGATCATTAATTAGTCTATATTTATGATTATTGCACAGTCATCAAAACTGGCTCATGGCATCAAAACTACCAAAAATTTATCAAAGTGATCGGTGCTTGTCATTTGTTTGAAGTATACAGTATGCATGCCTTCATAGAAACTCATTAGTGAAATCTCCACCTGGTGGCGCAAAGGGACAGCTCATATTTGTACACCGACACAATTTTCCTACAGATTTAGATCGGAATCAACTCCAGACCTTTTACCTGCTTATCTGATGAAGAATTAATGAAAGAATAGCCCACGCCTGTCCATGAAACAGCTTTTGAGTCAATTGTCCGATTACTTATTGAAAAAGGGCGGAGGTAAATATTAAAGATCAGCAATTCCTTAACCTTTCCTCCAATTTTGATGAGAATAGCCTCAAAATTAAAGCTCAGATTGTGCACTTCAAGCCCATATTATTAATTATAAGTCCATTATATAACTGTAACTTGAATATGCTTTGGTCAACAGCTAAAATAATTCAGTTTAAATAATCTTATTCCATATCATTGAATGGCTTTCAGCTTTATTCACAGAATATCGTTGGTTGCAGATACTATGAATATAAAGTAGAAATACAAACAAAATTATTTTGGCGCCAATATTAATAAAACAGTATTAGCAAAATTCTAAATAAGCAATTATTTTGTTGTCTTCTTTTTCGTTTCTTTGTTTAAATGTTACCCCACAATGTGATCAAAGAAACATTCACAATGTCTGTGAAATGCTTGCTGTAGCATAGTGGGCGTTTAGCACATTCCTATGCAAATTGATTTCAGTTCATGTATATTTCATTGCCTTCACTTAAATGCTCTTTTACTTCACTCCACAATTTTATACGAGGTTGAGGTCAGACTTAACCTTTATAAAACATAATCCAGAATGTACCCTGCTTTTGTTTTGTTGCTCTGGTATGTTGTGGATCTGTATTCTTTTATTTTACATTACAAAGCTTTGTTTGAATTTCTTTTGTTTGTTAGTTTGTAACTTCAACTTCTTTTTGATCCCTTGATGATTTGAAGTGCTCTAGACTCAGTTAGGACATTGGTTAGTGTAGGTATGCATATTCCATATGTTTCATACATTTCCTGGTGTGTAAAAATGGGTCAAAATAATTGTAATAATAAATAATCTCTTTAAGCAAGAGTTTGAGTAGCCAAAAACTGTCCGAGGAACACAGCTGGAGAACTGCAGAGAATAGTTCAGTCTCGGGTTCAGAAAGCCTCACGAAAAAATGATCAAACAGCACCTTCAGCATCACAGGTTATTTGGGAGGGTTTTAAAGAAAAACCCTCCTCACTCATCCAAAAACAAACTAGACACTGCTGGAACTTCAAACTTTAATGTTGAGGCCTATTTTCCTGCCGGAGGTCATAGACATCTTTTTCAGATACATGGCATCTTGCAATCATAGCATCATGAATTCCTGCAAACAGCAACAGATAAAACTAAAATCCTGACTGTCCCTGCTAGAAATCTTATAATGGGCCATGTTTGGATCTTCCAGCAGGACAATGATCTTAAAACAAACATCGGATTCAAAACAAACATGGGTCACTGAACAAAAAACGATGGCCATCCCAGTTCCCTGACCTGAACTCTATAGAAAAAGAGTGGGGTCAACTTGAGAGTACATGAACTTGGACCTTAGTATTGAAAAGATCTGGAGAGATTCTCTCTGAAGGAATGGTCTCTGATCTTTTGTCACATGTTCTCCAAACTTATCAGGCATTATAGGAGAAAACTCAGATCTGTTATTTAATTGGCAAATGGAGATTTTAAAAAAAGTATTGAATAAAATAATTGTAAGTGTATTAGAAAAAACATTTATTTCATATTCCTACCCACAATATATTCCTAAAATCAGTGGGAATGATAGCTGATAAACAAGGGTGTAGGAGCACCTAACCCTGGTTGTAAGCCTAAAACAGATATTTCCTGAAAAGTTATATCTCAATTCTGATTGGTTGATTGGATTGTTGTTCCAGGAACATGTTGTACTTGGTGAAATCACGCTGGCCTTTCAGTGAGTGCCTATGGGTCGCCGGAAGGAACAAATAAACTAAACAATATTTTAAACTTTTTTTCATAAATAATTGAAGCTAGTGTGTCGAGTTAATTATTTTAGAATATTACATAATTCATCAATGCCCGTTTGTCATGTATAATACACCAACCAATCATGATCTGGCACAAGAAGTTCAAATTTCATTGGACAATAATGTGAGGTGGAGTGGTCATTTTCCATTCTTATTCATGAATCAGTTGAAAATTACATGGACAGACGAGTTTACATTTGTGGAGCGATCTGGATCTGCTGTTTGTCTCACTTTATAAATCAAATTACATCGCTGAGAAAATGGATGCTAAATAACTACAAAGCACTGCACGAAACCATGCAGCGCCAAAAATCGCAATAATGGTAACCAGTATTCAATTTTCTTACATTTACACCGTTTACTATTTCATGAAACTATCATAAATAATGAAGGCCAAGTGCCACCTACAGGCCTATTATGTGAAGTGTAGGCGGGCGAAATGGTGACGTGAAAGGACTTTATTATATTACCGTTTTTAATATTTATGCAGCATTAAAGTGTCTTATGCTCATCAAGCCTTTATTTATTTGAACAAAAATACAGAAAAGAATAATTAAATTGTACTCAATTTAAAAGAATGTGTTTTTTTTTCTATTTTAATATACTTCAAAAAAAATAATAATAATAATAAAAAAAAAAAAATATATATATATATATATATATATATATATATATCTATTCTGTCATGCAAAGCTGAATTTTCATCAACATTATACAAATCTTCAGTCTTACATGATTCTTAAGAAATCATTCTAATATGCTGATTTATTATCAGTGTTTTTTTTTTATTATAAGTGTTATTTTTTGTGTGTGTGTGTGTGTGTGTGTGTTTGTTCTGTGATAAGCCTACTTTTTTGAGGTTTGTTGATAAATGAAAAGTTAAAAAGAACAGCATTAATTCCAAATAGAGATATTTTCTAATAATATTAATCTTTACTATCACTGTTTCTATCAATTTAACAAGTCCTTGCTAAATAAAAACGTAATTTCTTTCAAAAAAAAAAAAAAAATTACTGACCTCAAGCTTTTGAATGGTAGTGTATATTGTTACAAACGTTATATTTTAAATGCTGTTCTTTTTTAATTTTTTATTTATCAATTAATCACAGGTGAAAAAGTGTAAGTCACAGGTTTCCAACATTGATAATAAATTGGCATTGCATTAAATTTATTTTAAAGTATATTAAAATTTTGATCAAATAAATGCAGGCTTGATGACCATAATTAACTTAAACATATAAAATAGTAATGTATCCAAACTTTTGACCTATATATATATATATATATATATATATATATTTTTTTTTTTTTTTTTACATTGCCCCATTTTACATTTGAGCCCCCGAGGAACTCTCTGCACGTCCCTGCTATACCGAGTTATCTGGATTGGAATTTCACTCTGTCTAATATTCAAAAATATTGTTGGCCAAAGGTAAACTCCAATTCTAATGACATGAAAAATAATTACATACACAGTTCATGTGTAACATCATAATAGAGTTTTCTGTTATTTTCTAGACATGCACATTGTCAAAAATTGTACATGACTACTTGTACACACGTGATTTTGTAGCTTTTTCCAATTTATTTTTTAATCATGCATTCACTCATTTACTCATCTGGCTATTAAATGTTTAAACAATGAATTGCAAGGATGGTTTTCTTGTTACTCATGGGCACTGAAAGCACCGCCACTGCTGTGTGTGTGTGTGTGTGTGTGTGTGTGTGTGTGTGTGTGTGTGTGTGTGTGTGTGTGTGTGTGTGTGTGTGTGTGTGTGTGTGTGTGCGCTCGTGCCCCATTTGGCACATTTTTATGTCTATGTTTCGTGGATTAGTGTGAGTTAGTCTGAAATCAATGATGCACTGGATCACGATGACAAATCAAAGGTGTGTTTTGTTGTGACTAAGACAAAAGCACTACTTTAAATGTACAAATATTTTAAATGAATTACAAAACTGCATAGCAATGTTTGTTTTTTTATCCATGTAGGCCTACTGTACATTTAAGATTTTAAGATACAGATTTGATATATTGCATGCATTGACACTACCATTCAAAAAATAAAAATAAGTAATAATAATAATTGTATTCAGTGTAATACTAACCTTTAAAAACATAATACCCAAAACAAGCTAATACCATATTTTTATCTAACCACTGACACATCTAGGATCAGCCAGGTATTTTTTGACAGTGTAAAACAAAGGAAATCATCTTTAATAAAATAATTTGGTAAAAAGTGGGCAGATATGATCAAGTTACACCTGTTCGTGAAAGCCTTGTCCTCTCAGGCCATTCATAGTGGACTTCTATCACTGAGCAAGAGGCGTGCTTTACATATGTTAATTATATTGTAACATGTATGATCGGATTGGTCAAGAGATAAGTTTGGAACGTGTTATGTTAATTAAGCCACGCCCCCACACTCGCATCCGCCCCTCTCTGCGCTACCATCCTCAGAAGCCGTTGACGGCTCTAACAGTGACGGATCGAGCTCCGCGATATTATTTTATTTTTCCTTTTTCGTTTGTTTTCTGGAAAAAAGACACAGGAGTACAAGTAAGCCTCACTGCACACATCCGTCCTCAGCAATCCTCTTCAACACATAATCCTGTTTTGAGCTTTTATAAAAGCTTGTGCTAACGGTGCTAGCTAGTGAACGATTATTGCTAATAGCTCAACGATTTAACCTCGAGACAAGTCGGGACGAGACCAGGTTAGTAGCTGTGGCTAATGACCATTCGAATGCACTGGAGAGGTTTATTTTAGAAGTGTTTGTGACCGTAGTGTTGGGGTCCAGCTGTCCTGCTTTTCATCGGTCGGTGTCGGCTAACGTTAGCATGCTATCAGCATAGCTTGTGTTTGTGTCACACATCCTGCTGAAGATGTACCATATTGTATCTTTAATGAGAGCCTGTGAGGTTTTCATTTACACCGCTAGCCATTTAAGCAGGTTTTATGTTCGTGTTGAGTTAAATCAGTATGCCTAGATTGAAGAAATACTCAAGACGCGCTTTGACCGAGACTGCGTGTCAGACAAGCGCGTTGTTTTGGTTCAAATCAAGGCTCCGGTTGACTTGTTTGCGTGAACGTATATCGACTCGCGCTCTAAAATCCTCGAACGCGGATTCTAGATGGAGCCAGTGCTGTTAAATCGTCACAAATCCCGATGCTAATGTGCTTGTAGCTCTGGCCTCACTTCACCGTCGCCATTTTGTTTTGTTCTCGCCATCAAATCCTTTAATTTAGTCAAACCCGCAGCATCAGTTATACGGAGCATTTCTTTCCCCGTGCTATGTTTGTCACCTTCTCCGATTTATCTAGTCAGTGGCTAGATCGCCGCGCCTGTTGGAAGTGATGTGTTATTTTGAAGTTACGTGTATTATGAAACCTATAGGTCTGCACCCTCCTCTCAGCACGAAACATGGAGGCCGCGGATCCAAGAAGCGAGTAAACCAGTCAAAACAGACAACTCACCGGGCTTATAATACATCAGACAGGCGGGTTTATATCAGATAACGGGTTTTTCGTAAGTTCAGATGAATTATCTAAGCGTTTTTAGTGAAAAGCTGCTCTGTGCCCATACGGCCAATTGGCAAAGCGTGTAAAATAATCTCTACGCAGCTCCTGCTCGCCAGCGCTGCTTCATGTTGCGTAGAGATTATTTTACACGCTTTGCCAAGTGGCCATCACTGCTATTCCTAATCTGCATCTGCCCCAATCAGTGACAGTGATGTGTAGTACACTGCCGTGGCGTTTGTGTGTTAAATAGAGGAGCTGGACGGTTTAGCACTGTGCGCTTTTATTATTCATGTTGGTGCAGTTCTGGGTTGGGATTCGAACTCGGGACGCCCGACGCTTTATGTTGGCCACGGCTATCGCGCCTTACGCAAACATTTAAGGAATATTTTATCGTGATCTTGAGAATGGTGGCTCATCCAGATATTCTAAGAACTGGTAGCTGTTATTTTGGCAAAACCTATGGTTGTAATTTTTTTTAAGGAATGATAACATGCCTGTATGTTATGTGACCGTATGGAGGGATTTCACTCATTCTGTGTCCTACTGAATGTCACACTGTAGAAGAGACACAGTGAGATTTACTGTAAACAGATGACAGCTGTTATTGCTACAACCTTTACATCTGAAGTACCCACAACTTGAACTGAAACAAGTACAAAGACTATTTTATCGACCCTAACTTACGAAGAGAAGTAGCCTATGTGCATGCCTAGAGACTGAACGCATAATATGCATGTGCATGACATTTTCACAAAATCATATTTTTATATTTGACGGTATCCTTTTCAAAACTTGGACTTTCAGACCTGTTTTCAAAAGTTTGCATTTTCAGGCCCCCTGAAATGTCTTTGTTGTGTCAATAAACGGCCAAAAAGCATAAAACGTTTGTTTTTAGTTGAAAACGGTGTCGTGTAAATGCCCTATTAAATTTACTGTAAAAACTGTATATTTCAATAACTGATTTAAGGTAAAGCGTCACAAGGAATTTGTGGGAATGTCAGTTTACAGGTTTTCACTGTAAATTCTGAGAAGACTGTTAATTTTTACTTTAAAAATCCATTCATTTAACAGTATTTTAATCTGACAAAATATCCCAGTAGATCTTTTACATTTTTTAGCTAAATCATTTTTTTTAATCATTTAATTTTTTTATAGAAAGAGAACTTGCCATTTTACAAATTAACAGGTTGTTGCCCTAGCATTTTTACAGTCTTTTACTGTTAAAATGACACATTTTTAATAATTTTAAATTTAAATGAATCCTTTAGGCTATTTATTATTATTTTGTGGAGAGAACGTAGAACGTATTTTTTTTTAATATGTTGCTTTGTATTTAGGGTAACAGATTGTGTACCTTCATGATAATTAATCTACAGGTGGCCAGATGTAGACAGTTTCAGTTTTTGTCATACTTACGTGGTTTTGCAAATGTTGTCTAGTGTTTGACACACGACTTTTGTGATTAATATCATGGCATGGTGAAGAAATGCAGCTTTTCGATTTAATAGTGTTAACTGGAGTTTGTGACTTGTTTATTTTAAAATCAGAGATTTCATGGACGTGTGTGAGTTGAGAGGCTAGCAGTAAAGACAGCCCTGGTGTTGCTATGGATGCAACCCCTCGCGAGGCAGAAACAGAGGAACATTTATAATGCATCACCATGGTAACACCTGGCACCACTGCCTTTTTCTGGCCTTTAAAAAATATGTGCTAAAGTCATTAATGGTTTTTGTTGATAAGTCTGACTTTATGAATCCATGAGCAGTTGTCTGATGGCTTACTGTACAGAAAGAAACAATTAAGTTGAAAAAAAAAATGGGTTTGGGTACTGTTTGAATTAACTTGATGCTTGTCTGATGGCTTTGTGCACATTTCCGTCTGGTCTTGCGTAAACACGGGTCATGTGCTGTGAGATCTGATAATATGGGACACCCCAGTATCTCGGTTGATTTGAGTCAGTCGAGCATTGAGACCTAGGAGGACCTATGTAAACAAACTGAACAGTGATATACAGAATGCATTAGGCTAATTCACCAGTAAAAGTCATGGTTTTATGGTATTTACTTATTTGATATCAGTATTCTCACTGTTTTAACTGAATCTATGCATAGTGAGCCATCCTAGTCTATAAAGAGATCAGTTTTCAGTCTTTGGTGTTGTAATAATTACTTTGCCTTTGTAAAGAAGCCATAACATTTTATTAATGTTTTATACTTTGAGAAATGCATAATGGCAATGAAAACTGAGAATTTTTTTCCTCAGTATGCCAAAATTAAGGCTTAGCTATTAGGGCTGCAACTAACGATTATTTTGCTAATCGATTAATTGGTCGATTATTTTTACGATTAATCGATGAATCGGTTTATGTACTTATATTTTAGTTTTGCCCATTTTTTCCCCAAGTAAATTATTAACAAAGGGTCTTTATCATTCAACATAGACTTTTTAGAGGTTTTTAAACCATTTTGCATTGTCATATCCTCATCAAAAACATACCTGGAGTTGTGTTTTATTATGTGTTAGTTATCCTTTGTCGAACTCTTCTGCAATCAAAACACTGACCCATACATACTCTAGCAAATTTCACAAGGAGGTTTCAAATAATGTTTTCACCATGGCAGTCCTTAGGGCTCCTAAAGTAGTTTAACATCCCGAACAAAGCTTATTAAGGAATCTTTCAGAACATATTTTCACGAAGAATAAGAATAAAACAGAATAAAATTGCAGTAAATTGCATTTTCCTGTAAACACACAGCTTATACCTGGGAAACAGCTTTATAGCTTATGCTGTGAAACTGTAAACAATCCTTTGAACAAAGTGCCAATGGCATGAAACCTGAATGGAACTCACATTTTAAAGTAAAATCCATCAGAAGGTTGTGCATTTCAAAAAAAGTGCATTTCAAATACATTTAAACATTAACCTCTCTCAGTCAGTCATAATTAGGCTGCAAGACTGAATTATGAACTGGTAAACAACAAAGCTTTAAATGTTAATTGTTAAAAAGCAATGTTATCAGCTTTTACGACTAAACATTTGCAAACAACATTGTACTGCAGAATCTGCACAAATAAAAGTCTGCACACTGTGATTTTCATCGGATTTAAATATGTAACGTTAGTGGTCCTTTTAACAGTGCAAAATTCAAAAATGTAATAAAGTGATAAAATGTTAACAAAACAGCTTATGCCTGAACTGACAGGAATTCGACTACCTGTGGGAAATGAGGCAGAACACTATGCACTCATTATTTGAGAAAAACTTTGCATTGCAGTGCAAAAAGTTCAACATGTCCAAATGTTCAGGGCTTAACAGTTAGGCTTGCTCTCTTTTTAGAGGATATGTTTCCTGCCGCAGAAAACAGCCGCAGTTTACAGGTTACTCTTCTTTTTTTGAAGGCTCAAAGTAAAGTGCTCCCACATTTTGGATGACTTCGTCCGATTAGTTTTATCTTCTGCTTTTTTCTTTTTCTTTCTCGAGCTTACTCCACTGCCGCCTGCCTCACCCATCACGCTGAATGCTGCAGAGACGCTGTGCGGGAAGCACGTGACATAAAACGAGGCCAGCTATTGGCTATTCGCTACTTCTCCTGCTGTACTGGCTGAGTAAAACCTCCGGTGGCTCCTTACTGCCACACTTTGGTCACCGCAGATTTAAAATATATGCACGAAATGAGCCGCTTACGGCAAATAAAAATTATTTAGCAACGAATCGATTACTAAATTAGTTGACAACTATTTTAATAATCGATTTTAATCGATTAAATCGATTAGTTGTTTCAGCTCTATTAGCTATTTAAGGAATAAGCTGGATTCAATGTGAATTAAGATGATGTTAATAAGTGAATAACTTCGATCTCTCAGGATAATCCCTTAAAATTTGTGTGAGGTTAAATGTTATGGGAATCAGCAGAGACCTGGTGATATCTAAAATTGATCATATTACATCCGTTTATGTGCATATTCTTATTTATCTGTATTGCATAGGCTTTAGTTGCTTTGCGCAGTTGTCATTCATCTCGTCTTATTTGATGGGCCATTCACACAGAACACGTTTTTTCATTCCAATGCACTGCTTTTCCATTGTTTTTCTATGTAAACACATGCTAGACAGATGTGTATGACTGTTGCGCTCATGTCTTTTACAGTGTCTCGCATATAAGCACCGCATTTAAGATGCCACGTCTAGTTAAAAGAATACCAACTTCTACGTGCAGCGCCGCTCCTCAATGTCACTTCCAAAACAGTTGACCAATCAGAAAACCCAGAGGCGAGTCAAGCAGTGAAAGCGTTTGTTTATAGCAGCAAGTTGGTATGACAACTGTTTTATTTGACGTGTTTTGCTCTGTGCTTTTTAAAAAAAAAAATATTCCTGAGCGCTGAGTCTCGTGTTTTTAGATGCAAAGACGCATTCTGTGTGAACAGCCCCTAAGTGTGCATTTGGTTGATTAGAAATAAAGAATTTGATCTAATTTCAGTTTTAAGTTCTGTTCACCCCAAGGACGGTAAAATTTTAATAATCATTCCAATCCCATGAGAATAGTGAAGTCACACCACAGCCATAAGAAAAATGGCGCAATATCATTGGAATTGCTTTCAGATTTTTTTCTTCCAGCTGATGACTTTAAAGCAGCATATGAAAGAGCTTATTATAAACTGCAGAAGGAGCTTATAATAAACTAGGCCTTAACATTATCGTCTATCTGTGTGGGTGCTGTAGGTATCTCTAAAGTTTGTGGTGTGAACGGACCTTTTTTCTTAGTGGTGTTCAATCTCCTTTTTCTCAACAGATATTGTGAAAAATGTAGGCCTATATAAATAATGAAACCTAAAATCACTTGAGTCTTGTCTTCAGAATATCCATACTCATACCCATGTAAAGCTGATAAATCTTGTATCTTTCATATGTGGTGGATATAAGAAAAGGACCACATGGAGAAAAATCCACCTATAGAAATTAAATTAGCGATTTGGGTCTTGTGTAAAGTATTTGCCAATATGTCCCATTTTAGTAAAACATAAACCCTTCCTTTCATGCCTACACTTGGCTGTTCAATTTAGCATTCATTTTGATACTGAAAACATGGGATGCTTGAAAGGGGACACCCTTCGACTCAGCATCACGTTCTCTCTTTTCACTCTATCTTTCTCTGTCAGTCTCAGGACTCACCATACTCAATGAGCGTACAGCGCAATGTCAGAGCGCTCTGGGCAAACGGCAAAGGGGAAGGATGGCAAAACCAAGTATGCGTCTCTCAACCTGTTTGATACCTACAAAGGAAAGAGCATTGAAGCACAGAAGCCTGTTGGTGAGTTTGCATTGACTTAAAGCTTATGTTTAAAACAATTTGTCTCTGTCTGTTTGTATCTAGACGATCTTGTGTTAAACTCAGGTCAGCATGAAATCAACATGGGCCTTGTTAACTTTTCTAATGCACATTTCTAAATGTTCACAATTCTGAATACAGTTTTGAACACGTTAAAATATCTTTTTGAAATCAGAAATGCGTCACATGAAATGGGCTTGCAGATTCTGTTTCATGGTGATTGTATCTGCAGTATATTTTGTCATTGATTTCTAGGGCCCTATGAAATCATTTTTTTCACCAATTTCCATTTTATCCCTGCTTTAATAGTTCAATTTTTAATCAAAAGCATGTCTGTTTAATTGAAATCTTGAAACTTAAACAATTTATCAACAATTTATTAAAGGTAAAACAAAAGTTTTTGTGCCCTATTAAATCTGACCCCCCATAAAACACAAAATTCTGTGTTTTATGTTTTCATTTTTCTGGATTCCTTTTGAAATGGTTTCATTAAATTTAAATATTCAAAAAGCTTGTCTAAACAAATGAATAGATAAACAATTAAAAATTTAATAATTTTATTAAAACGTTTACATTAAAAGGTCCCTATAAAATGTTTTTTTGTTTTCAGAAATTGTGTTGTCTGGTTTAATTTTTCTGGATTCATGATTTAATAAAAAAGGTATTATCGAAAACAGTGGTAATCAAATTAAATAATTATTTTAAAATGTAATTAAATAAAAATTAAATTATATAATTTCAACAATTGTTTTTTGGCAAAGTGCTGCACAACAGAGGTTTATTTAAATTAAAAGATGGACGAAAAATCGTGAGACATTCCTTGAAGTTTTCTTAGTTATATTTTTTATTGTTATTTTAAATACATTGTAATGTACAATAGTAATGTAGTTCTGTCACAATTTCTTCAATAGAACTTATATTTTGATTGAGTGTAGGGGTGTGCGATGTGACGTTTTTTGATTGTGGATCACTAAAATGTCTCTATGATCTGCTTTTGAAGAAATATTGTAGTATCATGCTACAGTGCGCCTCCGTCTCAATATACTGTACAACACGACATAAATTCACATCAAATGTAGGGCTGCACGATTATGACAAAAATCATAATTATTCCCTTGAAATTGCGATTTATTAATTACGATCATCACAATTTAGATATTGAATGATGTTTATATCATTGTTTGATGCAACTGCATGCCGTATTTTTATATGAAAATAAACAAGCTGAAAACACTAACTGAAAAACTTTTAGTGCTTTTCTGTAGTATTAAGCCTCAAATGTCAAATATACATTGGATTGATTTCTTCTTTATATTATAAAAAAAGTAAAAATATGAATGGTATTATAATGTTATACTAAAACTAAAACAATGGAAAAACCCTTAAGGTAACATCTAAAAAGAAAAAAAAAACATATCTTACCCTTAAGTATTGTTCAAATTCACTACCCTGTCGTTATGTTCGGGATGAAAACATCCACTAAATTAAAATGCTGTAAAAATGTATCAGATAAATATATATTTTTTTTAAAAATTTTTTTTTGCATAAATCTGTTAATCAATCACAGTCCTGAGCAAAACTACTAAATGTTTAAAAAAAATCCAGGATTTTTACTCTTTAATTGCCAAGTTCATAAATGATGTCACTGATTTGAGGGAAAACACACAAAATGACTTATTTTTTAATATATTATTATTTGTATATTATGTGTATTTGTGACGTGTATCTTTGTTCTTTATTTTTTAAGATTTATCTTCTCCCACTTTGGTCTAAATGTCTGCCATTCTTTTATTTTACTTTTTTTTTTTTTTACCTCGTAAGGCTTTTTTTTAATAGGGTTATTCATTTGGCTGTACTGCTCAGACAACTTGCAAAATAGTAAAACCAACATGACAAAGAATCGTGATAATTTTGAAAAAAAAAATCGTGATCTATTTTTGAGTGTGTGTAGTAGATAAATTTGCTCTGCTCTGCTCCTTCATATAGTCACGCAGTCCATACACTCACACTTGCCCATATCTCAGTTTAATTTTGATTTACTCAAACAAAATATGCAAAATTCAGTCACATTATGTGTTATTCTGTAAATTCCATTTTTATGACTGGATTCTGTGATATCATCCGTTTTTATTTTTCTGTATCTTGGAAATCATCTAGAACTGGGGTTCCACTGCAAGACACTTCATGTATTAGCAGGAGGTGATGGCTGCTGTGCTGTCTGTGCCATTTTGATTGTACTGATGCAGCTCATCTGTCTTTGCCACAACTGTGTAATAGAGCGGTTGCATATTAAGACAATGCAGTTCTTTGCAGTGTGCAATAAAAGAACATAATCTGTCTGGCCTTTCTGAAACAAAGCCGCTTCATGTTAATCGATTTCTAAGTTTCTTAAATCCCACTCTGGATCCATCCTAGTGTTATTTAAACCGTTTCCAGTTGTGTCAGGATCGTCCGTGGGAGCTCGTTGAATTTTTGAGTTTTGACCCAAGACAGAGATCTTCTTGTGTCCGTCGTTTTCCCTGGTTATGTTTTATTCAGTAGCTGAACTACCAACTCTAAGCAGCTGTCCCTCTTTTCCAAAATGCAATTCTCTCAGCACCCCAGGCTGCTTGGCTCCAGGGAACAAACAGGGGATTGGGAGTCGGGACAGATGTGTTTTTCAGCTTCTGAATCCGCCAACGACTGCTCTTTGCAATGCTCAACCTATTTTGCATGGGCCAAGTCTGTCATGAGTGTGTTAAAGTGGGATTTTTGACCTCAAGTCAATTTCGAGTCAACCACTTGAAACAAATCCACATAAGATAGTCTTGCTCCTTTCACTGGCCAGCCAAGCATTCCTAAGCCATAGTGGATGAGAGAGATTGATGGTCTTGGGCATGCTGCAGTCTCTCCTGCTTAGTCTCAGGCTGCGTCCCTCAAGACAGTATTGGGTTTCTGCACTTGTTTATTTACTTCTGTCACTCTTCTACTTTCAGTTGCCCCTCGTCATGGCTTACAGTCTCTTGGTAAAGTTGCCTCTGCACGGCGCATGCCCCCCCCAGCCAACTTGCCTAGTTTGAAGGCGGAGAACAAAGGCAACGACCCCAACGTCTCGCTCGTTCCCAAAGACGGCACAGGATGGGCAAGCAAGCAGGAACAAGCAGACCCAAAGAGGTGAAGCATGTTCACCATTCTGAAGGAGCTACATTACATTATTCTTTGTGTAACTTAATACACAAATATAAAAGCCCTACCAGCTCCATCCCCATCAGTATAACAGTCTGCACTTTGAAAAAGTGCTCAATTAACTGACAGTGTGCTCTAATGGTGCATTGTTTTCACTATGGACCCCCCAGATTCTTAAATTAGTTTGTTTGTATAGAAAAAACACATCAAGTTTGGTTTTGATTGGACTGTAGAAAACTCAGACAAAGGCATAATTATCTTTGGAGACCTTCCACCCTCTGCTGTCTGTAAATGCAGTCTGATTGGATACATGTCCACGCCTGCCATCTAATGTCTGTTGTTTTTGTTTTGATTTTTCCCTGTAGTACCGATGTATTGTCAGCAGCGCAGCCGGAGTCGCAGCAGCCTGTGGTCTCACAGACGTCTGCGCCGAGCATGCCGAGAACACCCCCAGCTCAAGAGGTGCCATCACACAAACATGAATAATCTCCAACATTATGCACTTGTTTTTCAACAAGTCTGAGCTAATGAAGCCCGCATCTCACTGCTGTAGTTATTGTATGACCAGACACATACCAGTGAACATGTTTAAATTCAATGAACTCAGGATTTCTGGCTTAAATTTACATTAATTAATTATTATTTTTGGTACATTGTTTGGTGACGATTCTGTATGTATCTTAGGCCCCAACTCAAGCTCTAGCCGCAGGGCCAAGGTCCTGGGCTCCGGCCAGTGTTACACTTGGAGTACAAGGAGATGGTAAGATACAGTACCAAGAGTACAACTCACTATGTGTATAGTGTTTGAAACAAAAAAAAAAATAGATTGGAGGGCTACAGTAAAAGGGTTTCCTATATAAAATATAGGTTTAATCATAAGACTCATTTTAATCAGCAGTATTTCATAAAACCAAATTAGGATGATAAACTTGAAATCGAACATTAGTTGAATTACTCTAATTAGGACTTATGATTACATTTCTCACTAAGGAATATTAAGAAATGTAAAGTTATGGTTGTTTCAGTGCAAAATATCAGTGGACGCGTGCTGTAAAACTATTGCTGTTAATCTTGGTTTCATCGTTTTGCTTGGACAAGAGAAGTGACGTTTGTAAGGAAGGATCTTTTTTTTATACATCAAAGATATTCAATTCCCTTTGCTTTCCTTCACAGGTGGAAAGGGATCAAACCAACCGTCGCCATTCTCTCGCGAGGAATTTCCCACCCTGCAGGCGGCTGGAGACCAGGACAAAGTTGGCAAAGAACAGGCCACTGCAGATCAGTGGTATGGGCCAGGACCAAGCCTCCGCCCCCAAAGTAAGCATGATAGCCCTTCTCTTCTTTCGATTACTGTTGTGGTGATTTGTGTCTTGGAGCGTGTGGTGTTCATGATATATCTGTTATCTTCTAGTGCTTCTGATTCATACTGGTTCACACGTGCTAAGCAGTTCCTCAATTAATAATTTGTTGCTTTCTGTTGCAGACGTAACAAGCTGGCGGGATGGTGGGGGCCGGGCATTGGCACCCACCCTGGCTGGGGAGGCAGTTGCGGAGGGCGGTGCTGGGGGAGCCATGATGATGGAGGGTGCTGCTGGGGCCCCTCCCATCCCACAGCAGAATGCATCTTCTCATGGGCCGCCTAGAGCTTCCCCAACCGGCAACCCCGCACTTCCCCTCCCCCAGCCACCTATTGGCCCGCAGTTCCAGGCTTATAGAGGCATCATGCCTCCCTTTGTAAGTTTTGTAACATTTTCATTTTGGTCCATCTATAGAGAATGTCTAAAACTGTGATTGATTTGTTCAGTGCATTCATAGCCTTTCTGTTCTTTCTGAATGTTTTTCTCTAGATGTATCCACCATACCTGGCCTTCCCACCCCCTTATGGTCCACAGGGACCGTACAGGTACCCACAACCAAATGAGGCCCCTAGGTAAGAATATTTAATCTACTAATATTTATTTCCACAGTCATCCAGTTGGCTTTCCTAACTTTCTTCCAATTACTTCTTGCCAGGTTTTCTCGGTCACAGGGTGGAGTAGGGCCAGATGGGCGGCCCCCTGGAGGCCCCCGGGGTGAAGTGGTAAAACGCCCATCCATCCTCAAACAGGATGACCTGAAGGAGCTGGATGAGCTGGACCATGATGGAGATGAGGGCTGGGCTGGTAAGAGGAATGCTTTCCGTTACTCTGGCACATTAGAATGGAAAAATGTACCCAGCATTTTTATTGCTCTTTCAATATTGGTATAGAGGTACAACGTATAACGACAGCATAGTAACTAGGGATGTCAGTGATTAATTGGCGATCGATTAGTTGTTTATAAGAGATGCAATCGATTAAAGCCATCGATGATCGATTAAGCAGTTTAATTTTGGGGTTCGTGTGGCTCAAGCGCAAAACACGTGCAAGCGGCTGTGAGTGACGGTGACGGGGCTGGATCTTTGGTGAAAATGATACACTAACGTACAAATTATGCTTTTAATGTGATCCAAACTTTAAAATTACATTAAAACAGAAACAATATACATTTATTTTGTATTGAAATGTAGTAACTAAGTCATGTTTAATAATAATTTCCCCAGATATAATTGTTTCATACTGGGCTCTGATCTTTGACAGGGCTGCGGGACACGAGCAGGACAGGTCTGTATATAGGATAAGGCTATAATTTCGTAATTTAATTAGTTTCTACGTTCAGTCTATTAAGTCATAGGAACAAATTATTAATTCATGGCTTCGAAGTCTTTAATTTCACCCCGCATGTTTACCACAGTAAGAGATGCGAAAACCGTGATTAAAACTAGTGAACGACAATAAAATAAATCTGCGAAATTAAAGGGTGAGACAGCAAGGATTTGGGAAAAGAAGCAATAAATATTATTAAATTCCTGGATTTTTTTTTTTTTTTTTTTTTTTTTTTTTTTGTTTTTTTTTTTTTTTTTTTTTTTTTTCTTTTTTTTTTTTTTTTTTTTTTTTTTTTTTTTTTTTTTTTTTTTTGAATAGTTTTTTTTTTATTGCTGAGTATGGCTTTAAATGTACAGGAATCGAACAGCATGAATGCAAACACATAGTCAGAATGTAACATTTGCCTGCTAACCCATTATTTCTCTTATAAACAAAGCTTTGTACCTTGCCATACTCGCATTAAAATTTTTCATGTGAACAGCAGTGGCACCGCTGATAGAAGCGGTTCCCCACGAGCCACAGTAACGTTTGGGATCATTTTATTTTAAATTCCAATAATGTCAATAGCAAACATTGCGACCGTGTTTTAAAATACAACAACGAGTAAAATTAAATAATTTAAAGCGGCGCGTTCAGTGGTCTCCATGACGGGATCTGAAACGACCAACAAACTAAAATGATTCATACTACTGCGTGCTCTCTTCATTTTATCAAATGATCATAATCACATCTATTCATTTTACAGTCCTGCTACTAGCCTTTTATTTACTGCAATAGACGCATTTAGCAGAATTAAGGTTAAAGGGATACTCCACCCTAAAATGAAAATTTTGTCATTAATCACTTACCCCCATGTTGTTCCAAACCTGTAAAAGCTTAGTTAGCCAAAATTTTCATTTTGGGGTGTAGTATCCCTTTAACGATTAATTGATCGTTAATTTAAACGACGATGGATCATGGAAATTATCGAAAATTGACATCCCTAGTAATAACCTTTTCTTGGTGATTTGCTTTGTTTCCAGGAGCACAGGAAGAAATTGACTATTCCGCAAAGTTGAAGTTCAGCGATGATGAAGGAGAGGATGATGGGGAAGAGGAATGGTCTGAAAACAAAAATGGAACTCGGTAAGCATTTCCAAAATGTTTTCCCATTGGTTGATTAATTTAACTTTTTGCACACTGAAGTTCGTTTTGAAAACTGTTTTTATATTTTGTTGTAACAGGGAGCCAAGGGAGCAGCAGAGATCCCAAGATGGACCTGCACCTGTTTCACGTTCCCGGGCATCTGACAGTGGAGGGGATTCACGCCGAACCCCTCCGTCCTCTGCTGAAGATGGCTCCGTGTCCCCCTCCAGCAAGCCAGGCTGGGCCGAGGAGGGTGGAAGCAGCTGGAGCAGTCAGGCAAACGCAGGATCTTATCAGGTATGGATCTCATCTCCCCATCCAGGTCCAAGCCCTTGGTACCACTGAGGTAGAATGTGCAGTCACTGTGAGGACAGGAACATGCTTGAGGTGTTTCCTGGATGACTCGCTGATTGATACATGTAGCCCTATGCAGGGGCGTAGGCCTGTACTTGGTGGTCCAAGGGAGCAGCCCTCCCCCCGACCAGGTCCACTTCTTGGACAAGGGCCCTACTCCTCCTACCGGTACATGGGGAAAGAGTCCAAGAAATAGGACGGATACGACATGAAGCACTAGCAATAGCATGTTGGTGATTTAGGAGGTGGTGGTTGTATAGGTGAACTTTAGTTAATAAACCGCCTTCTGTCAACAGGAACGGCCTTCGAACCAGTCGCCAATCTCAGGCCCCATCCTAGCCCCCCAGAAGCCCAGTGGTGCCCAGGCACAGCAGCAGGCGGGGGCAATGCCTGGTGGGCCGACCCCTCCTCCCTCCAACACCCTGCATCCCCAGCAACAGGGTGAGGATGAGGATGAGACATGGCGGCAACGGAGGAAGCAGTCATCAACTGAGATCTCTGCTGCGGTAGAGCGTGCCCGTCGCCGGCGTGAAGAGGAGGAGCGGAGGATGCAGGAGGAGCGCCGTGCTGCCTGTGCAGAGAAGCTGAAAAGACTTGATGAAAAACAGCAGCAGCAACAGACTATAAAACCCAGCACCCCCAGTGATGCTCCGACCAACAGTCCTAGTCCTTCCTTGTCTGCACCTGCTTCATCTCCCAATGTCAGTCAGCCACCATCACCCTGTGTGGACATTGAAGACCCTCCTCTATCATCTTCTCAGGGAAGCGGTGTAACACTAGGATTGAATATTAATAACAGACAGCGGGCTGGCAGCAACAGCAGCCATGACTCCAACACTGGTTAGTATTCCATAAATATTTACAAAAACTGTCCAGAGTTTTTGGTTGAATGGGCGATATATTTCTTTATCATTCTGATATTTGGTGGACTTTTCTTGGTGAATTTGTTGTAGAAGATGATGAGCAGATTGCAATATTTGTTTTAAATATGTTGAAATGTAACATGTATGATTTCTTCTTCATTCAGAGTCTCCGCAGGCTCTGCAGCCTCAACCCACCCAGCATCCACAAACCCTGGATGTCCCAGTGCCTGGAGATGCCAAGGAGGAACACGTGGTGCATATCCGCACTAGAGGTGGAGATGACACCGTGAAGGTGGTTGAAAATGTTGGTGGAACAGGACGGCAGGGAAGTGGTCCATCTGGGCAGGGCTTTTCCAAGTATCAAAAATCACTTCCTCCCCGTTTTCAGAGGCAACAACAGGTTTGTGTTTGATGTTTTGTCTCTAAATATCGGAAAAAGTTGTATCCATTAATCAGAATCAGAAGAGCTTTATTACCAAGTATGTTTACATTTGACTTGACGACAGGAGCTACCAGTTCAGAAGAAAGTACATACATGATAGTGCAGACATATATAGGTATAACACAGTAGGGATGGAGTGTAAATTATAAACTTGACTCTCACAATTAGTGCTTCAGTTGATGTATTAAACACATTGTATCCCAGAAATTGTTTTATCTGTTTTAATCCCTTCAAAGAGTTTTTACATTAGAAGCGTGCTATGTAGTCCTTATTTTCAGGAGTTATGTTAATTTGATTACAAAAAAAGATTTTTTTATATAAAATGTGGTCTGTATCATTTGTGAACAGGAGCAACTTCTCAAACAGCAGCAGCAGTGGCAGCAGCAGCAGCAACAGCAACATAACCAGGTTGCCCAAAATCAGCTCCAGTCCCAGCCTCAGAATCAGCAGGGCCCCTCTCCAGGTACCACACCACAGTCTGGGCCCAAACAGCCAACCCTTTACCCTCCTGGTTCAATGGGACGTCCTCCACCTCTGCCTATGAACTTTGATCCCCGCTGGATGATGATGCCCTACATGGACCCACGAATGATGCAGGGACGTCCCCCACCCATGGACTACTACACTCCCAGCATGCATTCATCTGGTTAGTAAATAACTGAGATCAACTGTGAATATTAGTGAGACAATCTTGGTTTCCAGAGATTATAGGGGCTTTTATGTTTCAGGGATGATGAGTCGAGAGCGTTCTGATTCAGGTGGCTCTGGGTCAGATCCGTTTGATAGGCAGCAGCATGGTGGACCCTCTCATCCCCATCGTGGCACACCTCCAATGGATCCCAAACTGGCTTGGGGACCAGATGTATTTCCAGGGGGTACTGAGGGTCGAGGTCTAAGCTCCCCCTTACGGCAGAAAGCTGTCGAGGAAGAGGAGGCTGGCAAAGGTCAAAGGTAACAAGAAGCTGTTTTAAACATTAATACATATATAAATACAAAGTTATTGTATTTAAACCAGTTTCTATTAAAATTCTTTATTCCTAATTTCTTTAATTTGCTTCAGAAGCATGATACATTTTTCTTTTGTTAATGTTTCTAGAAGTGACACTCCTCCAGTACTTATGCGGGAGGGAGGCACAGCTCCCATTCAGCCGCCCAGCTCTCCATCTGGCTTATCTAACCAAACCCCACCACCTCTTGGGATTCAAGTTGGGGGCCAGGGTGCTAGCCACCATGCCCATCATCAGCCCTTTATGGGTGGGCGAGGAGGTTACAGTAGCTACCCTGACAATGGATCCAGGATGGGCTCCCACTTGCAGCAAAGGGCTAGCAGTGGAGGGACACTGCATGGTTTTGGCCACCAGGAGGGTAGTCAACAGAGCCAAATCTGGGGGACTCCTCATCCCCATTATGACCGTAATGGCCGTTCTGATCACTTGGCCTTGGAGACCAACTTGCATCTCCAACACCATGGTCCCCCCACTCACGCCCCTCATTTCTCTCTTCATCCTCATAAGCAAGAGAATGGCAGAGAGCGAGATAAAGTGGGGGAGCCAAAAAAGAGTGAGCCTTCACCTCCACTCCACCAGCTGTCCCTTTCCCCTTCCTGTTCATCCTCATCATCTTCCTCAGCTAGAGAAGATGGTAGTGGAAAACAGTCCCTCCATAATCAGGTTCCACCCCCGATTGAACATGATACTGGATCTGCTCATGCTTCAGGAAGGAAACAGGAGAAAATGGGAAATGCACAAAATCAGCCCCAGCAGCATTCTGTGCAGCAACACCACCCTAAAGCCAACCCTCGCAGTCGGGAGCACAAAACTGAGACACACTGGGGCCCGAGGCCTGGTAGCAGTAGCATGAGTGGGGGCTCAACCCATAACAGAAAGGCACCGGGCTCTGGAGTGAGTGGAAATAATGAAGAACCTGCAAATCATGGGGCTGAAAACAAATCCTTTACTCAGTCAGATGGCACAACAGCCAAGCGAGCAGGTCCAATTAAGAGACCAGTACTTAAAGAGATGAAAAGAGAGGGTGGTGAAGGAGGAGGAGAAAAGTCCACTGGAGGCTCTGGTAAAGATAAAGAACAAGATGCTAGCCAGACAGCAACCAAACAAGAAACGGCCTCTGGGGCTCAAGGCTCCTCAGCACTCGGTGGGAAAGACGATGCCACCTCCTCAAATAAACCCAGAACTGGCGGAAAGGAGCGAGGTAACACTGGGGCTACAGGTAAAGGATCCAAAAATGGAGAAGGCTCTATCCAGAATTCTGGCTCTTCAGCTCCACAGTCCAGGAGGGAAAGAGAGCATTCTGCTGAAAGAGGGAGCACAACTTACCATGCATCTTCGTCCAGAGGTAGCCGATCCAACCGTGGCCGAGGAGAATTCTACGGACGAGGCCGAGGCTATAGGGGCACTTACACTGGCAGTGCAGGTGGTGGCAGCCGTGGGAAAGCAGGTGGCAGGAGCAACAGGGATTATAGATCAGCTGCCAACAGTGGCTACCACCATGCACCTTCTAATCAAGAATACAAGCGAGAGGCATCATCTGGCAGTGGTAGGCATGGACATCGGGGCTCTCAGCCAAATCCGGGACGTGCTAGGAACCGAAGTGAGACTCGAAGTGAAGGCTCTGAATATGAAGAGGTGCCAAAGAGGAGGAGACAACGGGGATCTGAAACAGGCAGTGAGAGTGCTGGTAGTGACCTTGCTCACTCTGACAAGGAAGACCGCAAGCCAAACACCAAGACTGGCGTCAGAGGAGAGAACCCTACAACAGGCCCTTCATCTTCTTCAGCTCCAATCAGAAACTCTCAGACAAGAGTGTTCACACCAAGGGGAGTGCCCTCTAGACGTGGCCGAGGTGGTGGTGGTGCTGGAGGAGGTCTCCATAGAAGTGGAGGTAGTGCTGGAGTGTCTGGTGGACACAGATCTGGACCTGGCTCTGGTTCTCATGGCTGGTCTGCAAAATCTGCAACAGTGCGAAAGCAACAGACGTCCTCACAGCCATCCCCTCCTAAAGATTCAGGCCGTGGAGCCAGTGATGACAAGAAGAAAGCTGCAGACCAGAGTCAGTCTCAGAGTCAAAGTGCAAATCCCTCCGCACCTAATCCCTCTGTGTCTACAGCTATCCAACAGGGGTCCACTGAGAACGGAAGTGCTGGAGCCCCACTGTCTTCAAGTAATGTTACTTCAAATTCCACTGGCACTCCTGCCCAGACTCTTCCTCTGCCTGCCCCTGACGGACGAGGTTTCCCTAACCAGGGATTTGAGCGCCCCCCTCGTCGCAGACGCCACGGACGACCCCCGCATCAGCAGGACAAGCCTCCCAGATTCCGCAGACTTAAGCAAGAGCGAGAGAATGCAGCCCGTATCAACGGAAGCAGTGGAATTATTGAAGTCGTAGCTGGACAACAGCAGCGGCCTGCTTCACCTTTGCGGAAATCCCTGCAAGAAACCAATAGCACTCCCAATGCATCTACCGCAGCTGTTGCAAATGCAAAACACAATGTCCCCGCAACTTCAACCAATAATAATAATAACAGCAGCAACCTTGGGGGTGGAAACCAAAATTTCAATAGCCACCACCACCATCACTACCAGGGCAACTCCCAGGCGCACCCTCAACACCATCACAACCATAACCCAGCTGGGGGTGCCAAATCTCCAGATGTCTCTAACCAGAACTCTGATCAGGCCAATGAGGAATGGGAAACAGCCTCCGAAAGCAGCGATTTCACTGAGTTTAGATTAAGAGATGGTGGAGGAGGCGGTAAACCCTATTCCTCCCACCATCATCATCATCACCACCACCATCCATCCGGAAGAGGTGGTGGAGGCGGTGGTGGGGGCGAGAGAGAGATGACAGCTAAAGAATTGGCCACCAGCAAGAGAAGCTTCTCCAGTCAGCGCCCTGGAATGGAGAGGCAGAACAGAAGGGTTAATGCCGGCGGTGGCGGTGGTGGTGGAGGAAGAGGCCCCAGGGGTCCGCCTGGCGCTAGTGGGGCAGTGGGTGGAGCTGGCAATGGTGGGGGCAGTCGTGGTGAGAGGCGTGGCAACTGGCCCTCTCCGAAGAACAGGAAGTGATGCTTTTTGTTTTTGTTTTTTAATTTGGAAATATTTCAAATGCATCCCTCTATCATTGGCCACTCTTTTCAGTAAAACCTCTTCCCCCTTAACGTTAACGCTTTATTATCGTAAAAGATTAGTTACCAAGACCATGAACACATTCTAGTTCTTTTGGTTTATAGCTTTTTGTCCCTTATTTGGAAATTCACACTCTGTGTCCTTTCACGCTCCCATAAATCCTCAACTCTACTCTGAGATTTTACATACTACACCCCATTTGAATGGAAATATTTGCTGACTGAAAACGCATTTGACCACATGGCCCATATATGTTGGCATATACAAGCACAGAATCACATCAACCTAACAAAGCTGTGCTTAGATTGTGTATGCTGGGTATGCACACGTTACGTGTGTTTGTGTAAGAACTGTGGCTTGAAGTATACATGACAGGCCAAGGTTGTTATTATGTATGTACTTGTGTATTCACATCACATGTTGGATTCTGGAAGTTGCTCTTTTAATGAGAACAAATATATCATAGATTTGTTTTCCCCCTTTTTAGTTGTTAATTTTTCATTTCAGCCTCTTAAAGGTGGGGATATCTTTTTTTTTTTTTTTTTTTTTTTTTTTTTTTTCTGCAAAGCAGGTCATTAAAACTCATTTTTAAATAAAACCCTCTTCATTTTTGGTTCAAACTCATATTATTGTGCCCGCCAAGTATCTCACCAACGCTCAAGGTTTTTTTTTTTTTTTTTTTAAATCACTGTAATGCCCACTTTTCAGAACTATGTGGTGTATTTTTTCTTATATTAAGTTATAGGACCTCTCTGCTCATTGCTTTGGGTTTTCAAATAGTTTCATTAGCTGTTTTGGCCTCCGCATGGAATTGTAGTCTAATAGTGCACATTATACTTGTTAATATTATGAGATGGTGAACTTCATTGAAGGTCCTTCAAAAGTTCCTCACCATGGATCACGTCGTTTTAAGGTTGTTTCTGTTGTGATCAAATCAAATGACTCTTAGCCTTGGTGTCAGATCCTCATTAAATTAGATGTTTGGTTTTTTTCTTTTTTGAGAACATCCGTTAAAGATTTTCTTTTGTCTTGCACTTATATTAAGTCCGTAAACTCCAAAACTCTCCTTTAGAATAAAGATCATTCAATGTTGCTGTTTTTTTTTTTTTCTCCTCCAAATGAATAGCTGTATATTGGGCATCTTATCTGACTAGGTGTCATACTGCAGTTCCAGGTTATTGAACATGACAAGTATTGTGCTACTGTTATAATCACTTTAACAGTTCTAGGGAGTGTAGAGAATCACTCTTTGAGCACCCTCTGCATTGTAAAATCCCTTTTTCCTTTTCCATTTTTTTTTTAAAGGAACCTACACAAGCTCTTTCTCCAGTGTGTATTTCCAAAGTCCCCCAAAACATGTCTCAGAACTATGAGCAGCTCTCTTGCTCACATCCTCGGACTGATCTCCGATTTCCCAGTCATCTCATTGAGACACAAGTCAATGCCAAGGAGTCTGTGGCCCTTTTTGAGTAGTGTTACAAAATGAGACATTGGTTCAGTGTGCAATATGCCTGACGTCAAACGAATCCTGCCCATCCAGGGAGCCCGAGCCCAGGTTATTGAGAAACCACAAATGCTTGACGTCTAAAAAGAAACGGATCAAAGCATTGTTCCCTCTTCTCATTTTGACCAGCATCTGTATCCTAAATGGTGTAAGTTGGGGTTTGTTTGTGTTTCTGGGAGTGCATTGGTCTAATGAATAGCTTTGACATAATAAGTAGGGCTTTCAAATGAAATGTATGTGTGAGTAGGGCATTTAAAAAGTATGTGTGAATTTATATCTGATCTCTACAGGTAATGTGTTCTTTTGAGGATAGGACGCTTTGTGAAAGGCGAACACGAGTCCCAATTGCCCACCTTTTCTGACACTATTAGGATGTTTATTTTATCTAGGATCGTGTGTATATGTTAATCCAAATGAAGTGCAGTGGAAAAAATGTTAAATCGATATATATATATTTTTTCCTACCTACTAGGGAAAAGAACTAAAGTGGGTTTATTTTGCTTTTCTTGCAGATGTTTTGCCAAGCATGGTTTTGTCCTCAGATACAGCTTGGTTGGTCTATTCGTTGGAAGCCGTTCTCCCATCGGCTTTCAGTGCTGTTTATCATCCCTCTTAAACCTAAACCATTGATGTGGTCACGTTATATGTACCAATATCAAGTAAAAAACGAATAGCAATGTGTATTCCTTGAAATACTCAGAGATTGTATTATACTTCTAACTATACCAAGGTACCTGAGGTTATTATTGAAACCTTGATATACACACATGTATGTATATTGGTATGCATCTGAGTTTGTCCGCCCCAACTTACATTCCCACGCATAATTGTTGCCATTTTTAAGTTCAAGGGAGCAATGTACAAGCAGAGAAGTGTCTTATTATAATAAAAAGTATACAGAGAAAAAGTTAAATAAAAATCTTTTGTTTTAATGGAAGATCTGTGGTTTGACTTCATTTCATCTCATCAGTGTCATTAAAATTATGCTAAATATGAATTAAGGCGTTTTGACGCTATTTTCCCCTCATACTTACAAACCATGTCCTTCATAATTTCATTGATTTCCTCTACATGTTTTAGGAACACACATTTTGCAACAATTACTGCTATAAACGTGCTAAATTATTGCTGTAAACATTGTTAAATAAGTTACATAATTGTTTGTTTATGGTTGACCCACGTGCATTCCAAGAGGGAAAATACAGCCATGCATTGTACAGTTTCTATTATTTTTGCATATCTTAGCATAAACCTTAAAGGTCTGTTTTGCAATACTAATCGTAAACTTCAATATTTTATTATATTAATATATTACGTTAATACTTGGTCCTTATCTGCTCTCCAGATAAAGCAAGAAGCTCTATTTTTAAAGACTACAATTCCAACAAGACCCTAAGCTCTGCGCGAGCGGAAGTGACCTGCCGTATGATCACGTGCTGTATGTAGAGCGGAAGCCTCCAATCAGCGTGCAGTTGTATCGCTGCGGCTAGCACCGACCCCGGGAGATCCTTAAGGTAACGCGAAAAAACGCCTTTTATCGCTATAATGGACATGGATATCTAGTAGTTTCGATATAGCCGCAGTTCTGAGTTATTTCTGAGAGCTCAGTGTTGATTGTATATGTTAGGACTCTCTTCAATCGACATATTTTAGAGACAGGCGGCGAATTTGCTGCGGCCTACGTTTAAGCGTTAGCTAGCAGCGGCACGCTAAACTCGTCTATCGTTAGCCGAACACACGAACTACAAAATAGACGTTTGTTAAGATACAAAGCAGTATTTTTAACGTGCCTGTGGTTTTAAGTTTTGCTCACATATAAACGCATTTGTCCATATGTGTTTTATTGACTCGGTGGTTAAGTAACCAGCCGTCTGTGTTAGCGTGCGTCAGGCCAATCCAGTCAGTGTTTATGTGAAAACAGTTAGCGCTATACACGATACATTTAAAAAAAACGTGCTTATCTGAAGCACATTAAATCAGCAATATGATTTTATAATTTTCGTTCTATAATACCAGTAAAGAGCGACTAAGAGTTTTTGGAGCAGTTATTGTCTTTGTCTCTATTATTGAAATGCTATGTTGTAATGTTGTTTTACTCATCTCTCTTCTAGTTTCCCAACATGAGTAGCTCAGAGGAAGTGTCGTGGATTTCTTGGTTTTGTGGTCTACGGGGAAACGAGTTCTTCTGCGAGGTTTGTATTCGTTTCTGATCATCTCGTATTGTGTAACTGTATAAGAGTGACCAGGGAGTGTTAAAATGTAAGCTTAACCATTTAGTCTGCGTTAATATTGATGTATGGTACATCTCTCTTTACTACATACAGGTAGATGAGGACTACATTCAGGACAAGTTCAATCTTACGGGACTCAATGAGCAAGTTCCCCATTACAGACAAGCCCTGGACATGATCCTGGATCTGGAACCTGGTCAGTGGTTGTTTAACACAGGCTTCAATGGGTTTAAGGCAGCGTTGACTTAAAATTCATGTGTTTTTTGTGTAGGTTTTATTTTTGAATTAATGCTTGACCTAAGAGTTTCATCAGAATACCGTAATCCTGTGGTAAAAATGACAGTCTTCTCTCTGGTGACGTATGCAGGATTTCTCCAATCATTTAGTCCCCTTAAACCCTGTCAACATCTCAACATCCAATCAACCACTGATGCATACATTTAAGTCCTGCCCTAATTATTTTTCTTTCTTACACTGATGTATGTCAAAACATTGAAGAAAAGATCTTTTGTTAACTTCTGTTTCATTGAGACCTGAAGGTTATGTGCTTTAGGCTGTGCATGCAACCAACCAGGCACATTAAAAATTAAATTTTAGGCAAGATCTTTTAAAACCAAATCCATGAATCCCCCTCCCAGAGAGCAGATGAATTCACTCTCCTCATCTGTTTAATGTCTTGAACCAAAGATAGACAATTGCTTAGTTTATGCACATAAGTATCTACCTAAAGCTAAATGTTTCCCAGAAATCAGCATATTGTAACTTAGTTTGTTTTGAGTGATTTAAATCTGATGCAAATGCATTTGCTCTTAAGTGCAACACCTCAAAGTGTACCAGAGAAGACCTGCATTTCCCTGTTTAAAGTCACTATGAAATCAAAATGGGCATTTCTTTTATGTATGGAATGTTACAATGTATTATAAATTATTTATCCGTGTGTTATTAAAACACTTCTCTGATGGCGTTTGCACTGTCACAAGCATGGGACAAGAGTCCCTCCCGTCCTGCAATCCATTCCTGATGGACAAAATCAGGTCCCACTCTGTTTTTCTCATTTGAGAATGCGTTTCACTTAGTTGTGTGTCACATTAGGGAATAAAGATTTAATCACATTTGTGACATGCTGACTTTAAACGTGATTTCCTAGCTGTGTAATGCTGTTGTTGTGTGTGTTTGTATCAGATGAGGAGCTGGAGGACAACCCTAACCAGAGTGACCTGATTGAGCAGGCTGCTGAGATGCTGTATGGACTGATCCATGCGCGCTACATCCTCACTAACCGTGGCATTGCCCAGATGGTACGTTATCCCTGGGTCTAGTCTTTTTAATAGTTTTATTAAAGAAGGACATACGTATGAAGTTGTGCTTGTTTTCTCTTGCAGCTGGAGAAGTACCAGCAGGGAGATTTTGGCTATTGTCCTCGTGTTTACTGTGAGAATCAGCCAATGCTGCCCATTGGTGGGTGTCCCATTTATTTTTCTTCAACTATATAATGTTTGCCATTGTAATCTTTTTTCCAAAAATTAGGGCTGCTCTGATTGATTGGAATCAGTTGATAATCACTTATGAATCAGTTGATGATCTCGCAATTTGATGAGCTCATAAACTGATCGCATGTTGACATGCACACAAATACGCTGATAACTCACAAAAATAAGCTTATTGAAATAACCCGTTGTCCTGGTTTACATCTAAACCAGTAACCTGGCAATGCCATCAAAATGCAATATCACCACATGCACACTTCCATAGACCAAAAGAAAGCAGGTTTTTACATGCTGGGTGAACTAGGCATAAAGGGCAAAAATCTAGATGATGTGATCGGTTTATGTTTAAGCCATTTATGACCTTACTCTGATAAAGGAAAAATGGTTAACGTGTGTTATCAGCTTCACTCAATGCATAATCGGGTTAAGAACGTACTTATAAATGATGCACACCTTAAAGGGTTAGTTCAACCAAAAGTGAAAATTAGCCTGTGTATTACTCACCCTCGAGGCATCCTAGGTGTATATGACTTTCTTCTTTCAGACGAATCCAGTCGGAGTTATATTAAAAATGGTCTTGGCTCTTCTAAGCGTTATCATTGCAGTGGGTGGGTGTTTCTGTTCAACAGTCCAAAACACGTCAAATAAAGCACATCCATCATGAAGTGAGAGAGTGTTAGAGACAGTTTTAATATGGATGGATGCGCTTTATTTGACTACTTTTGGATTTTTGAACAAAAACACCCATAACGCTTAGAAGAGCCAGGACAATTTTTAATATAATATAATTGGATTGATGTGAAAGAAGAAAGTCATATACCCCTAGGATGCCTTGACGGTGAGTAATACACAGGCTAATTTTCATTTTTGGTTGAACTAACCCTTTTAATGAATTATGAAAATGAAAATCCTACTCGCCCTCAACTTGTATGAATTTCTTTCTTCTGCTCAACACGAGACATTTTGAAGAATATGGGTTACCTAACAGATGCTGGTCCCCATTTACTTCCATAGTATATTTTTTTCCCCCTCTCCTTACTATGGAAGTCAGTGGGGATCAGCAACTGTTTAGTTACTCAGTAGAAGAAACTAAAAACATTTGGATGAACTATTCCTTTAATAAAAATGCGGATTACAAGTTGATGTACGATTCACATGAGTTTCAATGAGAGAGTCTAGTGTCTGTTTTTGTCTCCAGGGCTCTCTGACATTCCTGGCGAGGCCATGGTGAAGCTCTACTGCCCTAAGTGTATGGATGTGTACACACCCAAGTCGTCCAGGCACCATCACACCGATGGAGCCTATTTTGGCACTGGTTTCCCCCACATGCTCTTCATGGTGCATCCCGAGTACCGGCCAAAGAGGCCTGCCAACCAGTTTGTGCCCAGGTTTGTCTTTCCTTTATACGATGGTCACCTGCTGCTCTGTATAAATGGATGTTCTCACATCTCTAAAATCCCTCAGTTTCTCAGAGCTGTCATTCTCCTCTTCCAGGCTCTATGGTTTCAAGATTCACCCAATGGCTTACCAGCTACAGCTGCAGGCAGCCTCCAGCTTCAAGAGTCCCGTCAAAGCCATCCGCTAAGAACCTGAGCAGGGAGGGGTGGGGTGGGTTGGGTTGTGTGTCCCTTGGCATGGCCTCACTCTTCTCCAACAATTTTAGATTCAACCAAGACTAAGGTTTAAGTATGGAGAGAGTGAGACTATAAAACACTCTGGGGAGGAACAAAAAACTTGCCTCTGAAACACTGTACAGAAAATGGGATGTTCCTTGTGAAAACAATTTCAGTTCTTAACCTCCACATAGAAAATAAAGTTATGATTAAAGATAGATACGTGTAGGATGGCTCTGCTCACTCTGTGGTCCTGTTTGTTTTAGTTACCTAGGGTTAAGTAACATTCACATACAACAGCGTCATGAATTGACTTGTCTTATGTGATGTGTGGTTGAATATTAAAGTAGGGCTGATCGATCGCAGATACATTGTCCTTCAATCCCCCCTCCGTGGAACCAGATATTTGGCTTACTTAAAAACGGCTGTTGCATGAAAAAGGCAGTATATTTTGGATTTGTTTTAAGCTCAGAGTAATATAGCTGGGATCGTCTGTGACTGTATTTGTTGACAGACTGCAAGCTTTCGGTGCATGTATTAGAAAAGACCAGAAATGGGAAGACACAAATGCAATCAGGAAACTGTCTCTGTCTTAATTAGACAAGTGTTTTGTTTCAATCATCAGTCCTGCACTCCTCGTCAGAATGACGCCAACCTGCTAGATTCTGTGTTAAATCTGCATTTACTAGATTTACCACAGAACCACAATTAAGAAGTTTTTTATGTTTGGTATGGGCCCAGGTTTTTCTTCTCTGGTTTACGCCTCTCTACCAGAAGAAATACTTTAGAGTCGAATATATAAATCAGTTTTATTTAATTTTTTTGTTGATCCTGTTGAATGTTTTTTTTTCTCCTTTACAACTGTTGAGGAACCAGGGTTCAGAATTCACAATAAATGTCTTTTCCTAAGTTGTGTGAGAGTCCTACATGTCTCTGAGGTGTGTATGTATATATAAACTCAATGTCTGTAATATAAAACTTATGTCATGGTTATTTTCCATATCCTGTGGTATTGGTATGCTTTATATTAAGTCACATAAGCAACTTTTATGGTTCATTTTGGAGTTTGCCTTAGTGCTCATTCACTTTCATTGAATTGAAAATATTGTGCAGCTTACATTCAGTTTTCAAACATTTGAACATGAAAGAAACCACTGACCAAAATCAATTATTTTAATAAACCAGCATTTTCTGCTCATCAGTGAGTATCTCTTGCTGAACATAGCTTCAGTTAGACGTCAATCAAACTACCTACATACTAAACCTTAAGGCATAGATACACAGAAAAACACGCTAGTGACAGGACAACGTTCACCATATAAACTGCATCCCTTTCACACCCAAACGCAATATAAATAGTCAATAAATAAACATTACATAACCAATTGTTCAACCCATGTCATAACAGACTTTGGGTTAAAAAATGCCTTTCCATTTGATCATTTTAGTAGCAAATCTGGCAAGAAATGACAATTGCAAACATTGATAATGGCTCCTTATGCTGATACACCACAAACTGTGCTTGAAACCAATTACTGTGCATCTACTGCATGAAATCAGATTAGTATTACCAGCCATACAGGGCATGGATATTGGTATTTTTGTAAATGTATGTTAAACAATGATAAATAATGTACAGATGGACATATTGAGTATAAACAGTAACGAACACATCAATGAAGCTCATGCAACAAAGAACAAAATGATTAAACAACAAAACAGGACTCTTCAACATAAGCAGCAATCTGCACTATTTTCTATCATGTGGACAATATAAATATAGGGGGCCTCTTTAATAAAGTGTGTATGCACAGATTTGATCTTCGAGTGTGCGTATGCGTAAGTACTACGTTTGGAAATGTAGAGAGCTGAAGCCATTCAGTTTAAGATCACTTGCGATTCATAGATTTCACATCTGAAAGAGAGGCATATGTGTGTTTTCTGTGCGTACGTTCATTCTATAAATCACGAGCACGCATATTAGAGAGAGGATCGTAAGATCAAATTTAAGATGTTTCTGCACAACATTTTATAAATGAGGCCCTGGATCTCTGTATAATTACAATTGGTTATATTAGGGTGACCAAATGTGCCATTTTCCCAGGACACGTCCCAGCCAGGATTTCTATATTCCCCTAAAATATCCACGTTTTGGCAATTGTTATGTGACAAAGTACGGTGAGAGCTCTAGAGAGCAGATGGCTTCTTGTGCTTTTGAATCGCTCTCACGGTACTGTGATGTCATACACCGTTCGGTATGCTCAGTGCTGCTTCAAGTCAAACACTAACATGTACACGTATTTGCATCGCTTTGACTGTTCTCTGTAGATCCCACCTTCTCACGCACCATGATTGGTCGATTAAGTACAATGTCTGTATGTTATTGGTCAAACGATCATTAAGTATGAAAACGGGAAACCAAAGCCAAAACCTGGATATTTTAGGCAATATAGAAATCCTGGCCAGGACGTGTCCTGGGAAAATGGCACATTTGGTCACCCTAGTTTTATGTTATTGATTGCTGCCAATTTATTTGATTTGGTGATACGTATGGCTGAACTGCAGCAGAATCCTACAGGATTCTTCACTCTTCCTGAATAACGCTTCGCAACATACAGCAATTTCCCCCTTTAACGTTTACAGCTCTTCCTTGACTCCATTCAGAACAAGCGGTTTGGACGCCTCACGCTTCAGGAAGTTGATGAAATCCTTCACTTCACGGGGTCCCTGAAAAAAAACAACAACCAAAATACAAAGAATGAATATTTATAATGACAAATATTCAGTATGGACATGGCAGTTGATATAAGTGATGAGAAACACGGTCACGCTGGAAATAAACAATTACCTCATATCGCTTTGGCTCATCTTTCCGGCCAGCAGCGGCAAAGTATATTGTAGGAAACCTGCAAAAGAATAACACAACATTAACAATGGCTAGATAAAATCACTACAAAGCATTTGATGAGTGAGAGAATACATACCCTTGCACGTCATAGCCCTGCGGGACGTCATTGGCAGTTGCATCCATCTTAGCGATTACAATACTGGGGTCACTGTATAACTGAGACCATAAAAAACAGAAACACAGGATGAGAAGTGATTCAGACGGAGATGAAGATGTCATGTAATACTCACCTGTTCTCCAAGCTCTGTATATTTGGGCTCCAGTTTTTTACAGTGGCCACACCACGGAGCATAAAACTCAATAAGCACGTCTTTCTCTGGGTCATTGACGATCTCCTCAAACGTATCTGCCACAACCACCTGACCACAGACAGCGACTTGTGTTAACCAAGACCAAATGAAACAATCAAGCTCATTTGTGACCCTGGAGCACAAAACCAGTCTTAAGTAGCACGGGTATATTTGTAGCAATAGCCAAAAATACATTGTATGGGTCAAAATTATAGATTTTTCTTTTATGACAAAAATTATTAGAATATTAAGTAAAGATGAAGATATTTTGTACATTTCCTACAGTAAATATATTAAAACTTAATTTTTGATTAGTAATATGCATTGCTAAGAACTTCATTTGGACAACTCTAAAGGCTATTTTCTCAATATTTAGATTTTTTTGCACCCTCAGATTCCAGATATTCAAATATTGTCCTATCCCAACAAACCATACATCAATGGAAAGCTTATTTATTCAGATTTCAGATGATGTATAAATCTCAATTTCGAACAATTTACCCTTATGACTGGTTTTGTGGTCCAGGGTCACATTTATGCGTCTCACTAACCTTGACGGCTGCATTGTTTTTGGCCGGCACAGGCTCTGATTTGACGTAACGCTTCAGTCGCTCGGCAAAATAGTCTTCCAGAAAATTCTCTAAAGACCTGCCATCTCGTCTGAGGAGGGACCAAACTAACAGTTCAAATCACATCATTAAAGCTTCAAATGTGTTGATGTACATCATGGGACACAGCCAAATGAAGAATATTACTGTATTCAAACAATTTTATGATTCCAGTCTAATGAGTGTTGGGGTCCTAATTAGTCAACTAATATAATTCATTTAAATATCAAATCATGTTGAATCTCTTCTGAAATCAGGATCCTCACAGAATGACGTGTTTGTACTCACGTGAACTCCTCTCTCATGGTGTATTTGTTTCCTGTTCGTGTCCTGATGGTGACAAACGGCAGCTCAGTTGAGTCCGATGTGCCCAGACCGAACTCATCCTCCAGCTCCTCCAGAAAGTCATTACGGTTCGCCACAGAAAACAACAGGCCCTGAGAACTGAACTTAGACGCCACCTTCAGCACTCTAAACCAAGGAAGACAGGTATGTACTTTATGACTTCATAATAAACATATCCACGCATTGATGTTAAAGGACTCACCTGTTTCTCCAGTAGTTGGAGCCTTTGGGATTGCGAAGATAATCCAAGTCATAGTAGGCCGTCAGTAAATCCCGCTTCCTCAGTGAATCCTTATTCTCTTTGGTCAGGTGAGGACAGAGTCCCAAACTACAGAGCAAAAGCAATGATCTCAGCATGTGCTGTGTGTGATGTGACGGTGTGTGTTGTGTCGGTGTGGGCTCACATGTTGTCTCTGATGAAGCGGCGCAGGCCTGTGATGGACAGGGGTCCTGCGTGGTGAACCACACTCTCCTCAAACTTACTGCTCAGTCTGGGGGGGCGGAACAGAAGCACAGACCTGCAGGCAAAGGGTTTACAGATTTTAATATTAGTATTTCACCCTGAGCACCCAGCTACAATCAAAATGAGTGGTTCTTAACGGGTTTTGCTTTAGGATTTAGACTTTAAGAGAGGCCACCAAACAAAGTACCAAAATTGTTTACGGTACCAAAGTGAACAAAACATGTCCATAACATCAAATTTCAATATTATCATAAATTTTCAAATCCAGCAATATGCAAATGAAAGATAAATTTAGATAAGGAGAAAATAAAATTTTTCTAAATATCTTCTAAATACACACATTGGTTGATAAGATTTTTTTATGTTTTTGAAGTCTCTTAACCTCACCAAGGCTGTATTTATTTAATAAAAGCAGTAATATTGTGAAATATTAATACAATTTAAAGTAATTGTTTTCTATTTAAATTAGTGTTGTCAAACGATTAATCACATCCAAAATAAAAGCTTTTGTTTACATAATATATGAGTGTGTACTGTGTATATATATTGTATATATATATATATATATATATATATATATATATATATATATATATATATATATATATATAAAAATACAAACACATACAGTATATATCTCGAAAATGTTTACATGCATTTACATGTATATATTTATATTCATATAATTTATATTATATATATAAATATATTTAATATATAAACAACATATTTTTCTTAAATATATACATGCATGTGTGTGTGTTTATATATACATAATAAACATACACAGTACACACATATATTATGTGAACAAAAACTTTTATTTTGAATGCGATTAATCGCAAATAATCATTAATTTAAATACATTAAAATGTCATTTATTTGTGTGTTTAAAGCTGTATTTTCAGCATCATTACTCCAGTCTTCAGTGTCACATGATCCTTCAGAAATCATTCTAATATACTGATTTACTGTTCAAAAAACATTTCTGATTATTATCAATGTTAAAAACAGAGCCTGTTATTTATTATTATTATTATTATTGTGCAACCATGTTGGCTTAACGTAATGTCTAATTTAGTGAGCTTCTCCCAAATGACAGAGATGAATCTGACATCAACAGCAAAAGATATGTGAAGTGTTTTCACATTTAATATGGATAAGCCTATTTATTTTGCTATCCTAACTAAGACCCACCAGCTTAGACACACTTACTCATATTTGACGTCATATTTCTTTCCGAGCTCTAGGTCTGTGGTGTGAGCAAAGCGGAAACTCTCTCTCATTAAACCGGCTCCTTTAAGAAACTCAGAGAGCTGAGAACTGTCAGCCCCTGAGAAAAATCCTGAGAGATGGACAGACCAAAGAAAAATAATAAATAACGTATTTTCCATCAATCCATTCAAATGTACTGCATTTCGAATGCAATTCAAAATCTGGAAATTACATTTGCGTTATACGTTTTCAATCGAGAGAAGAAATAATAAACAGATTTTAGAGCCAATAAAAAGCACTTACCAACTATGCTTGCATCAAAGTTGTTGATGAAGTTCTCCAGGTCATGCTCACTATGCAGAGGCACAGAATCAGGCCCGGCCAGTTTCTTCATATAGTTCACGATTCCCTCTGTTTGGAAATGATACACCCACAATGACATCACTAGCAGATTTGCAATTGCATTAATGCTACACATCATTAAACATACCAGCTGAGCGTGGCCCGTCATATGAAGATGATTCCTGTCCGTTCCGAAATATTTTGAGCGTTGGGTATCCAGTGACCCCATAGCGCTTGCAGGTCTCTGTATTAGCAGTGCAGTCCACCTGAACAAAGACCGTCACACATCCTTAAACCTCTGAAGAACACGCAATGCTCACATCAATCTCTACTCAGTCCCCTGTTAACATCATCACATGAGGCTCCTTAATATTGAGCACTAAGATCAGTTTCCACTAAAGGAATATTGCAGGTTCAAAACTATCAACATAATCTGGTGATCACCACATGAAAGTGTTCAGACTCAGTTTGTAAAAGCATTTATAGTAAAGCACTTACTATGGAAGTCTATACAGAGATAGAAGACTGAAACAAACCGTAAAAATACCGTTACTTGAAATAAAACACTAAGTTAAATCAAATAAAACCACACACACATGCACAAAACATTAACATTTTATCTCAAGCTAGTTGCCAAGGCAATGTTATGTTTCTCAACAACTAAAACTAAAATAGAAATAAACACAAAAATAATAAAAATGACACAAACACGACAAAATGACTACAACTTCAAAATTCCAAATATGAATAAAAACTATAATAGTATCTCAATAATACTAAAATAACACTGATAGAGGGTTTAAAAGAAGGAATGTGAAGCTTGCTATTTTTTAAAGTATTTTAATTTGTTCTTCACTGCTTAAGGGGTTAATTGAGCTATCGTCTAAATCAGAAGAATGAACTTATGTGTGATTAGCTTTTGCTTTTTCTGGTATCCTTGCACACGTCATGAAACACCCACTTTATGTGATCATGATTCACAGCAGATATGGAAAGATTCAAATAGCTTTGTCATAAATGTGTTCTAACCTTATTTGTGGATTTTCACAATATCTGTGACTATACTTAATGTCTACAAAATAGTGAATATGCATGTTTATCCTTGTGCAATGCCTTGCCCCATTGACTTCCACTGTAAGAGCATTACTGTAAATAATTTGTCTTCACAAATTTGGCAGTACTGTATGTAGTGACTGGCAGCATGTCAAAAAAGCTTCAACTGCATCGAACCCCAAATATTCCTAACATGCAAGCAATTATACCTTGGCTAAAGTTACTGTTCCCTTCAGTCGTGTAGCAGCAGTTTCAAACTCCGGAGCAAGTTTCTTACAATGACCACACCTGAGAAAATACAGAGCAGCAAAACTATAAAGACTCGGCAAGGTTGAAAGACGCTTAACTTGTGATATAAAAATGAATAAAATGATTCTAGGTCTTAGGTTTTCTTAAAACCTTGCAATGTTTTATCAAGACGAAGGAAGGTTGTCATAAAAAGCGAGTTTGCTCGCGCTGTCAGCTGTATGGAGGTACCATGGACAGCGCGCGCCATCGCATACAGCAGCTCTGAACTGCGAGTTGCAAATGCACGCGAACCTTCTCTTTATTATTATTTTACAACAAAATGTTGTTAACATGTGTAAATGCATGATTATTCTCTTACCATGGGGCATAAAACTTCACCAGCAGGGTCTCGTGCTCGGGCGCGATGTAGTCGAAGTCTGCGTCTTCGAGCTCGAGCACATCACTGCGTCCGCGCGCCGCCGAGCTCCACACACAGAGAGCTAACACACACAAAACCCCGCGCAACATAACACTGTCCATCAAGGCAAGGAGATGGAATAATCTCCTATTTGCAGAAAAATCAACACTAAAGTAAACAAACGCGCATAACCGGGCGGTTTCCACCGATGTGTGTGTGTGTGTGCTCGTGTGAGGGGCGGGACGAAAACACAACGTGTCACTGAAGTGAGCGATGATTGGCTAGTAATTCTACAGCTGATGAGATGTAAAACGCTCATTGGTGGATTTCTCTGTCAATCAAAGCTCCTCCTGGGAGATTGGTTTATTGCACGATTACGGTCAGAAAATAAAACAATACTCGACGTATTCTTGATAATAAACAATTAAATAATTTATTTGATATAATTCCTTCAAATTTAAAGACATGCGCAACCTTCATATAATTATTATGAAACAATATTAATAATAATTAAGACAATTCGCCGTAATTTATTAAACAATTAATGATTTAGGGCAGAAAAATATTTTTAGATCCCATAGAAAAATGTAACACTAACTCCATAACTAATGTCTTACTACTGTTTTAAGCTTATGCATGCCTTTAAAATCAAGAATCATAAATATGTTTTTTTTACCCAAATTTCTTAAAATCACTTCAGCAAAACAGATTTAAAGTGTTAGATTGTTTCTGCGTCAGGTCCAGCCTGCACGCATCCTTCAAGTTCAGCACATTTTTAATGTCAGTCTGGTTCATCTTCTATCGTGCCAGACTGGATCTCGGTGTCCGACTGGCTTGTGTGCTGTAACCTGCTGGATTTGTGGAACAACTTAACGAGGTCCTGAAAGCGCTCCGAAACCTAAGGAGAAAAAAAGGAAACATTGGTTGTGTTCCAGCTATGTGATTTATAACAGTCAGCCTGACTGCACTATACACTGGACCTCATGAAAGGTTACTGCACACTGCTGAGGAAAATGTTTAAGATCAAGAAGTGAATCTCAGAAAGCTGAAGTCTAGGACATAGTTTTCCCCCAAATAAAAATAAATGATATTTCGCATCGAGTTCATTTTAAGGAATGTTATGATTTCAAGTACATTGTAGGGTGAAATACAACCTTGAGATGATCTTTGAGAGGAAAAGCCTCTGAGTGTGAAAGAAAGCGCACCTCGTTGGCTGTTTTGTTGCCAAGCTGGGCTGCAATGGCATGAAACGTGTCCGGTTTGGCTCCTCTCTGCTGACAGGTGGTCAGTATTACACGGTCTGCCTCCCTTTTTATCACACAAACAAAACACACAAACATTCATTTCATACCATGAATATACATTTAAATGTGTGCTCAAGCTTCAGTAGAGGTGCACGGTAACACAATAAACAGGGTTGCGTAAAATACTGAAATGAAGCTTTGGTTTCCTTGCAATTAATTATTGTGAGTTTGAATAAAACTGGCTATAATCTACAAGATTTTGAATTGAAATTGTGAATGGGAAAACAGATAAAGAAACTACTGGTCTGTAACTAAAAGAAACAGTCACAGATTTTAATTATTCACCATAAGCGACAAAATATAACAAATTTGGACTAATTTTGACTTCCGTTTAAAGTCTGGGATTGCTAAGATTTTTTTAAATGTTTTTGAAAGAAGTCTTTTATGCTCACCAAGGGTGGATTTATTTGATTATTTGATGTAAATGTTATACAATACAAATTGTGACTTAAAATAACCATTTTCTAACTGAAAATATTAAAAATATATATACTTTTATTCCTGTAATGCAAAGCTGAATTTGAGCATCATTACTCCAGTCTTCAGTGTCACATGATCCTTCAGAAATCATTGAAATATGATGATCTGCTGCTCAAGAAACATTTCTGATTATTATCAATGTTGAAATCACGTAATATTTATGTGGAAACAGTGACAGATTTTTTTTCAGGATTCTTAGATGTTTAGAAAATTCTAAAGAAATGTTTTATTTGAAATCTTCTATAACATTATACATGTCTTTACTGTCACTTTTGATCAGTTTATGAATAAAAGTATTAATTTCTTTAAAAACATTGCTGAACCTTTTGAAGACTGAACACATAATACACATACAACACACTGGTTAGACATATTTCTCTCTCTATATAGTATCTGGTTTAAAGTGAGACCATATTCACTCAAACAGGATGCATCATAATTCTGCATTCTGTTTGTTATCTCTATTTACTTTCACGAGTTGAACTTAAGTTTAAAGGGTCTTTCCAATTAAATTCTGAATTGCACACAACCCTGATAACAGCCCCCCCCCCCCCCCCCCCCCCCCCCCCAAAATTTTGAAATTGCATGATTTACAGTCAAACAAAAACTGTAAATATTGCATAATGTCAGAGATAAATTTTGCACAACATTTCTAACCTCGTCCAGAGGACTACTTTTTTCCCATTTGGTGTGCGAGAGATATTTTTGGCACAGACTGAGCTTCCTGTGGCGTTAAATGAAGACTGTTCACTGTCCACTGAGGAAGCTTCAGCTGCCTCTTTTTTTGACTCTGTTGCTACACTGTGTTTCTTGGCCTTGATCTTTTTTGTTTCTGTCATCTAAGAGAGAAGAGGATAAAACAAACAAATGACATTATGATTATGTGGTATGCATACAGTTCAGATCTTTATATAAGAAAAGTCAACTATAAGAGAAGTTCTCTTTATGTGATACCTGAACATGTTTATCTCTTTTTCTTCTGTGCTTAATGGCTGTTTTGACTGGCTTCATTTTTTTATCTGGTAAGACAGTTCTGATTGGTTGATGTGCATGGTTTCCTTCCAAGCCCTGAATGGTTTTCACACAGTCTGCATGATCCTCATCTTGCACTCGTGGGTATAGCTGCTTAAAAAATTCCCAGAATGCCTCCAGCAAGTCAGTGTGATCACGGAACAGCAATGTTAGTTGAGCTTTCATCTGACAAAAAAACAGAGAAGAGATGTCGAATGCCAGAATAAAAAGGAAGCACTGCTTGTCTGCTTGTGCCGATTCTGAATACCTCTCTGAAGTCAGGAAGATCCTGTGAAGGACCCCCTTGTAGAATATGCACCACCTTTCTGTAGAGATCCGACTGCTCTCCAAAAGTACACTCCAGCTGGCGTAGAAACCGTCTGCTGCGCTCAAACGCCTGCTGCTCCTCCAGCTAAAGCCACACATTAGGAAGAGCATCGTTTGTACCATGAAACCTTATGTGTGCTATATTTAGCCATCAATATGAGAGTATTGTTAATTGTGCTCTACCAGGCCACACTCTCTGGCTTGATCTGGATGCAGGAAGGCAGCAAAATCCCGCAGCAGCTCAGGCCAGTCGCTCAGCACTGGCTTGAGTCTCGTCAGCAGCTCTAGTGACGTGCGACTTTCTGGATCTTTCTCAAACTCTGACAAAACACACAAGAACTCGTCCACTTTCCCAGGCACCGTCTGCAGCACCTCATACACCTGGAGAAAAGACAGACAGAATATTAGACTGAGAAAACTGACCTGTCACAACACAAAAACAAACATTAATATTTGTGTGCATTTCTTGCCTTCTCTAGGTAAGCCTGGGCAAAGGCAACATCTTTAGCGTCTCTGTAAGGATCGTCATCAGATGCATCATCGTAAATGACCAAAGGGCTCTCCACAGAACCTGGGAGTGCCACATTTACTCAGTTTAGTTTTAGAAGGACAGGACACACTAATAAACATTTCTGTAAATGTGTCTGCTTAACTATTACAACTAATGTTTCAGCTTTAGAACTCACAAAAAAAATTTTTTTGACTCCTTCATAATGACTTAAACTCACTTGCAGGTGGATGGTTTGATTTTCCATAATCTGAACTTCCTTCCTTTTCAGATCTCGTCTTTGTGTCCAGATGTGAGGATTTCTCAATGGTTTTCTGGTGTTTACAATGACAAGGTTAATCTAACATCTCATAAATATAAAATGCATGAACAGGAACTGCTATTATTGGGTGAATCTTTAAAAAAAAAGCACCTAAAGTAAAAAAAATAAATAAAAAAAGATATATATATATATATATATATATATATATATATATATATATATATATATATATATATTATATATATATATATATATATATATATATATATATATATTGCATAGAAGCCTATTTTGAATTTTTTTTTGTTTGTTTTTGCATTGTAACATATATTTTCATGACAAATTCTTCTAATTATAACATTATTATGTCGACATTATACAATTGTTTTGTAATTTCCAACAGACAGGATGCTTAAATAATTAAAAAAAAAAAAAAAATAATATTTTTAAAAAAAGATTTAAAAATAAAAATGTATCTGTATATAAAACTGTCATTTATATATTTTATTTAATAATAATTTATTTAATAATAATATCAAATACAATTATTTTTGTATTGAAGTATGAGAATATTTTGCATTACAGTATAAGAAAAAATTTGAAAAATGGTATTCAGTATAAATATCTCAAAGAGTATAAAAAATGATCTGACCTGAAGCTGTGGCACAAACAGGACATCTGAAACATCTCCACCTGTTTCCTCCTCCTCCTCCCCCGTCAGATTATTGCTGCTTCGCCTTTCTGTATTGTTCTGCTTCTCTAGTTTCTCTCTCCTGCCCAAAACCACCTCCATGTCAGTGTCTCCCCCCTCAACGCTGGGCGTCGGGCTCCCGGAGGATTCAGAAAGTGTGAGAAACAGCTCTCTGGGGTCCTTCTCACCACACTCTTCCACCTCATCCTCAATCAGTCCTCCATCATCACTATTCAGCTCTTCCTCTGCTGCTGTGGTCTCTTGTAAGCACTCAGTAAGAGCATCATGAACGGATGTCATCTTTGGTGGACCTCCTTGTGGCCCATCAGTGCTTTGGAAAGTGTCCGGAGTTCTCTGTTCCTTCTCTTTGCTATTCAGAGCTGAAGAGCGTTTCAAGGTTTGATCTTCTCCAGCTATCTGAGGGCCAAGGCTGCTGCCTGCAAGTACGTAGCCTGGAGGAAGGAGAAGAAACCGATTTAGAGGTTTTTGATGTACTTGAGCTAGAACACCAGAGTCCCTCGGTATAACTTTAAGTAGAGTGCCACAACGCTGACTAAAGCGATCTTTAGCCGATGAGGTGCAGGATGTCTTTATGATGGCGGTGGGACATTTTAAAGTGTTGGGAAGCGGAGGTGGTTGAAGAGTAATTATGAGGTTTGACCCTCTTGGTTCAATGTTAGAGGTGACTATTTGTGCAGTTTGATTCACAGCTATATGCCCTGAAGAACAAGGATTCAGCTCTGGTGCCAAAGCAGCAGGTAACGTGATGATTACGTCCCTCTGGGTTGCACCAACTTGAGCTCTCTGCGGAGAAGCAGAGATGCCTATTGGTGTACCTACAGCAGGGACAGTCCTTGAAGAGCTCAGTTCAGGTGCGAATGGAGCAGGCGGTAAAGTGACGACTGCTCCGCCTGGGTTTTGTCCCATCGGAGGCACGTGTGATAAGTTAGATACTATGAAAGGCCCTTTCAAAGCTCCGTTTCCAGACACACATGGATTCGGTTCTGGCCGCAGGACCAGTGCGAGATGAGAAGGGTTTGAAAGTGATGGACTCGGAACTGTGATTGTTTTTGGTAAAAGGGTTGGTAACTGGTTGAGAAACACTTCTAGCTCCTCAGCTGATGGGGGAGGTTTTAAAGGCTTGGTGGATTTAGCAGTCTTGTCGTTTTTCTTTTTGCAGGAGCCAGATGAAGATTCAAGTGTCTGAGCAAGGTCCTCAGGAAGCCTGGGAGGGTACCGCATGCCTGCAGAGAGGCTACAATGTGCTCCTGGACCTGGAGACTCAGTGGCTTCTTCTGCTGGATTGGCAGTCTGCGTGTTTCCAGATGGTTGGTTAAACATTCTTACAAGCTCATAAATGCGCTTCAGGTTTTTCTACAGAAGAGAAAGTTTCAACATTACACACATAAATCGGATGCTTACCATTTAGGAGCAATAAATGAGGATCAGAAGGCATTACAAAAACAGAGCAAGATTATTACCGAGAGCCAATTAGGCATGAGGCTCTTTTCTCTCTCCACCGGGGGGCGCTGGTCAGAAGGACTGACTCTCTTACAGGCCAAGGGCATGGGAGGGCATTTTCCAGTCACAAAGTATGTCTAAAAACATGGGGGAAAACACATCCCATTTTCTGTATAGTGAATTTTCGCATGTGAAATCCAGTACATTCAGTAGGAGTCCACATGATACACTGTGTTCATTCACTCACCTTGATGACATTGGCAAAGGGCTTATGACACGCATCGCGGATGTGTGAATTTAAACTGATAAAGCTCCTAGCAGCAAGCAGATAGCGACAAGTCATCTGCAGTGGGTTTAGGGTACTTCTTAAGTGCTTATGACCTAGAACAACAAGACTGAGGAGACAGAGAAAGAGAAACAACATCAGTCAACAGTGTGATTCGAGTATCGATTCAGGCTGATGCATGATGGCAGTACCAATCTTCTGCTGGAGTAAACTGTCCTTTGAATCTAGAAGGGCGCAGTTGGATTGTAGGAAGTAGCTCTGGGTAGAGAAACACCGGTCGAGTCGCCATAAGCCAGGCCAAAGAAGCCGGAAACTGACATCCTACCCAAAAAAGCATACAAACAGAGAGTAAAAAGATTAATTCTAGAAAGTTTACATTAGACATGTGCCGGTATTCGGTAATGCGAATGAATATGTACAATATTGTTATTGTGGGAACTTCTAAATACCGTGAATAATTATATTTTACAAATTATTCAGAATTTGGGATGCATTTTAAGAATACTTTTCCATCAACTGGTCAAAATGCACAACACCGCTTTATGCTGCTTGAAAGATGCATGTGCGCTCTGATGTAAACAAGGGCGCATGAGAAGCACATGGGGGAACACCTGACAGACGCGCTGAATGAAAGCACATTCACTCTCTGACAACAGATGGCGCTAAACTGCAGAAAATGCAGCCGATCCTGGAAACCCCATTAATAAAGCAGACATATTTAAATAGATTTAAATAGCCATTCAGGTTTGTGGATTTGCTATGGTGTTCATCACAGCGCCAAATACTTAAATATATTTTGACTTAATAGACTATTTATTTTCAAACTTTTTTTACATTTTAATCTGAACTACAACATGCACTAGATATTGTTTGAAAGTGTTTTGATTCTTTATTGTTCGTTCACACTTTAGATTAGGGCTTCAATAGTTAACATTAGTTAATTCATTAGTTAACAAACTGCTAATGAAAAATTCTTCTGAACTTTCATTAATCTTAGGTATTTCAATATTTAATAACATGTTAAAATTGAAAGTTGCAACTGTGTTATTTAATGAGCTAACATGAACTAAGACTTGTATTTTTTTTTTTAACAAAGGTTAATAACTTCTGTAGCAAATGTAGCTATTGCTCATTGTGAATGTTAATGCATTAACTAAGGTTAACTAATGTCTTATTGTAAAGTGATACCTATTGTTCTTTATAGTTCTTTTGCACTTTAATCTGTGTAAAACTTTTAATTTTATATATTTTTCTGTATTGCTTTATTGTATAATTATTTTTGTTATAAGAAAAAAGTTATTAAATCTGTTATACTGTTTTATGACCGCTTTTTTGAAAAGAAATTTCAATATCGTTATAATACCGTATACCGTGATAAAAGCATTAGCAATTAATCGCAATATGAAAATTTGATACCGGCATATCCCTAGTTTATATTTACAATTGCCAAAAATTAAGGCTGGAATACACAGTACAACTTTTGCTCTGTATTCCCCCTGATACAGTCGACGCTAATTGACGAAAGTCAGAGTTAGATTTGAGTTGACAAATTTCTTAGAAAATCATGTAGTGTTTGACGGTCACAGACTCCGATTTTTTAGCTTCAGACTATGATTCCAGCCAGTCGGAGGATATTAAACATGTTTGATATTTTTTAGCCAATTTTAGAACGCGTATTGTTTTCATTAGTCAAGCATCTCCTAGCAACAAGGAGCACGTTTCTGTGCGAGTTTGTTGTGATCTGAACAACTTTAAAGTCTGGTAGTGTATGATGCCCAGTTTTCCTCTGTGTCTATTTACAAAGTCGGAAACTGTATGATGCATAGTGTTGGAAAATCTGTTCAGATTTTGTAGTGTAATGCAGCGTTTAGTGTCCACTAGTTTCTCAATCACTACTACAATCAGACATCGAGTACAAAGTAAAAGATTTTGATCTGTAGTTTAACTTACACTGATCAAATCTGGCTTTTAGACAGTGAAGGAAATATGTAAATTATGCAAGGACAGGTATGTAAATTACCAGGGAAACATGGACTCGAGACTGTAGAGTCTCCTTTGGGTGACTGATCTAGCTCCTCCAGAAGAGAAATGGCCCCCTGAAGGTTGCAGGCTTTGAAGATGCTGGTGAAGCCATGCTCTACTGCACCGCAGGATTGGTCTCCGTGCTGGGCAAACATCTGCAGCTCCAACTGAGAGAGTACGATGGAAACAAGAGAGAGAAAATGACAGAATTAACATGTATCTGTGTACATCATGGGGTGTTTCTCTAATATGTGTGCATGCCTCACCAAGAACTGTCTGCTTGTTGAAGCCTCGGTCTCCAGACCTTTAACCGAACTGCACAACATGTTCACCTGCGTGAGGAGCTGCACGTGCTGCAGGATAAACAACACCGCTATTAAAAACCCCCAAACTTCTCTTAAAAGACATAAGGAACCTAATAATGAAAATCCAAAGGAGAAACTCATTGGAGAAAAGTTTGCACGTCTTTAAATTGACCAAATGAAACCATCATTTGTTCTAGACCTGCTGGATTTGCTGCTGTAGCTGTAGCTTCTGAGCTGCGTTCATGGTCAAGGATGTTATGGGGCTGGAGGGGCGTTGAGGGCAGGGCGGAGGTACAGGCACGCCTTTACTCTCCAACAGAGCTTTCCGTTTCTTCACCGCTGCCAGCTGCTCCCGCACTGTACGATATCGCTGCTTCAGGACATCTGCTAAAGGATCCTCATACCTAAACACAGTAAACATTTCACCTTAAAGTGCAACTGTATATCAGTTGTATACATGATGTGATGGTTGTGAAATGAAGGATGGACATACTGAATATTCTCCATAATGCCAGGCGGCTCCTGCAGGGGACTCTCCTCTTCCTCTTTTTCCTCTTCTTCCTCATGTCCTTCTTCTTCCTGACCCCCTATTTCATCCTGAAACTACAGGTGATGGAGAACAGGTTCAGCACAGAGGAAGAAAAACAGACACATGTTCTAAGAAAAGCTAGGTCTTGACAACTGAACTACTTTTGACTAGTAGGGCCCTATGAAATCTATTTATTTTTTTCAATGTTTTCTGTTTTCATTTGACTGGATTCTATTTTAATTGATTATTTGAATATTAAAAAGGGTGTCTGATCAGTTGAATTCATAAAGCAATTTAATAATTTATTCAAATTGTAAAAATAACAATGCTCTATGAATTGTGTTTTGTGGTTTTTGAATTCTGTGTTGTATGTGCATTATATGATTTAATACAACTTTATTATCAAAAAATGGTGGCAATCAAATTAATGTACTAATTTCATTGACATTTAGTTTACATTTTAAATACAATTAATAACATTTTAAAATGTCATCAAATTAAATTGCTTTCATTTTCCGGAAAGTGCTGCACAGAGATTTCTGTTCTTCAAGTTAAACCAAAGTTTTATTTTGTTGGGCTCTTATGAAGACCTTAGAGTTTCTGTGTATCTGAAGATAGTTTTATCAGATGAAATGGTGAGATGTTCATAAAGCAGGTCTGGAGATGAAGTTTATGTGTTTGTGTCCTTATATAGTATGTGTGTATAAGACAAAACCACACCATTGAGTCACAGAGATGTGCAGAACATGCAGACTTCATATTTCAACAGCAGCCTTTCTGCACTTTAATATTCACAGATTACTGTATTCTGCAATTCCATCCAAGTTTTTCAGGCAACTAGACAAGTTGAAAAACAATCTTTTTATTAGGGATGCACAAGAATATAAGATATAAAATGAAATCCTTACTGCGTCAAATAGCTCCTCCATCAAGTCATTGACTTCCTTTTCTGAGTAACAAAGGAAAGAAGAAAATTAATATCTAAAAAAAAACATAACAGATGATCTGCCAATCATTTCTCTCAAATGAACTCACTGGTGATGCGCACTGCCTTGTCATTCCTATAGTCCTCCACATCAGGCTCATCAATATCAGCCAGAAAATTGTACTCAGGGTCATCTTCATCATCACCCTCCTCTGGTAAGAGAATTAGAGAGTTTTGAGAAACACACATGAGGAAGCACACACATAGTAAAGTATTTCAGCCTGTCTGTACCTTCATTCTCCATATCTGAGCTCATGAGGCCCTGCAGCCACTGCGTCCATTCTCTGTCCTCAGGGGCGGAGCCTAACTCATACATGTCTGGAGTGATGTCAGGAGCACGTAGCTCTGCCTCCAGGCGCCCCAGAGGGACGTTCCTCAGCGGGCGCTTGGATCGTGTACGAAATGAAATCAGGCTCTCCTCTCCATTAGCACTACTGAGACTCTAATGCCAAAGAGAGATTCAGTTTGAAGAAACATTAGAATTAACAACAGGTGTAGAACACGAACAAGATCCATTAACTTTTAACAATACAGAACATTACAAAAAAAAGAAAAAAATATTATGGTTTCCACAAAAACATTAAGTAAAACAATGGTTTTCAACATTTATAATAATGTTTATTATACAGCATAGTAGAATGATTTCTGAAGCATCATGAGACACTGAAGACTGGAATAATGATGCTGAAAATTCAGCTTTAAATCACAAGAATAAATGAAAAAAATATATTCTAAAAGACAAAAAATGTAAAATATATATATATATTTCAAATGGTAATAATATTTCGCAATATTACCGTTTCTGGTTTGGCCAATAACCCCACCAAAAACACAATTGCTTGTTAATTATATAACAGCAGGAGTGAAGTGAGATGCACCTGATAGGACTCCATGCAGTCAGGGCCGATGGCCAGCTCCTCATCCACCGCATGGAGTTTCTCTAAGAAGCTGCTCTCTGGTGGGGCCCTGGAGGGGGCCGCTGGTGCTGGTGGGGGTCCCATTGGGGTGACAGCCACTGTCAGGTGCCTGGATCTGCGAAGGTTCTGTAGAAATGGGTAAAAAACATATGTTTTTGTGCATAGTAATTGATTTGTGCTTGTTTTTGAGAGTTTAAAAGATATTTTAATAACATCTCTGATTTAAACTATGTTGTATTCTGCTTCTTGCATGAAACATTTTTAATCTTTTTGGCAATAATTGCTGTTTGGTTGAGATGATGGTTTCTTTAACTGGGAAAAACAGAGGTCATAAAGTTATTTAAGGGCAAGAACCCACTGGAGGATAGAAAGAAAGTAATGTTTATTCAGCAGGGATGCATTAAATTGACTCAAAGTGACAGTACAGACATTTATAATGACAAAAATTTCAATTAAGTGCTGTTCTTTAGAAATTTTTATTCATCTAAGAATCTTGGAATCTTTTTACAACAATCTGAAGCAGCACAATTGTTTTTTAACATTGGTAATAATAAGAAATGTTCCTCCCTTGAAACAAATTACATATTAGAATGATTTCTGAAGGATCATGTGACACTGAAGCTATGATGCATAACAGGAATATATATATATATATATATATATATATATATATATATAAAGGTTGTATATAAATTGCAAAACATAAATCTAACTGACCCTAAACTTTTGAATGGTAGTGTAGTGTAATGTAATGGTAATGAAAAAAACAAAAAGCTGAAAAACACTGAACACTGTATTACGTTTTATTTACGTTTTAGCTATGGCCTGTCCATGTACGGATCTCTTACCGGTCTCGAGCTGCTGGCTGTGTCCTCCTCATGTTCAGAGTGTGATCTGTGGAGGTTCACTCGACTGCACCGTGGAGAAGACGAGGAGTTCTCAAAGTCACTTTCCAGAAGAGTCTACCAATCACACACACAAACAGTCTCTACAAATTCACTGAGGACAAAACCGTATCAAATCACACAAAAATCATTCTCCCCGACCTCCTCAGCTGTCTCATCCTCCTCCTCTTCATCAGGCCGATACTCTTCATCAGAGGAGTCTTCCTCTTCTAAAGGAATATCCACAAACTGGGGACCCTTCTGTAAATGCATACATCGTTTAATATAAAAGTCTGCTCCTGTTCTTCTACATGTTTTATTGCTGGTTACCTTCACCTCTGTGGGCTTCTTAATTGGCGAAATGTTCCAAGCGGGAATGACCTACAGAAACAAACAAGAACACCTCATTGTGTTTCTTAATGTTTTATGACACTTACAGTTAGGACAATTAAAGCATGTTTAACAACCTGAAATGTTAAGTAGCTATTAAATTATGCAACTAATATAAATGCTGCGAAATTAAAATAGATAACTGTAAGCATGTAGCAGTATAATATATGTTACTTCACAGCTCCTATGCAATAAAAGCAACTTACAACTCCTTTCTCCACAACCTCCTTTAGTTTAGAGCGGGTCATCTTGGGTTCCTGAGAGACAGAGAGAGAAGTGTGTAGTTTTGATCATGCTCTTAATTAAGTCTGCATATTAAATATGATACATCTTGATCATGATGCGGGGTTAACCAGCTGTCAATCACTTTCCAGCAGTGCAGAGGATTGCAGGACATTTATACTCACAAATACAGGAATGGGTTCAGTTTCACTGATAGCAGCTTTCATCATGGCCACAACATGCTCATTAGTGATCACTTCCTGCAAATGGAGAGTAAAGATGCTGAGCTACTTGCTCTTTACAAAGTCAGCTGGATGATCACAAAAGACTTCATATGCCTGAGGAAAGACTGAAGCAGTCCACACTCACATGAATGATGCTACGAACATTCGCAGAAGTCAAGTTAAGTTGTCGAGATTTATTTTCCAGTTCTCTGTCCAGCTCTTGGTCAATCTCCACCTCTGGCTGGATTTCATCTTCAGCTTCCTTCTGCTGAGCTTCTGCTTCACTGACCGCGTCTCTTTTCCTCCTCAAACCTTTCCTTCTGCCCGGCGCCCGGGTTCCACCCTGTTCCTTGTCTGAAAGAGAGCAACATGGAGGCACATTTCAGACTGTTTTAATACATCTGGGAACACAAAGTGCAACAGCTACGCATTTATTCATTTTCGCGTTTGCATAATTTCCAACATTTTTGTGAACAGATGTTTACAGGATTTCACCGGTACTCCAAAATATAAAAACTCGAGGCTTTGGAAAATTTGAAAGTCAACCATTTAAAATATTAATATTTTAACTTATTAAATTATTATTATTAGGCCTAATATTATTATTATATTAAATTTCATCACATTTCTAAAACCCCAATGGAACCATTACCCAGCATCAGAGAAACACGAACATGCACATGTGTTGAGAAATTATTTAAATGTTAATTCCCAGAGTTACAAATATAGTAATATATACTAATAGTAATATTGTAACGCAAGTAAAGGAGGGTTCAGCTGACAGAACATTTGTGAATCTCTACTCTCCAAGATGTGCCATTTTAATTTCAACACTGTTTTTATTCTAAATAATTAAAAACTGATAAACTGGGGAAAAAAATCCACCGATCCACCGATCCACCATGTGCGTGCCATCCCTGGTCTCTGTTTTTTAACTCAGGCTCATGATGCTTTTGAGAGTTGCACCTCTGATCCATATATCTGTGAAAAAATGAAATGAGGAGAGTCCTTTGAGAACTCACTGCATGTGATCTTCTCAGCATCATCTTCAGGCTTCTGGATGCATGCAGCATGCTGTTCTTGACCTGATGGCAGTCACACAAATGCTTCTCATTAACAACATGGTCCAAGATACTGGAATAGCACAGTATTACCGCAGTAAATGTGGCAACGTCGCCACTGTCTTTTAAGTTAGTACTAGGACATTCATATATGAAAATATGAAAGCATAAAACCGTGTGCAGGTAGGCAGCTCACTATGTTTTGAAGATGTCTTACTGTCAGACTGAGGGCTGGAGGCTCTGATGGTACTGAAGTGTCTGTGTGATCCTGTAGCGTCTGTGACCTCGCTGCTCTCAGACACTTCCTCCGGCTCTTCAGTTCTCGCCACTTTACACTGAGAAAGCCCAGTCTTCCTATTATTTAATCTACGTTTCCGGGATTGATCCATCTCCCATTGCTTTATTCACACCTGTCGGGATAAATACCATCCATACTGCAGAACAAATAATGATACAGATGTACAGTGAAGACTTCCATCTGAATAACTCCTATTCTTTTCATTCTGATCGTTATTATGCCCATTCCCTGTGGGAAACTGTTTGGGACCCTGGACCACAAAACCAGTCATAAGGGTCCATTTTTAGAAATTGAGATCTATACAGAAAAAATAAGCTTTCCACTGATGCATGGTTTGTTAGGACAATATTTGGCCGAGATACAACTATTTGAAAATCTGGAATCTGAGGGTGCAAAAAAAAAAAAATAAATAAATAAATAAATAAAATAAATTCTAAATATTGAGAAAATCGACTTTAAAGTTGTCCAAATGAAGTTCTTAGCAATGCATATTCCGAATCAAAAATTAAGTTTTCATATATTTACTGCAGGAAATTTACAAAATATCTTCATAGAACGTGATTTTTACTTAATATCCTAATGATTTCTGGCATAAAATAAAAATTATAATTTTTTTGAATATTATGTTGTGCTTTTCTATTGCTACAAATATACCCGTGCTACTTATGACTGGTTTTGTTCTAAATATTTGTTTTGATATATATATTTTTCTATATCTCGCTTTGTTTTTGAGGGTAAGCGACAGTACAGTGAAGCAGTAACTGTTAGTGTTGTCTGGGACGGGAACGTTACCTCCATTATTACTGCCATATCAACAGAATATTCCGCTTGTCATATTTAATAACGCTGTAGGGCTTCTGTGCAAACATGATGAACAATTCCAACACTTTATACACACCCCGCCAACACTGTACATCAGCGATGCGACTGCGAGAAGCACAACAAAAGCGCGTCACTTCCGGCTCCCAGAACGGAATTAGTGAATGTGAAAATAAAAGTCCCCTAACGGGTATGTACAGGCATGTAGGTTATGCGATTTAATTTTTTACTAATTTATTGATTTTTCCAAAAAAGTAATAGACACATGACTTCAGGGACAGACATATGGAAATCGGAAAGAATGTTTCTAAGTGAAGTGACCAACCTCAAAGTTTAAACCTTTCGAATTTATTATAAGTCAGGTTACATCCATAGACTGTATGGTTACATCTAATCATTTATCAAATGCTTAATTACAGCACAAATGAGAAGAAGCACGAACAATTTATCTATACAAACAATTTATTATTTAAAAAAAAGAAGAAGAAAAAACATGACTCTTTAGAAATATCTATTCTATTTATATTGAATCTATTTGTTTTTCTTTTATTTTTTTTTTATTGCTTGTTGATTTAATTTTTGTTCTCTCTATTCTATTTCTATTTCTATTCCATCTACTTGTTTTCTTTTTATTTATTATAAAAAAACTTGACCATCTAACACTAGCACTCTCTATTCTATTTCTATTCTAGCTACTTGTTTTCTTTTTATTTATTAAAACATGCTAGCTTTCTTTATTCTGTTCTTTCTTTTTATTATAATAACCCTCTGTTTCTATTCTATCTACATTATAATCTTTCTATGAATTATAACTTTGTTGTACACATGTGTTTTATTGGTTTGATTGTCCTCATTTGTAAGTTGCTTTGGATAAAATCGTTTTACTAAATGATTAAATGTAAGTGTAAACCATAAAAATAACTAAAACGATAACTATATTAGCATCCACACCAATTTACAACTTTTGTTTTTTATAAGTGTATGATGCAGTTATGTCATCTGCAAATAAAACTCTCAAGCATTGTGTTGGGTGGATTTTGATCAGAATTAGCTGGAAAAACATGATCACCAGATCCCAATAATATTTTTCATAGGCCTATGCAATAGCCAGAAGTGGCTGAACATTATTAACATAGATAATGTCATGACATGCCACTTTATAACATAGCTATGATGCACAGTGATACGCAATAGGCCTATTATTTTTATACAAAATCTATTCAAATTTTTTGAAATTCAGCTAAGGGTTTAAAACCAGCATGATTACAAGGCAAATGTATAAATGACTCATGCATGATCTTTTCTGAAACCAGTTAAGCACAAATCCAGCCCTGCATCTGATTTCATTGGTCAACTACCAGTCTTTGGCAGATTCTGTGCCAATTGTTCAGAACCACATTCTAGCATACTATACTATATATATACAGTATATACAGTGGGTAATAAATAAAAAATAATAAATTAATAAATCTGCAAAAATGTCAACAATTCTGTGTTTTTCTGTCAATATGGGGTGCTGTGTGTACATTATTCAGGAAAAAAAATTAACTTAAATGATTTTAGCAAATGGTTGCAATATATCAAAGAGTGAAAAATTTAAGGGAGTCTGAATACTTTCCGTACCCACTGTATATATATATATATATATATATATATATATATATATTATATATATATATATATATATATATATATATATATATATATATATATATATATATATATATTAACATGCGTTTAAATGATTGTCTAGAGAAATACAGAGTTTTATCTAAAATTCACTAACAGTAATAGTCTAAAAATTCTCATTTAATAACTTTAAGTTAATTACTTCTAACTTGTGACAACAATGATCTGGCTAAGTGACTGTCTTGCTAGTATAAGACATCATTTTCTAGGCAGCACATGAATAAATGTAATGTTTCAGGTCTGGAGGTAGTGTTCCAAAGATGTCACCCAGTTACATTTGTGTCTTTGCGGGCAAATATGTATGACGTACAAATGTGTGTGCGCGTTTAAACTCTTATTGATCCCTCTCTTCCCTTAATGCAGGGATGGATTAATGCACGGGCCTACCGGGCACGTCTCCAGGGCACTAGACCACAGGGCGGCCCAGTGAAATACTGCTCCTCCAGGAACGCAATTTCAACCGGGCCCCCTCAGGATTTTAAACAAAGTGGATTTTTAATGCAACTCCAAAAGACCAAAAATGGCTGAATAATATATTTGATACGCTCAGAATGTTCAGTGCGGCACAGCATCAGCTGCCAAATTCAAATATGCATTCATGCTTTAGCCAGACGCGTTTTTACAGTGCTGCGCATTACAACCAATCACACAGGATTCTGTTGAGCTTATGAATGCAATGGCCAGTCAGAGGCATTCAGATGAGCCATCGCTGAAAAGCCTGTGTTTTGTTCACAAGACTGAATGCTGCTCTGATGATGTCTCTCATCATAAACAAAGTGCAGATGTTTGTGCAATGTAAGATATTGATTTCACAGTATAAACAGCTTCAGTGATTGTAATGGGAGTTGTTGAGAGTGCTTGAACTCTGTCTAGGCTGAAGTTAATATTCTTTGATAATGCAAATATTCTTTGCTCTCTTTATGTGCAATGAAAGTGTTATAACTTACGATTTTTTTTTAATTAAATTTAGGCTATGTTAAATACAAAGTCAGTCGTATTAAAAATATTCTATGACGTGACACCCCTACTATCACAAGTTAAAATATGGGTTTTAGAATCGTGATATTTTATGACACAGTTAACAAGTTTGGGAAAATTTCGAATAAAAAAGGAAGGAAATTTCAACCGAGGGGGCCTTTAATTGGTCCATGCCCAGGGCACCGCTGTGTCATAATCCATCCCTGCATTAATGGTGCATATCCTCCAGGAGGAGGCAATGGAAGAACATCTCTTGATAAAATTGGAGAAATACAGAGAAAAATTAGTAAATGAATATGTATTATGTTTACGTGTGTGTGTGTGTTTCTGTTTGCGCACAGCTTTCCCTGTCAAACAAATAAAAAAGCAAAAGATCAGGTTGGGAAATGTCGAGTTCCAGTGTCTTCCTCCTCTCTGCGCAGGCATGCAGCACAGCAGTGTAGCACACATCACAGACAGGCAGAGAGCCCTCATTCCCTTTCCAGTCCCTCCAGGATTTCACTGAACTTTTTTTCTGATTTTTGCGGCCTAGAATTACTGATTCTAGATTGTTTTGCATTGAAAATATACCACAGACAACATTCCATTTAGTGCCATTAAGTTCTGCAGAAGGTGTTCCAGCACCTGACAGTGAAGCACTAGTCCCTAATCACACATGTACTCAATCTCGGAGATGTCTATTTGATGTCTGCATTTACATATATATGATGTATTTTTAAGAGTGCTTGTTCATCTGCAGTACTATGTCTCTAAGATGTTTCCTGTCAGATGTCAAATAGACATTTATTAGAATGCATGTAAACTGCTTCTGAGACGTTTATCAGATGATTCCCAGATCTTTAGCAGACGTCTTACAGATGTAATATATATATATATATATATATATATATATATATATATATATTTATATATATATATATATATATATATATATATATATATATATATATATTACTGTCATTCATAATGTCTAAATATAATTTAATTAATATAAAGTGGAAATGGCCTTTAAGTATTTTTCTGCACCCTACTAGTGGTATCTTAATATATATTTTTTTATTTTTAAATAATTGTTTGCTTTCCTACATTATGAAACTTTTAGTTTTATACATGGGGGAAATCTATGAAGGATGAATAAATATTGTCACATTAAAAATAACTTTCAAATTTGGTAATACCCCAAAATAAGCCCAAGTTCTACGGAAAATTTGCGAGCTTTTGCAGAGTTTGCTTGATTTTGCGATAAATAAAGGGATTGCCTTTCAAGTTGTGTTTGTCTTAGTGGAGGTGAGTGACAATGAACAAAAGACTAATCTACCTATGCCTCGAATTACAGCTAATTATCCAAAAGACAAAATTTGTCTTGCTAACAAGACTTCTAACATTACCATGTAATAAGTTCGCTAAAGTTTAGCTAAGGCAATATATCATGGACATACAACTTAATGGAAAAACGACAGCTGAATACAGTAAAATTAATAACGTCATCAGAATCGCCACATTGATATGCAAAAAAGGGGTAAAGTAATTAAAATGTGCACATTTGCATACATTTGACACAAGGCACTGCAAATGCATAGGATAAATAAAATAACTAAAGCATATCACCACAGAACCTCACCAGTTATTAGTTTAATGACTTGCATCAAGAGTCTTTTCCCTTGAAATGTTATGTTTAAATATCCAGATAAGGATAGCTTGTTTTGGTTAATTTAGAAGAAATCCACAGAAGCAAACAGGCGAGGGTAGTAGGCTTCAAACAAACACCTTAATGTGTATTCTGGAAATGTCCTTTCCATTAGAGCAAAAGAAGACATGGAAGCAAAATCGATCAAAATTGAACAGTACATGAAATTTTTTTTTTTATCTCAGGCTCCTCATCTAAAAACTATCCAGTCTATTAGTATGTTGTATGCTGATAGATCTTAACAGCTCTTCCTCAAATGTGAAACAAAGTTCTTGTCACTGTCAGTTGTGTGTGTGTGTGTGTGTGTGTGTGTGTGTGTGTGTGTGTGTGTGTGTGTGTGTGTGTGTGTGTGTGTGTGTGTGTGTGTGTGTGCATGGTACAGTAAGTGTAATTATAACAACATTGTGAACTGATTATTTTGTAGACATCTGCTTAAAAATGAAACAACATGAAACAGTTGGATGAGTGTGAGGGAATTAAAATAAACTGGTATGTAAGTCAGAGTTGTGTTAATATATTTAATGTTTTGTTAAGAAAAAATTTAAGTGCCCCTGCCCCAGAAAATGTCTGTGCGCATCCCTGTATGTCCGTTAGTGCTGCTGAGAAAAATGAGATGCCAGTGAGAAAGAGGAGGAGGAGGTCGGAGAGTTTTCAGAAGCTGCTCTCTCTCAAATCCATTAAATGGAGCAGCAGCTCAGACCAGGCATCAATATATGAGAGACACGCTGAGGGTAAAAAAATAAAAAATATCATTTGAGAATGTGTTTTATAAAGTCTGAGATTAATGGAATAAACTGATTAGAGGAATTGTTCTGTTCCTTAGGATGAAGTGTCATTAATTACACGTATGTTAGATACAAATCCATCACACCTTACATCAAAATACAAAAGTCTGATCAGGCCATAATTTGATTTTTATTTCATGACATGTCATATATCTTTAAACACAGATGAAAACCAGCAGACATATTTCTCACTGGCCAAAAGAGAAAACAAAGTTCCCTCAGCGATCAGGTGTACGACATCTCATCTCCAACATCCTGAACAACATCTACCCATTAGTGCTGCTGAGGAATACGAGAAGCCTGAGAGTCTGATAGTTTTGAGAAGCTGCTCTCTCTTAAATCCATTAAACGGAGCGACAGCAGCTCAGACCAGGACCAGACTACTGCTGCTACACATGAGAGGCGAGGTGATGATAATCCAAATTACCATTTGACTGTTTACTAACCAACTGTTTTCTGTTTACTAGAGCTCTACACATCATAAAGTCTACATCATTTTATATATTTAAACATCTAATAGGAACCTAATTAAGGGATTTTTTCTGTTCCCTAGGATGACATTAACCTAAAGGCCATGATTTGATTTTTATTCCAAGTCACTGCATTGTACAATATGTCCAAGTCATTTCAATGTATATTATGCCCCTTATTTAGTGTACTTGTTATGTTACAAATGTTATTGTATTCAATGTTGTTTTGTTGTACAGGTGGCAGTGAAAATTGCCAGAAAGCCAAAGAACATGAAATATATCAACACTGTAAGTAGGCAATGCTTGCTGTTTTTTTTTTTTTTTTTGTTTGTTTGTTTGTTTTAACTGCAAACATACTGACAACAATTTGTCGACAAAAGTCTTTATTAGGGAAGGGTCTCCATCTAACAGTGATCTTTCTTCTAGTCTGGTCATCCCACACCCATTCGGTTAGAGTTGGGCCTGTTAATCCTGGTCAACAGGGAGCCCAAAGCTCCAGAGATCATTCAGCTGCTGGTCTGGCAGGAGCAGCCTGAGTATTACATCATGGTCATGGAGCGTCCCTCACCCTGAGAAGATCTGTGGATATTGAGGCGTCACGGTGGCATCCTCAAGGAGGAAACAGCACGGTTCATCACAGCACAAGCAACGATGGCCGCTCACATCTGCTGTCAACGAGGAGTGTTTCACCGTGACATCAAGCTGGAGAACCTGCTGATGAACCCCGAAACCCTCGAGGTCAAGCTGATCGACTTCGGGTGCGGGGATCTCCTCAAAGTTTCTACAGTATGTATTATGCACCAAACCTGTAGTCTGGAAACATTTTTTATTTTACTTATTAACACTAGATATTTTTTACACAGACAACATGCTGTAGTATTTCAAGCTTACCTATCCGACAAAATCTTTTTCCCTTCAGGCACACGAGAGTACTTCCCTCCTGAGTACTACGTGAGGCGCGAGTACAAGGCTTGAAAAGTAATATACACAAGCCAAGTAGTTTTTATAAAAGTTAGATAATGTGGATAATACAGGAATTATACCTTCTGTGTAAGGAAGTTTGAAGTAATAATCCACTCTCTAGTCACTTCCTCTCTTTCACTGTTTTTGCACAGACTGCTGCCACCTGATTCAGTCTCTCCTGCAAAACCCAAGCCAGCGGATCGATCTGAGGGGAATCCTGCTACACGAATGGTATTGAGTTAAAATGATTTAAGATATATTCATTACATTATGTTACATTTTCCGTAAAAATGTCTGTTCTTTAATTTTTTTTTTATTTTTATATGTTGTATGTCTGTTGTTCCAGGTCGCCGAATAAGATGTGAAGAGGAAAATGTAAATGGTGCATATTAAATGTAAATATCATTTGCATTATTTACTGCCACAGTTCCAGGGTTCCTCAAGTCAGCGTAGCGTCTGGTGGCCTGACATGAGTGCCGATCCCTTCTTGTCTTTGCATCTTGCATCTTGGTGAGCCTTGGTAGCGTCTGGCGCCTTGGCAGTAATTGTGATTGTGCTTATAATAACCCCTACAAATACAACTCGTTATATAGCCTACGCTTTAAAAGAGACAGACATAATAATAACTTTTAAATCATACTCTATTTGTGGCATCAAAATGTGTTAATACTTTACTATAGTTAAGGGTGGATATTTTTATCAGTTGTTTATTATTCATGTAACAATACATATTGCTGTTATAGTTTTTATTAATAACCATAGCTATATAGCTGATAACTTGTCTACTGCTCTTATGAATGTTTTTAGGATGATTTATGCAAATGTAACTACTATACTGACATAGTAGCGTAAGTCTTCATGGCTAGTGTTTGCGCATTTCATTTCATACTTGTTCTACAGATCTGTGTATCTAGTGTTAAATGATAATAATAACGTTTCTGACAGATAATATCATGATATTTATTTGTGTTTGCCTTACCGAATGTGCCATACATGCACACTTGGGTTTTGTTTTTTAGCCTGTACACTTTAGATGTTTGAAAACAGACCCCAAACCAGCCAAAAGTTTGTCTACCTGCCAAAACAAATGAAAAGCTGGCAACACTGTGTCTGTAGACTCTGTACACACGCACCTATTTAGTCTCCTCATCTGATGTGCTGTTCAGACAACTTGGACCTCTGAAAATCAATCTTGCAGGCTGGTTTTCAAAGTAAACACCTAAATAACACAGAGAGCATGTCTTTAGTGGGGATAGATTTTTGCAGACACTAAATGACTGAGCATCTGTGGAAAGTACAGGCTACTTACTAGCCTATAATAAGGTGATTTGTGTTTGTTATGCAAATCATTAACTGTGTCTGGATTCAAGAATAGCTACATTCAAATAAGGATAAAAAAATTATTGAACACAAAAATACTTGTAGTTAATTGTATGCAGTTACACAAACGAAGCAAACCCCCCCCCCACACACAGACTTTCTCGCGCGAAGTCATGTGATTTCTAATAACTGATTGTAAGTGTCTATCTAAAAGCCTGCTATTCGGAACACTAGACCGATGACACACAGAGAGACAACACTCAGGTTTGACTTTATGCTCATTAAGATTATTTTTGTTTGTTTTTAATGATTTAGTATCTTGATATATTATAAGGAACAAAACATTAATGAGAAATAAAATTACTTTATTTGCCAAGGCTATGGATAGACCAGGAATAAGTTGAATTGTTTAAAATAACTTACTGTTACTGTACATGAAAAATATAATGTTAATAGAAGGCAGAAACAATGAAAGGTTGAAAACTGTCATTACCAATCTCAGATGATAAAAATAAACTGACCAAATGTGAATTCTGCACACTCATGTGTGATGATCTGTCGTTTGAAAAGCTTGTGATTTATGTTGGTAGATTTCACGGGTGTTATATCGCTTCTGCTTGTCAGTACGGTTTATTATGGCGACTGATAAAGGCTGTCTGTCTAACCTTTTGCGATGTTTGGTCTCATCAACGGTGCGTTAAAATAGCCTGGGTCGGACACGCGTTGCGCACATAACTAGGAAAACGCCCTTATTTCTCCCGATAGTGCTTAACACTGTAGGGGGAATTTTGTTCCTTACAGAGACCCTCTTTTCACTTAAATGCAGCAAATTTTGTCATCAAACTGTGTTGGTACTGGAGAGAAATTTTGAAAGCATAGCCTATATCTTCCAAATACGTTTTTTTTTTTTGTCATTGTTTTGGAGCACACAAGGAAATAACTTTAAGGCTAACACATTCATACCAACAGCCAAAAACTTCAGCTTGGATCCATTGGGGACTTCAGACCATTTCGGGACATTATAGTGACATTTTGCAATGCATATGTTAGCCTTAAGTTTATCTTTACACTAGTGTGCTGTGCTTCCTAACACAAAACAATAAAAAGTAAAAACCATAAAAGATGGATTAGTCTAAAATTTGGAAGAGTGTAGGCAGCTGCAGTGAAGAAAGGAGTGAAATAAGTGTAGTCAAGATGGACAGTTCCCAGTTCAGCCGACAGTAGCTGATGCTATGGGGAAAGTCATTTCTCAGTGAAATAATGAAGCCTTATTGAACAGCACCTGCCGATTCAAGTGCATCTGGAGCGAGGCCTCCTGCTGTATAAATGGTGCATGAACAGTCATTACCTCAAAAATAACTCAGAAATGTCTAGAAAAGTTTTTATTTGCAGAGTTTAGTATTTTAGTTTTTTATTTTAGAAATATGACAACAATCACATATCCCATAGAGACATTGCATTGTCTGGATTTATACACAAAGAAACATGATATCAGAGTTACAAAATCAAACATTTTAGAAAAGAACAATACCTCATAGTTGTTTAAAGTTAAACCAATAAGCATTAAGCTGCGTCATCAGAAAGTCATCCTCCATTGTGCTTTTGATCAGTGCAATCAGTGGAGAACACCTGTGCCCGCCTCATAATCATGAGAGGTTTTTTGACATACGTCAATATGACATACGAGCAAGTCAGACAACACTTGGACACATTTCTTACGAGCATGCATTTCACAATAATCACATAATGATCAACTCTGTGCAGATTTTTTCTAATCTCAAACTAGCCTATTCATTCACTTGGATATACATCATAACAAAGATAAAATAATCACAACTTCCACATACTTAAAGGAGTTCAGCTCCCACCTATTTAGTTCTTCTTAGTGCAGTTACTGTGAAAACTGCAGCAGTAAAACATTCTAAATAAGTAAACACAGTAAAATCAGTTGTTCAGCAAAAAATAAATAAATAAATAAATAAATAAATAATGTTCTGTACACCTTCTTGCACACATAAAGGAAATTTAATGTTTGTTTTTCTTCACGATAATGAACGGTCTGGAACCTGATGGGCCTGCAGTCCTGATCCGTTGCTGACTTTGTTGCTCGGTCTCTCAGCATTATGGGTAAGAAAACAAGATTTATTTGTTTTTTTTTTGTCACTGATAATGTAAGATAATATTGCAATGTATTGTCTAGTGTACTGGGTCAGTGAACAGATTAACAGACTATAATCTAACATTCTGATTTAGAATTTACTCGCTATGATGTTATATATATTTGTTTAAAGAGATTACCCTTAATGAAATATCAGTTCAAGAAATGGATAAAGAAACTGCTTAAATGTTCTCTAATTAGAATGACAAACTCAGAGCTTCTTAATGAAATGAATATACTGCTATTATATAGGAAAAAAATATTCTACTAACTGTAGAAACAAGATAATTTTCTGGGTTGTTGTTTGTTTGTTTCAAAAGATGAACCTACAATCAATAAGGAAATAATGGATCCCACCACATCAACAGAAGAAAAACACAGCGTAAGAGCCGAGTTTTGTGCACATATATTAGCTGATTATTATTATCTGCTTGATAGTGGCATCTTCAAATTACTCTAGTGGTTTTATTGGGATTATATGAACATTATATTATCTTGATGCCAAGGAAAGTTATGATGCAATTTAAAAAAAAAAAAGGTAACAAAATTCAGAGAAGCACGAGCCTAATTTCAGTATCAGATCATACATCAAAAGCTTTAAATGGCTTCTGAGCAAATTCAGTCATGAGTAGGTCAGTCTGCTGTGGAACATTGTTGTATTGAGTGATAGTCCTGAAGTGGACAATAATTAAACCAAGCTGGACAGCTCTCGCTTTCCATTGTAGATCAATGATCTACAGAAGCATTTGACAACAGAGTGCATTTGAAAATCTGCTTTTTAAAAAAACATTATTTCCCAGGTCAGTTTCCAGAAGGGATAATGAGAAATGAAACAGAAAAAAAGCTTTTTAGAATATTTTCTATAGAGTACATACAGATGATATGCAGCTTGTAACATAGTAGTGTAATTTACAACAAAATCTCCACAGCATATCTTGCATTTACGTGAAATAACATGCTTTTTATTACACAGAGAACTGCAGAAGAGCAGGGAACTGAAAATGAGGGACCAGAAACACTCTTCCACAGACTTCACCTTGACAAGCATCAGTATAAACTGACAGCTGCAGATGTCCTTCAGTTAACTCCACATTCATTACAGCCCCATGAGTCTTGTGCTGAAGACGAGCTGATTCAGACGTTCATACACAAACTGCTGATGATGGATTATAAAGCAAGATCTATTAATGTTAAGACCGATGAGGAAGGTCACACTCAACAATGTAACAATGATTCATCTAAACAAGAAGCTGATTTTGATGACTTTTATTCTGAATTAATGTCAGACAACAAAACAAGTAAAAGTGACCCTGTTCATCCAATGGATGTTCAGATGGCTGCGTTTCATTGTGCTGATGGTTTCCTGAAGCAGCTGATGGTGACTAAACTCTCCCAGTGTCAGTATGCTCTGCCTCTGCTTGTTCCTGATCCATTCACACAACAGATAGTGTTTCCTCTCTGGACATTTAGACAAATCAACAAGAGCTGGAAGACAAAAAATACAGACAGTGAGATCATTAGACGAACCCAGCCGGTCTACAAGGCACAAACTCCAATGGTGTCTTTCTTCAGGTTTGGCGCTGTATCCTCATCCAAGTCTCAGCTGATGAACAGCCTGATCAATGAGAAACACAACACGTTCTTCCACAGGAACTGTCCAGGCAGCAGCAGAACCAGTGTCCTGATGAATGGAGTGGTGGAGATCACCTGGTTCTGCCCCGCTGGTAAAAACACTGATAAATTCAATGACTGTGTTGCATTCTGTAACCTCCATGGTGATGCAGGAGACAATGAGAAACAGCTACAGATTCTCACTGAAATGGCCTCAGTCAATGTTGTTCTTCTACCACAACTTCAGAGGAATGACAAAAGAATGATACAAGTTGAAAAACTCTATAATGACTCAAATCCACTCATTTGTCTTTTTGCTGAGAGGGATTTAGCTCTTACTGAGACACGGAAAGGAAAATATAAATTTGGTTTGAAAAAAAGAAGCCAGTCAGATATATCTGAAGAACTCGGAAAAGCTATAAATGATTGTATCTCTTTGTCATCTTCCACTTTCGTTCTTGAACATGTATCCGAACACTCAGACATCATAGTAGATGAGATAAATGATGACGACTGCAGGAGCGGAAAAGAAGCAGCACAGGAGATGATGAGATTACTGGAGGATAAAAATCTGACTGAAATCAAAGAATCAGTTCTGCCCCATCAGGGGAAACTGTGGCATCAGTGGTGTCAGAAGAACAAAGAACTACACCGACCTCAAGCTAATGAATTAGACACAGAGCAGAGTAAAAAAAGAAGAGACTTGATGAAAATCCGTGAACGGCAGCATGAGTATGAGATCAGTGAGTTTATGAAGCTCTTTATTAAAGAAATGAACTCGGGTTTCGCAAAGAAGATGTTTTTCCTAAAATGGCTTGGAATCCTCCTGGATGAAAATACCTTGGCTGACCTTTCTGCTCTTCATCAGAAGTATAACGAACAGTGGTCAATAGTCTTACAACTGAAAGGGAACAATGATAAATCTGGACAACTCAAGTCTGAACAAACAAAACTCGAGGGAATATCTGAGGAACTTCAAGCTGCAGCCTTTGGCTTGGAGCACATCATGAGGGAGACTGGTCAGATCTATGAGTCTTGTATATCTGTGCAGAAGCGCAAGGTAGGCCTGGAGTTTGAGACTCTGCCGAGTCTTGCAGCAGAGATGATGATCTCTGGATTTCCACTGGAGCTGATGGATGGAGATGCTGCTCATGTTCCTGTGATCTGGATTACTACTGTTCTAGATGAAGTTATCAAGAAACTTGGAGACATGAGAGTGTTTGTGATATCAGTTTTAGGGGTTCAGAGCTCTGGTAAACCCACCATGCTGAACGCCATGTTTGGACTGCAGTTTGGTGTCAGCGCCAGCAGGACCACCAGAGGAGCTTTCATGCAGCTGCTCAGAGTGTCAGACGAGATGAAAGCACAGCTGAACTTTGACTATATTCTGGTTGTAGATACCGAAGGTCTTCGTAGTTCTGAGATGGCCGTAAGATCAAGACATCAAGACAATGAAATGGCCACATATGTTGTTGGTCTCGCCAATGTGACACTGATCAACATCTTTGGAGAAAACCCCGCTGAGATGCAGGACATTCTTCAGATTGTTGTTCAGGCCTTCCTGAGGATGAAGAAGGTCAGACTGAATCCCAGCTGTGTGTTTGTGCATCAGAACATTTCAGACCTCACAGCTGGAGAGAAAAACATGGAGGGAAGGAGACGACTGCAGGAGACACTGGATAAGATGACAAAACTTGCTGCTAAAGAGGAAGTCTGTGATGCAGAATGTTTCAATGATGTCATTGAATCTGATGTAAGGAATGAAGTGAAGTACTTTACTCAGCTCTGGGAGGGCAGCCCACCCATGGCACCAACAAACCCAAACTACTGCGAGAATATTCAAGAACTGAAGGAAACTATTATGTCTCATGTGTCTAAATCAGACAGAATGAAGCTGACAGACTTAAAAGATCGTATTAAAGATCTCTGGGATGCTTTACTGAATGAACAATTTGTATTCAGCTTTCCAGAGACAGAATACCACAAGTGGGCCTGGACACTTCAGAGTGCAATGCTGGAAACTGAAAACACCCTTATTGAAAAGAGCAAAGAACTTGTCTTAAAACTCAAAGACAAAGCAAAAGATGAAGAACAGCTGAAGAAGGAGTTTGATTTGTTTTGGACAGAGTTTGTGAAGAAGACCATCCCGGACACTCCAATCAAAGACATTGACATAATGAAAGAGGTGAAACTACTCCTCAGTGACATCTATAAAAGTGCTCCTGTAGACTCCTGGAGGGAGAGCAGCGAGCGCAGGGATGTTTTTTCTGTACAAAGTTATTCAGATTATGTACAGTTGAAGAAATCAAGTGGATTTACAGGTCATATTAAAAATGCCATCAAAGCAACTAAAAAACGGTTGGGTAATGCTCTCTCTAAAGAGGACGAAGTTCAAATAGGAATCTTTGTCACCGATGTTGCCCAGCAAATAGATAAAAAGATCATGTCATTTAACATCGCAAAAATGGGCTTCAGCATCAGCTGCATCCAACAACTTGTAGATTACATCAAAGCAAGAGTAAGACAACATCAGGAAATATCAGTGAAATATGTGTTCAAGAATGAATTCATCGTTGACTTGATTTGTTCCATCTTTAAGAGAGCAAACAAGACACTCACTCAGCAACACAGACTGTTTAGAGAAGCCAATGATCCTGTTGTCTATTTGGAGAAGAAGAAAGAAGAGCATTACAGTATTTTCAAGGAGCACCTCCAGGGAGCTGCATCATCTGTGATTTTTGGTGAGATCTTGTGTCAGAAACTTAAAGAGGGCACTGAGCAGAGCATCTACAGAAAGTCTGCAAGAGATTTGATAAATGACATTAAACTAAACTGTAAATCACTGAATGGAAACAGATTGAATCTGGAGATACACATCCTGAGGCGTTTAGGAGAACAGGAGAATTTTTCTGCGTACATAGACTACATTAATCATCCCAGAGAACACTTTGAAAGTGTCATCAGAGATGAAGTCAGTCAGTACATGACTCATAGGTTCAGTGTCAGTGTTTTGCCCACGATGCAGAAGAACATTGAACTCATGCAGAAGAGGATCATCGATGCTGTTCATAAATCTACTGAACAAGTTCAAACAAACAGTGGAAATGTTGATTTGTGGTTGAAGACTTTCACACAGGAGCTTTCAGATGTGCTGATATTCTCTGAAAAAGACCTCAATGGAGTCAAACATGATGATGTTGATGATTTCAACCTTCTCAAAGAAGTGATAACAACAAAACTTCCTGCTATAATGCCTGACACTAGCAAAGAGTTCAACACAGATGCATTTTACAAAAAACTGGACCTCAAGGACAGGCCAGATGAGATTCTGATCGATCAGTTCTGTCAGTGCTGTTGGGTTCAGTGTCCCTTCTGTAAAGCCACCTGCACCCAAACTGAAAACCATGATGGAGATCACTGTGTACTTTCACACAGAATAACTGGAATCAGTGGGCACTGTTATGAGGGAACAAAAAATCTGTGTAGAATTTTGTGCTGGGCTGCAAGTAAAAAATGTAAAAAAAACATCAGAATAGCAAGAGAAGTTTGCGATGACAGGTTTTTGATTGTTCCAGAATATGCTACTTATCCTAAACGGATATACTGGAAGTGGTTTGTGTGCAAATTCCAAAAGGATCTGGAAGAGTACTATGACAAATCATTTAAGGGTAGGATCCCATCAAATTGGAGATTACACACAAAAAATGATGCAATTAATAGTTTAAACCTATACAAACTTTTTGGATATTTTCGTTAAAGACACTTTGTTTTGTTTTTGGAAAAGTCCAAATACATTTCAGAAATTGCAAGGTACAGAATTGTAACGCTTTTCTTTTATGTTCTCTTCTCACAATATTGATTAATGCTGCTCACCCAAATGGTGTGACAATAAAGATAGTTTTGATAGCTGTCCACCTTTATGATAATTTAGTACTTTGGGGTTATACAGTTATATTTGTTTATTAAACAAATCTTGTTGAGTGTGAGTGGAATTAGCATTTTAGGGTGGGATGGTATTTTTTTTTCTTTTTTTCTTCCCTTTTTAACAGATATCCTCTAAGATTGAACTATTGTACATAAGCTTGCATGATCAAACCATAATAATAAATATGCAAATCAGCAGTGAAACTTGAAGAAAAAGACTGATACGCAAAAGAAATATCATGAAAACACACTCTATAAAAAAACAACAAAGAACTTGCCTTAAATAAGACGAATAAACCCTAAAAGGGGCAATGTATCCTGGTGGATACACACATTTGAGAAGCTGTGGGGAGAAGCGGGTCTTACTTCTAGGTTTCATTTTGAAAGGGTGTTTGTTGTAAACATTTAGATGAGGTGACTTTTACATTTAGATGAGGTGAAATCTCCCTCTGATAAAAGTTGATCTAGTTCACTAGTTCGTCTTTTTAAAAAGCTGTTGTTTAGCATTAGCTTATTAGGTTAACATTGAAATTTTATGAATTAAATGCTTACATTTTTTGTAATCTGTCTCTAAATGTTTTTATCTCAGGGGATACATCAACCTTTTAGGGTTAATGAAGTAATTTTTAACAATATGTGTATTACATCATATTTTGAAACTTAAAAAAAAAAAAAAAATAAAAAAAAAAAAAAAAACTGATTTAAAAGTGTGCTTGGGCTCCATTTAAGTGTCTTAAGTATCCAATATTTGTGGCAGAAAGTTCTCAGTAAATGAATGTTGTTTTTCTCTTTTTTGTTGTGTTTTGATTAGCTGTGTCCTGTTTTCTGAATTGAATAAACTCAACAACACAGCTTTAAGGAATAGTCCCTTGCTTTCTCTACATGCAAAGCTGGGGTTCACTGTCACCAATCTGCTGGGTTTCTGTAGCTTCTATTTGAGACACTAGTGACCTCATTCATTATGGGCAATATAAAAGATGGACGGGTGACATTATTTGAGTCACATAATTTCACACGAACCTAATTCACTGTTTGAATCAAAACTTCATTTATTTTAAAATGCAGAACACACTCACATATGAAGACACACACACACACACACACACACACACACACACACACACACACACACACACACACACACACACACACACACACACACACACGTTTGTTTCTATGAATTGTGACTTCTATTATTTTTATACTGACCAAGCAATATTTTCTATCCCCTAACCCAACCCTAACCCTTATTGCAGGACTCCATGGATTGACGGATCTCCAATGTTAAAACAAATTCCTACAAATTATTATAAATGATATATGTGACCCTGGAGCACAAAACCAGTCTTAAATTGTTGGGGTATATTTGTAGCAATAGCCAACAATACGGTGTATGGGTCAAAATTATTCTTTTATGTCAAAAATCATTAGGATGTTAAGTAAAGATCATGTTTCATTAAGATATTTTGTAAATTTCCTTCCGTAAATATATCAAAACGTATTTTTTAATTAGTAATATGCATTGCTAAGAACTTCATTTGGACAACTTTAAAGGCGATTTTCTCAGTATTTTGATTTTTTTGCACCCTCAGATTCTATCTCAGCCAAATATTGTCCTATCCTAAAAAACATACATCAATGGAAAGCTTATTTATTCAGATTTCAGATGATGTATAAATCTAAATTTCTAAAAATTTACCCTTATGACTGGTTTTGTGGTCCAGGGTCACATATTCAAAATGTATAAAGATATTTTTAAAAATATTTATATATATACAAATAAATAAATAAATAAATAAATAAATAAAAATAGTATTTTTGGATTGTTAGTATTTATGTTGACATGAGATTTTCAGATAATTAGTAAGGTAGAATTTCTCGCATGGAGCCAGACTCAGATTTTGATCTTGTCTTTAGCTTTTGTTTAGCTGGCCTGCGGTCCCCACGAAAAAAAAAAAAAAAAAATTAAAATAGTAAATTATGTTTATCTGAAAGTGTAACAGTGCAAACAGGTTTTCTATAATTTTGACCCATACAATGTATTGTTGGCTATTGCTACAAATATACCCAGCGACTTAAGACTCCAGGGTCACAAATATCATTTATACAAATATACCCAGCATATGTTTTAAAATCGGAGATCTGTCAATCCATGGAGTCCTGCAACCATCTACTGGCCACAGTCAGAAAATGCAATTTCATCTAATTGCAATTTTCATGTCTTTTTTTTCCTATCAGAGGTCATATATATATATATATATATATATATATATATATATATATATATATATATATATATATATATATATATATGTCATTCATGCTTTTATTTTATTTCTTTTTTTGTGTCTTTTTTGATAGCAGAAGTCCCCATTTCATTTTTTTCTAATATGTGTAGAAATCTTTTCATGATATGTATAAATGCATACATATCAAGGTTTTAATTTATTTTGTTTTATTTAATAGAAAAAAGGTGATATTTAATTTTTTTGTTAAAAAGGGAAAAAGGCCCTTCCAACACACATTGGTTATCCTCCACTGAACAGAGTATTTTTTTTTTTTATATAATATAGTTTAAGTTTTACCATTTTAATTATTGGAGGAAAACTTCGACGCAGAGTTAACAGAAATCCTGAAATATTTGAATTATTCTAAAGGTAGTTTGTTAATAAACCTTTTCCTCACAATACTACAGCACTGCATTTAGAGGTCTCGACTGTTAACACACTAGAACTGATTCATTTGGCCCAATTTTACAAACCATTCATACAGTTCTCAAAACCTTTAACGCATTTCACCTGCTTTCACACATGGTCCAATTTGTTCAGTGTTTTCTACTAAACCATACACAAGAATGACATCATTTTGCACAGGTTTAATGTTCTCATTTAGAAAACACAATATAACTACCTTAAGAATCACAAAATGAAGACACATAGCACACATTTATCCACGTGTGAACATTAAGCAGCAAAACTGATGACACACAGGTCAGAATCTCAGGATGAGTGGTTTCTAGACAGGAAAGTAGCTTATAGTCTGTGTATTTGTCAGGTTTGTGTGTCATCTGAGGCCAAAGTTTGTGTCTGACAAAAGATAATTTTTTTGACTGAAAGTGTTTGACTTTGACCTGGAAGTTTGCTATTATATTTCTCCACATATATCTCCAGCTTGGGCATGCGTGTTTGTGCATGTGGGAGAGAACAAATAGAGCATGCGTTCCATAGAAAATAAAAGGTAATTAAGTGTAAAAAAAGAAAAAGTTAAGTGATAGTTTTATCTTATTGTTTCTCATATTTATTCAACTTTGTGGTTTTGGTTATTCAGCTGTGGTAGGCTGGAAGGGTATCTGAAACACCTGAAAATAATTTGGCGCAGTGATATGAATCTGCAACGCGATCAAAACCTGGCCGGAACTAGCTGTGCACTTTTATTTTATGTTTTTAAAGAAAGTGTTTGCTTATATTAATAAAGTTTGCCGAACCCTCGGACTTAGCAAATTACAGGTAAATGTGTAATTTCTGCACCACTAGTTTCAACGAAATAATAAGAATAATAATTGTTTACAAACATTTGTTTTCAAAAACACTGATAACCCCACCATTTGGGACAACCTTGCTGTGTTGCACGGGGAATCAATCTAGTAGTCTTTTCTTGTATTTATTTATTAACATATATAGAAGAGACACAATACAAGAGTATATTTTAACACTAAAAAACGATTTGAGTGGAATTTGCTGTCAGCCAATCAAGTGTGAAACTCTAATGATGTTCACCTGCTACTCATGAGAAACATTTAACAAGTTAACGAGACCTCTTGTGAATAAATGCTCGGTAGCTTGTAGGAGAATCCGAGAAGCCAGTTGTTTTTGTCTGTAAAGTTTGAGAAATGTTTGCTTGTGGAGCGGCCAGTTTGGAGAACATCATGACACCCAAAGGGTTCTCCAGACAAATTCTACCCCTAACCCCTGGAAGAATCCCAAAATTTACTCTTCCTCCCAAGTTATCCATGTCTCCTCGGCTGTGTTGCCAGAAAGGAAAAGATGAGGACACGTATAAGCTTTTATCTCCAGAAAGCCCAGAAGAAGAGTCTCCTGGACGTCAGTCTCCTGGACATCAGCCTCCCACTGGCTCGCCAAGCATTTCCGCCAAATTTCGTTTCACCCCTCGGATGAAGCTGAAACGTCTGCAGAAATCTTCCACAGAGGATCTCTCAGACCCTTCGACGTGTGCAGCCATGTCTCTGGAACACGTTGGAAAGGTCACCACACCTTATGGCTTCCGGACCTTGGCTGCCAGCCCCAGCGTCAACCGGAGAGAGTCCTTGTTCCATAAACGGGGACGGTGTAAAGAAACGAGAGCGCCCGTGGATTCCTTGGCTTCACCGACATCTTCAAATTCCACAAGCAACAGAAACGGCTCTGCTAGAAAGCTGCAAGATGGCTTAAAAGACTGCTGTTCCCCTCGGAGGTCCAAGAGAGAAGGTCTGGAGCTGCTGCTGAACAAACCATTGACTGTCTTGAGGAGTCTTACTCCCAAAGGAAAGAAGCCTAACCTAAAACCTAAGTTCTAGAGACCTAGTATAGCCTGCTATAGTTTGTATTGTGCTTTTTGACAAAGAAAACAGATTTTAAGTGTCAAAAATAAAGTGTTTTAATTGAAGTCTGTGCCCATTGAGTTACTAGTTGTTTCTTCAGAAATTAAGTAAAATCATATTTACTTGCAAGCAGACAACCCAGACTCTGGTTTGCGTGAATCAGTCTAGTATTAAATAAAGGCAAAAGTTTCAGGGCTGGTTTTGTGCAAAAGTAATGTTGTGCTCTATAAAAATCTTAAGGTGACTTTTAGCTCTATGTAAGTTTAAGACTCTAAGATCCTCTTACTTTCAACTGCTTTTAATTCCAGCAAGTTTCTTAACATGTAATATTTGCACACACCTAAAAGATTCAGCAACTCCGAGATGGTATGCCATTCCTCCACCAAGGTGCTCGCAAGTTTCTGGACATGTCTTGAGGGACACAGAGTTACTACAAGGACAAGCAGCTTTTCCTTTTCTTACACTACGGACATTGCAGTTTATAGCTCTGGCCACATCTGCAGTCCTTATGTCTCCCTGCAGCAGGACTATGGCATGTTAAGGAACCCAGTGTTATTCAGAATCACTAGAAAGGTCTCTTTACTGTCCAGAATTATTAATAACTGTGACCTTTATTGCCTGGCACCTGCAAAACTGTAAATGTCTAAAGGACTGTTCCACAGGTGCATGTGCAATAATTGCTTACTTTATATTTTGCTTATTGAACAAGCATAAAAATGTCGCTTAAACCCTTTCCAATAAAGATATGCAAAGCTTTTTTGGATTTGACAAAATTATCTTTAAAATACATTATCGTGTATCTTTTTTTTATATATCGAATTTCAAGTTGAAATTGTGTATAATGCATAAGAGTGACTGTAAAATCAACCCTGCACTTCTTGGTAGCTGGATTGCATTGAGAACAACAGCATGATAAGGAAAGCAGACATTCAGTATGCAAACTAAAGCAAGTGTAAATGATACTGGAGTGCTGGTAGTATGTTACTGAGGACAGCCAATAGGTTTGTTCTCATCCCAACAAGAATGCAAGACTTCAAACGTGACATCTTGGTAAGAAAACCAAACTTTTCCCGCCCTTTTTTATTAATATCATAGTCCTTTAACATAGTTACAATCTGTTTTTATGAAAATAAGTCAATAGAAAGAATTCTTTAAAAAGTCCATCAAGTCGAGTCCTCCATTTGTAGGTCCTGCTTTCATTTCAAACATGAGATAAAAACTCTCAGACCCTCTGTAAAGTCTCGGCTCCACTTTGAAGAGCCACGGCGTCCAAACAGGACAGAGAGCATCAATATTTATATTTATATCAATATTTATGATGGGAAAGGTCTGTTCAACATGAAAAGATAAAAGGCTTGAACCTGAACACCCCATCTGCTTTCCACTATTCCAAAATGAACCAGTAAAATCTGCAGTCAGTTTAAGATCCCTGTACTTCATGTTACAGTCTGGGTTCACTCCCATCACTGGTAATTGCTCTTTGAAGTACAGTACCATGAATTTATATGGGTGGGCCATTGGGGAACATTAACCCTCTCCTTTAAGGCCATCTGTCAGTCTATGCCAGTCTGGATGTAGGTTCTCCAGGCTTAGCCGCCCCCACTGCGCCCGTCCTCACACTTAACCAAACTCTCCAGCTTGAAGTAGCCGAGGAGTCCAGTGGTTACAGAAGGCAGAGTCTCGTCTCCCTGGCTCCACTGCATTTGAGTCCAGAGAAAGAGTTGTGCCCCTACAGGAGGAGAGTGTTTGGGCAGGCTGCCCCTGAGTGGCTGGAGCAGATGATTGGCAGGTAGTCTCCAGTGACGTCACAGTCACAGAGGGGGCGTGGTTATGCTGGGTGTGGTTGGCGTGGAGATGGATGAGGGTTTGTCCTCTCAGTCGCTGTCAGATCCTACTGCAGACGCTTTCCGTTTTCTCTTGGAAGCTTTGGGTTTGGAATCCTCTTCCTCCTGGAGAGCAGTCAACAAAGGCCATTCAAACAATGGATTGTACATGATAATAATAATAATAATAATAATAAAAAAATGGCTTTCATGCTGATGTCATGTTGCGAGCGTGGACTTACCGAAGCGCTGCTGGACGCGCTCTCCTCTTCATTGCTGGGCTGAGGAGCCGCACCCTTGCGGGATCGTGGCGAGGATGCTGGGGCTTTGCGTCGAGGTTTATGTTGTTTGGTGGAATCTTCATAGTCCTCAGCTAATGAGAAAAGATCACTGAACCTGGCAGAAGAAAAGAAAACGGTTACGATAAAATAAGAGAAGACTGATAAAATAAATTATAATAATTGTGCTTTATCAAGCAAAAAACACCTCATTTTGTGGGCTTCATCGCAGCTGGCCTGAACATGCTGTAGGGCTTGTAATATGGGCGTCTGGGAAAAGACTGATACAAGAAGAAGAACATTTTTTAAATCAATATAAACAGTAAAACAGACAACCAGGCTGAGTATTTAGTGGCATTTTATGGACGTGAAGAGTCTGCTGTTGAACTCACAGTTGTTCTTGGCGTTGCTGAGATTGAGTCTCAAACTGTCCAGATGTTCCAGCATCTGTTCTAGGGTCAGCTGAGCCAGTTTACTGCTGGAGCTCCTCAACTTCACAAAAACACAACACACAAATATGTGACTTTTTAAAAGTTTGAGGTCGGTACTTTTTTTAATGTTTTGGAAACTCTTCTGCTCACCAAGGCTGCATTCATTTGACCAGAAACACGGGAAAAACAGTAATGTTGTAAAATATTACTGTGATTTTGAATAACTGGTTTCAAATTTAACACATTTAAATTATTTTCTTAAAAAAAAAAAAAGTACTAATTTGTGAACAGTACTGAGCTTTAGAATGGTAGTGCATTTACAAAATAATGCCATATGACTTGAATTTCTTTCTTGTGTGTTTAATAATTTATCTGAAGGTCATTTAATAATAGATTTGTAAAATAAATCAAACCTAAGCAATATTGGCCATTTGCTACCGAGCTTTAAATAAGAGATGCTGTTAAAAACTTTGTCTTCGGGCCATAATACTTGCTAGTCATGACAATGAGTGGGCAGACAACTAGCCCACTGGCAAGATCTTCATAATATTGGTTAATTTTATAGTATAAATATTTAATGCATTTCATGTTTCTCCAGGGCTACAGACCCTGCTTTCAATCCACTTGAGCTTGAATCTTAACCTTTGTGTGCTCAGCCCAGGGCCTTAAACACTCCACATCCATCTTTCAGTTCTGAGGGCTGAATGTGTCATTACCTCTGTCGTTTACGGGGCATGCTGTTGTTCTTGATGAGCAGGGCTTTGATGTGTTCTCCCAGCAGGTCGTCGTGTTTCGCCGCCCAGTGCCGCAGGATGCTGGTGGTGAACTGATCCTCTTGGTGGTAAGGTCGGCTCAGCACCATCTTCACCATCTCCTCACTCGGCCTTCAGCACAAAAAATTAGGACTGTGTCCCACAGCAGACAAAATGAATAACTATCTGCGTGAAAACACTTACTTTTCTCTTCGTAACTGCAGCAGCAGGCAGGACAGAGCTTCTGGATGTTCTGTGAGTAGAGAGCGAAGAGGATTATGGGTGGATCAAGTATGTGTAGAGTCAAAGTGTGTCTATGGAGAAAGACACTCACCCTTGTATTTAAGGTGCTGTAAAATGGGGATGATGGTCTCCAGAGGGATACTGTGCGCCAGGAAAAGCTGCCATGTACTGTACTGCTCAAACGTTTCCCAGTCCAGAGACTGAACTAAAACACACACAGACGCACAGAACAAAATGAGCTTTACAAAGCCACATTCACACAGAACTAGATTTTACTCTAAAGTTTTTTTAGCACAGACGTCTGTTTGACGCTCCCATTTGTCAGGGTGAAGAATTATTAACGTTTCCATTAAAGGGGTCATCGGATGCCATTTTCCACAAGTTGAAATGATTCTTTAGGGTCTTATTGAAAAGTCTGTAACATACTTTGGTTAAATTTTCTCATGTTTCTAAAATGACACCATTTTTACCCTGTCAAAAACAGCTCTGTTCAAAGCAACCCGTGTTACTGCATGTTCTTTTAAATGCTAATTAGCTCTGCTGACCCCGCCCCACTCTTCCGTAGGAGGATGAGCCAGTCTCATGAGACTGTTTACTTTAGCCACGAAACTTGCTCATTAATAGGCAAGGCGATTTCTGAAGATTCATAGAAGAACCTTATACTCACTTCTTCTGGAGGTGAGGCTGGATCACTAATGATTCGCGCGGACATAGATGCATTTATGTAGATCAGGGGTGCATTCCCTTCAAAAACAAACATAGGTTAATCCACTGCATCTTCAGTGGCTCAGATGTCGGGAGTAAATGACCACTGCTATGTTCATTATTACATCCAACAACAAAACTCCTCAATCGCTTAGGAGTAGGGCTGTGCAATTAATCGAAAAAACGGTTTGATTTCGATTTTGGCCCCCAACAATTATGAAAATACAATAATCGAGATGAAAGGATTATTTCACCCCATTCCGCCCCCTTTCGCAGCGCTGTGCTTTCATTCCTCCATAAAAGCCCAATTTCCCGTGCAAATCAGTAAAATCATGTAACATGACATTTGCAAAATGGGACGTGCTTGATTTTATCAAAGTATATTTATTCATGTTTTTAAAAGCGTGAAAGAGAACTTGCTCTGCTCCTCAGGAAGAGATATGCGCTCAGAGACGGAACAGAACACTGACATTTAAAGTCATCTTTTAGCTCAAGATGCGCACCTAAACGGTCAAACAGACACAAAAATGTGTCAAAAATGTGGCGCTTGGTGATTATTTATGTATACCTTCGTCGGTCATGTAATAAATGAACGTAAAGAGTTGAGAATGAAAATACTTGTGTAACGGTAAATTGGTTCGTGCAGCTCTTAAAGTGACAGTGGGCTATTTTCCTGCTGCGACTGTGTGCTTATTAATCAAACAACAAAAGAAATATTCATAATCACACACTGCTCTTGAGTGAAGGACTTTTGTAGCTTTAAGAATAAAAAAAAGTTTAATTCTTACAGTGAAGACTGCTGTTCTATTTTACATTTGATTATTCATTTCTGTAGTACGCTGTAAACTGCTTGATACTTGCATAAAAAAATTAAAGCACATTTTGTTTAATTTGTAACTTTTTATTCTATTGTATTTGTCCTTTGCTTTTTTTATTGCTGACAGTTTAATTATTTTCAATAATTTTCAATAAATTTGAGGACTTTTTGTTTGTTTGAAATTCCGGTGGTCTTTACAATGTAGATGTCATAGCAAACTTATTTACAGAAAATACATATTCAGTATGTATCACTTTCTTTAAATAAATCACTCATCACTTTTGGTCATATGGCCCCCTCATAATCGTGTTAAATAATCATGATTACAATATTGACCAAAATAATCGTGATTATGATTTTTGCCATAATCGAGCAGCCCTACTTAGGAGCCATTCTTGTCTACTGCTTCGACATCGAAACAATGGTGGACTGATGACAGTCACTCAGGGCGGAGCTAAGGTAAAACAATACTGTCAATCAACAATCGTGGGAGGGGCCTGGGTCTGTGTGACATCACAGACAAGAAGCTGAGATCGGCTTGATTGGAGAAAGGGGAAATGTTTTAACGAGATTTAAAAAAAAAAAAAAAAAAAACACTGGGTGGATTTTTATCGTTAAAGGGTGGTTGTGTACACACACCTCCTACACACATTTCAGTTCAAACAACTTGTAAAAGTGCGTCGCATCCGATGACCCCTTTAAAAATAAATTTTTATTGCAGTTAAATGTGTTCAATATAACTACACAGACGAAACAAGCTAAGAACATTTATGAATTAGTTGCTTTTTATGTATAAAAAAACAAGACTTCATATTTTAGTAGCATTAAAAAAGTTATTCAAACTGGAAATTTTTGATTATATACAGAAAGTGAGCAAAGAACACTGTGACACCTGTAACAGATTTAGTTACCCAAAGGCATTTTTTCCACCTTTACCTTGATTTTGGGGGGCATTTTTACCTTAAGCCCCAATTCATTTTCAAACTTGGCGTTTGGTTTGTTAGGTGTAACTGCAATTTGAACGGAGGCCTCTGGGGTCAGATGGTGAACCACGAGAGCTTGAAAATGGCTGTAAACTTACTGAGGATGTTGAGGACTGAGTCTTTACGGAACATCACCAGATTACCCGTCATCACGTGACACATCAGCTCCTGAAGCTGAGGTTAAAACAAGAGTAAGAGGTTAAAAGGGATTTTAAAAAAAAAAAAAAAAAACTAACTATAATCAGTGTTAAAGGGAAGTTCAGCCAAAAATAGGATTTTTTCATCACTCACCTTCATGTCACATCCTACTTGCTAGTCTAAATTAAATCTGATCATCTTTACAAACAAAATAATTTGTCTTTATGAACTTTCTGAAGCATCTGAAGATGTTTTGGTATAATAGACTTTGTATGAAGGGACAGAAATCTTTCAAAGGTTTCATTAAAATCCTTCATTTGTCTATCAAAGTCTTATGGGTTTGGAATGACACGAAGGCGAGTACATTTTTGGGTCAACTTTCCATTTAAATGTGTTTATTTGAAACCTGTGCCGAATCAATGACAGCCACGATCATGTTGAGGAGCTCTCCACTACGCAAGGTCTCATCTGGGAACTGTACAGCACAGACACAGAAAAAGTCAAACAAGGCTGTGAAAGCATCTGTTGCAGGCACATGATGGAGTATGAGGGGTTACCTCTGAATAGATGGAGGGGGTTAGGTAGCACAGGAGCCTCACATCATCCTCCTGACAGGCCTTCATGTCCATCATCAAGCAGGTGTGCAGGTCTCCCAGAGCTGTGGCCTGGGCAAAGGACTCGTACAGGCTCATCTTCCCCGCCGCCGCTTTGCTGCAAAGACGCACAAAACAGTCTACTATGAAAACACTGAGCGCTCAGAGTAGGGCTGCATGATTAATCGAAAGAAAAAAAAAGGAACTTGTGGCTTAGTGTGATTAACAAATTGCACAGGGTGGGATTTCATTAAATATATGCTCTGTATTATTCACGGGTCTACTTGGATGCGAAATCCCAAGGTTTGTCCCCAAAGGGTTTGGGTCCAAAACATTGAAGAGTGCCTCGGACACGGGTTGGGTTCAGTATTAATGGCCTCAGGTAGTTTAAAATAATTGTGCCTTTTCCAAATAAACCCAATAACCTTGTACACAGAAATCCATCTTCTAGATATGAGATCCATCAGGAAAAGCCACTCGCTTCATTACACTGTGTGTTGATGCAGGGCTTTTCTTTTTATCTGTAGAAGACCTTTGCTGGAGAGGTGAGCTCCCTCAATGACAGGCTTTGCTGCCAATTCAACATGCTCAATTGACCAAAAAGCCATCGAGGGGGTCAGTCTAGTGCTTAACTATGGCCTGACACTGGCAGACTATCAGCTTGGTGTGTCATGGGCTTAACCACCTGATCGGCCATATATCTTGTTGCTCATCACTAGGATGATATTATTTGGACTGTTTGACCCTACCTAGCTTTGAGGTAGTAGAGCAGATGATAACCGATTTTCGGCTGTTTCTGGTAGAGCTCGGCAAGCAGGTCCAGCAGGACAGAGAAACCGCTGTTGTCCTCCTGCATCTGACACAAGTTCCTGAAGATCAGACACACCGGCTTACACACGGACTCCTCCAGAGACCTGCACACACACAACAACCCATTAGTCTCTTCATTCAGAAAACTGAACAATAGTGACAGGAAAATATGAAGGGCAATCAGGACACAATGCAGGCTGGAACCAAAGACTTCTATAACTCTAACCACTAAATAATGTGCAAACCGACCCGACAGGAAGTCGAGAAAGAGAGGGAAACATACTCTTCTGTGATCTCCTCAGGCAACACATCTCCTCTGAAGTGACCTTTAAACAGTTCAGCCAGACAGGAAGCCAGAGTGGACATCTGCTCTGAGTCAAAATCCTCCTGAAAGAGGACCCAAAAAAAAAAAAAAAATTTGTGTGCATCATCAGCCGTATTTTTAAATCTCTGATCTAAATTTTCACCCGGAGCAAAGCTCACCTCTAAAATGAGATCCACAATTTCCTGCATGACCTCACAATGTGTTTCTGTGTCACTGAGAGAGAAAGAACCGCACAAACTGAGACTCATGCAACTGAGATCTTATTATAACTGTAATACATTACGTTATTAATCATGTGTCTCACCTCCCTTTCTGCAGCTGCAGAACCCTCTCTTTAAGTGCCTCGTCCAATTGGTCCACAAAAGGTGTGATGTCAGCAGGCTCCTCGATGTAGGTTTCCTTTAGCTGATGGAACCTGAACTCTCGTTTTTTACCTGGGATAAACAAGGGTTCATATCATGATGCACTGATGAACTGAAAATACAGAAGTGGGTCATGGGCATCAGTTTGAGCCAGAGCCACTGATCTAGATTCTGTCGTGATTGAATACTAAAGCAGAGAACATGTGCTCCACTCCAACGCTGTGCAACCGAGCCGTAATTGGTTGATCTGAAGTTCTGAGCTGAAGTCTATTATTATAAAGTCTGCCATTACGGCAAGCATCTTACCCTTGTTGTTCAATTCTTCCTCATCATCACTGAAGGTAGCATCTGTGTTGTCATAGCAACCATCCTCCTTATCAAGCACATGATTGTCCATCTCCAAGGGAACAGATTCCTCCATTTTTACTACAAAAAGTACAGAAAAAAATAAAAAAAAAAGTCAACATAAAAAAAAAATTAAAAAAAAGTCAACATAAAACAATCCTTGCTGGATCTTAATTTTATTATTTCTATTTCAAACTACACTTGTGGATCTTAACCAGGTGTCCTTGATTTTAATTTAAGAACCATTATTTCTTTCAGTATAAAAAAAAAAGAAAAAAAAAAAGGTTTCTCAACATTTATAACGTATATAAATATTACTAGTAATGTCAAGCTCTAAAATATTTTATTGCCTAAAAATTGCTATTACAGTATAAAAAAGTCTCTAGAACTAGATAAATTAATTATTTGAATTATTTTATTCATTGTATCAATTAAATATTAATATAATATTAAAAGATATACATACTGAATAATATTTAATTATTTTAGTTTCACATTTTCTGTAACTAAAACAGTTTGAAACTGAGCAGCTTTGTCATTACAGCAAAGTTCCAGAAATATCTCTGAGAGCCTTTAAATATAGTCCTTGACAAAGAGTCAGAAATGTTATACACACTTCATATTTCTGCTAAATCATTTATTTCACTGATGAGATGGGAAAGTAGATAACTGAGTAGTAAGATCTAAATTTGCACTTTATAGCATTACATTCACTATCATTTATCCTTAACTACACAAAAAACACTCACAAATCCCTCTTCCTAGCAAGAGAGGTCTATCAGATTAATACGCCAGTTTAGTGCATCCCAAATCATACTATGTTGAAAAAAAGGCTGTTTTGTGTAATATTTCTGGTAGACTAAATAGTTTAGGATCTTTTGTTTTTGACATGACTGCCCATGAGTCAGTGTTGTGGAGCTCTGACCTTCAGTGGGCGGTGAGGGGGAATTGCAGAACTCTGGGAAGCGTTCTCGCAGCATAGAGCGCAGCTCACGGTCCAGTTTAGGGTTGTCAAACAGAGGTGCTAGGTGACTGAAAGAGCAAGAGCGATAATAGGGATCATTATACTGAAAGCATCTCTAAACCAGCAGAGAGACATTCTTGATGAAGAATCTGTATGAACACATGCTAATGAATGTGTGTGTGTGTGTGTATGATAAACTCACGCCAGAACTCTCTTCTCCATGATGAAGTTTAGAGAGTTGAAGACGCCCTGCCGCACCTGACCCTCAAGAGGAGGGAAAAAGTTTGGGATGATCTGAAGTGGAATAAAATAGCAGGTGACCCAAGATTTGAAAGGCTGGAATTCATAACACACAGAACCTCCTCTCTAATATCCTCTCATAATTTTTCCCACACACATAGTTTCGGTTGCATTGGCAAAAAAGGTAACACTTCAGTATAGAAACCAATTCTCACTATTAACTAGTTGTTTATTAGCATGTCTATTATTAACAAATTGACTGTTTATTAGTACGAGTAAGCATACATATTCCGCATGACCATGTTCTACAGCCCTAATCCTACACTTAACCTCTACCTTACTATTAATAAGCAGCAGTTCAATGAGGCAAAAGTTGTAGTTAATGGTTTGTTAATGGAAAGAATTGGAACTTAAAGTAAAGTGTGACAAAAAAGTAATCAGTAACACTTTACACTAAGCTTCCATTTGTTCTCATTGATTAACTACATTAGTTAAAACAAAGTAACAAACAGCTGTATTTTTATTGAAAATAAAAATATTTTTTTTAAAGCCAACAAGACTTTTATACTGAATATACATCTTTTTATACGTCTTTGTCAATAAGATTTGACAAAATTACTTCTAAAGCATGTATCAATCTTGGTTAATGACTTTGTGTTTATATCAAAATGCACAATAAATTGTGAAAATCTAAAGTTGTATTAATGTTATAATAATGAGCTAACGTGAACTAACAACAGCTGTATTTTTATTAATTAATGTTAAAAAAGACTAAAAAATACTGTAACTAATGTAATGTTCATTGTTAATGTTAGATAATGCAGTAACTAAAGTTAACTAATAAGATCTTACTGTAAAGTGTTACTGTTATACCAAATGGAAAGTCATGATACTTTGAGAAAAAAAAAAAAGTATGAAAAAAATGTATTTAGAATAATATGTATAGATTAATTTTGCACCATAATGATTTCTTGTTTTAAATGGTGTAAATTCTATTTTTGTGGCCATTACTCACACTACTGTGTATGTCATTAACAAGCTCTTAGATACAGTAAGAACTGAGAAAGAGTTTCTCACCCGACACATGAAGTCCAGTAGTGTGGCTGTTATAGCAGGATGTGGTTTCATGGAGTGATGCATCACCAAAATGGCTGGCTCTGAAAAAAAAAACAAGAGTCCGAAAGAGAGAAACAGAAAGAAGAAAATAAAAGCAGAGCATCAGAGACTGAGTGAAGGCAAAGCATGTGGTTTGTACATGTCTATTTGCAGAGTCAAATCTAAATGGAACAATAATTGTTTCCTGCCTCTCTTACCGATGTTCATGATGCTGTCTTTCTCTGGGTTGAAGAACAGCCAGTCGTAGAACAGGGCCAGTTTGGCATTAGATGCAGCAACATTAGACTGCAGAGAGAGATGGATTGATATGGAATCCAAAACGACATCTAGAAAAATCTTTGAAGTCGAAGGTTTTTAGTATTTGCTTACTGTGCAGGTAGTCAGGAGCCATCCAATGATGGCCCAGCGCGGCAGAATGTCAGAACTCAGCACTTCATTGGATGGATGAACCACACCGCATATGTAACGAATGAGGTCACAGCGCAGCGACTGGCTTTCAGCTGTGGACAGATACTGCCGCTGAAACCAGTCCTGATAGCGCTTCTGCTGGCCGAACCGAACCTGCAGCCAGGAAGAGCAAGAGTGTTTGCCTTTCAAGTCATAAACGAATTGTGGTTTCCAGTGTCAGTGTATTTACCCGTGAGGTCATGAACAGCAGCTTGGTCTCCATGTCAGGGGTGAGTCGACAGGCCAGAAACTTGCGTGAGGTTCTGGCGGTGAGGAGCTGCAATATACCTGCAGCAGGACGGGACAAGACAGACCAATTTAATAACACACACAGATTTTACTGTGCATACTATTTATGTGCATTACTGTATTCCCTCCCACACACACACCTGTGAACTGTGGGCTGAGGGTCTGAGGATTGTGCAGCAGGTCTCTCCACAGCAACTCCATCTCAGGAATACGAGCCACAATCTGTAAGAGTCTGACCAGATCCCTCCCGATGATAAAACACTCCATGAACTGTTAAAACACAGACACATAGCAGTTTAAAAACATTGAATGGCAACAAAAGATGAAACAGTAACAACAGCAAGAACATCTGTAATGTGGAATAAAATACTGAGAAAAACATTTTATGCATTAGATTTTGAGTGGATGGAAACAGGGTATTTACTAAATACTAAGCAGCAACTTTTTCAATTTATAATAATTATAAACATTTTTTAAGCTGCAAATCAGCATATTAGAAATCAGCATATTAGAATGTTTTATGATGGATAATGTGGGATTGATGATTGTTTTTTAGATTTGGATTATTGGAATGGTTTATATTTTAAAATAAATTCAAATAGAAAGCAGTTATTTAAATGGTAATAATATTTCACAAAATAGCTGTTAATGTATTTTTAAAAAAAAATAATACAGCCTTATTTGGCATTAAAAAAAAATCTTACTGACCCCTAAAGTGTATATTATAGATATTAATATTTCATTTGTTTACCTACATGTCATATGACCATTATTTGATTATCAAAATCACTGTTCGTTGAAGCTCCAGTGCACTAAAAGACCAGGAACATTTACATAAGGTACGTACAGTCAATTTCGATTTCATGGTGTCTATAAATCTGTCGAATAATTGCTGGCAGCCTAATTTAATCACAGCTGGTTCAAGCCCAAGTCACAAGTTAAATCCCAAGTGCTGTCTTGGGAACTGCTGACCCAGATACAGACATCACAATCCTGCTTTAGTGCCCTTGAGCGAGACACTTCACCTCTGCCGGCTCCAGGGGGAGTGTCCTAGAAATGTGGGTCGCTCTGCTTAAAACGTATTTATCTTTCTTTTCATTCCTGGCCTTTTTTTAAGATAATGGTATCAAGAAAAGTTGTGATCCAGATTTAAAAGTTTTGCATCATGTGTGTAAGAGCATGTGAGATAACCACGTCCCATCTACCCGATTAATCAAAAAAAAAAAAAAATCAACTACATGCAGATTTTGGCACGTTTTTAAGCCTGAAAAGCTTAATTTAATTTAAACAATGATGACGGAGAGATGAACAAATTAACGTTGTATGGATAAACAAGTAAATTTAAGTTACTTCAGTCCAGTAAATGTTCATCTTGAAATAGAATATAGAAGTGTTTCTTACTTTTACTTCATAAAAATGACTAAAGATTTCACAGCAAAAAGATGTGAAGCTTCAACTACCATTCAGACGACAGAAGGCATGCAGTAGATTGTGTTTTGATCATGTTAATAATTTACCCTAGCAAGTTGCATATCAAATATGATACAGTAGGCTTTATAGGGTTAAATGATTAACACAGACCCAAGCAAAAATTCCCTAAAAATACTTTAGCCTTGCACTCCATGTCATTAAAACATTCACAAACAAAAGAAACACTGTGTCCAGTACTCACCCTCTCTCTGAGCAGACCGATGCAGAAGTCCACTTCTCTCTGTCTGAGGGGCAGCAAGTTTGGCGTCCCATGGTCCACTATGAGTCTCAGGTACGTGTACACAGACATGGCCACCAACATCCCGCTTTTCAGCACCCACTCTCTGTCCATCACACAAACACATTCACAAAGCTGCCAATAAACTCACGCTGGTTTATTTGCATGGACGTCGTTATCGCCCACAGTGCACCAGTCGCACTGCATGCTGCCTCACCTCTGATCCACTAAGATCTCCAACACGTTCTCTGCCAACCACAGGTTCTTGTTGGAGATGTCTCCCCCTGCAGAGTGATGCAAGTTAGACACATGATGTAGGGATACACTGTAAATGTAGCATGATTTGCATCCGTGTGTGAACGCACCAGCGATCTGCTTCATGAGTGTCATGAGAACCCCATCTGCTCCAATGACTCCACTCTTCACCAGCTCTCTGACCAACCACACCAGCTGCCCACACACACACAAGACGAGACGTCACCAGTGTGTTGCTGTTAAATTCAGTGTTGTTAAATGACTTCAGACTGGAGCCCACCTGTGTACGGCACACTTCCTGAAGCTTGAGGAACTTCTCCATAAGGATCTGGTTGATTTTGATGAGCACCACATTCATACCGTCCCGATTCATCAACGTCAGGTCTCTGTAGCACTGCGGGACACAACACTATGTTAATGGTGGGATTCTGGGAGAACGGTGCAAGTAGAAGAGCTTTCTGTGGTATGCATGTATGTATGTGAATAAGGTCTCGTGTACGAAGCATCAACGTACCCTCTGTGCTTGTGGGGGCTCTGTGAGCAGAAGTGTGAAGAGACCCAGACACACCTCCTCATGCTGCTGTGGACCCTTACACACCTGAACACACACATTCTCATTAAACATCATCATCATCATCGGCTCTAAATAAAGCCGATTTCTTTAAGCGTTATCATATTGTTTTTGAATTTTATTTTAGACCTTTTAGCCACTTTTATCGAGCTTAAATTTCAAGCCAGTCATGAATGAAATGGTAAAGAGGAGACAGGGGAGTCGGATCGGGACATTACAAGCCAGATTCGATCCCATGTACCTCACGTGAGCACCACAGCTCAACATGCATCTACCGGCAGCCAGGAGGCATTGGCTAAATGTCATGTTCTGTCTGATAAAGGTTTCTTTCTTGAGCAACAAATCAGCATATTATTATGATTTCTGAAGGATCATGTGACTCTGAAGACTGGAGTAATGATGATGAAAATTCAGCTTTGATCACAGGAATACATTACATTTCAAATAGAAAAGAGTTATTTTAAATTGTAATAATATTTTACAATAATACTGTTTTTACTATTTGCATTTCTTAAAGTATAAAAGGATGGACCTCCACATTATAAATAGCAAAGAAGAGCCCAATTTCTGTTTCACATGAATTACATGTGTAGGATAACAGGGTTCCCGCACTTTTTGACCAGTGAACTTTTATTCATGTAAAGCTGAATGATAACTGGAAGAAAAAAAAAAAAAAAAAAAAATCAGATTTTAAAATCAATTTAAAAATCACAGCAATGTCTATGTCAAGTAATAGATACAAATGATCATATTTAGCATACAAACTTCAACAATAAGAGTCAACAGATATCTTAAAGTTATCTGGACATGTTGTTGTCTACACAAGCACTTAAAAAGAACAATAAGTAAATTCTACATTAAAGTCTTTTTATCATTTTACTAATTTACATTACTTTCCCAAGCCTGAAAAATCACAACTTTAAAATTCCATTCTATGTTTTAAAATTCCGTTCCATGTCCAGGTTTTTATCGGGATTTGTGAATTCTGATGTGTTATCATAAGTGGGTGTAACTGATAAACACTCACATGAGCAGTGAGAGCATCATTGGCTTCCCGCTCCGACAGTCCATTGGTTATAGATGTGGTGATGCTCATACACCTCTCCAGGCGCTGAAACACACACACACACACACACACACACACACACACACACACACTAACTGGTGAGTACAGAGCAATATGGATGGATGCAATGCCAAAAACACCAAACAACAAAATAACACTGCAGATCCCAATAATGATTCATGCATAAATAGTCTAATCTCAGTTAAAGGCATGTCTGCATCAATTTTTAATACCTTCTCCAGCAGAGGAGAGTCACTGACACCCTCAGCTGTCATTAGTACATGTATGACATGATAACATCATTGAACGTTCAACACACATCATGTTTACACAACTGCCTCAACTCCTTTCTTTATATTTTCATGAACAAATTAGATGATAAAAGATTACAAAAGCCATCCCTGCAACTATCAGCCCTGTCCTACAAGTCTGATAGTGTCAACTTCTCCATTCTCTGCTGGTCCTTTTGTTATTGTACTTAGTTTTCCCCATGTTTTCTCCGCTAATGTGTGCTGTGAAGGACGCGGTGACACGTATGTGGACGGCCGAAGGGAACGAGTCGACCCCTACCTCCTCCAGCTCATCTTTGGCGTCCAGGCTGGTGGACACCAGAAGGCGACCCTGCGCTTTACCCTTAGCCGGCGAGGGCTCCATCTCCTCCCGCCTCGCTGCGCCCACACACACGGGACCTGACGGGGCTTTAGGGCGCTGTTTGAACCCCTTCCCTCACTGTTTCCGTGGGTCTGTGGTGATTATGAACTAGTTAACCCTCTCTCCGCCCAGTCCTAGGCGCCTACAGTGTGTTTACGACTCTTAAATCGCCACCTTCGCGCGACCACTCCAGTGTTTCCACAGTGTCCGACTGTAACAATTCAACTTCCGCAGGGCATGGTGGCTTAGCGGAAGTGTTCCGAACAAGGAGCGGAGCGACTCATTTATACCAATCGCGTGCTGGGTATTTTGATTGACGTGGCAGTTGACCAATCACGGTGATGGCACGGTCAGCGAGACCCGTTAGACAAAAAGAAGTCCGTGCAACTTGACAAGAACGCTGCTTCTGTGTAAACATGTGAGTAAAAAACTCAGACAGACAGCAAACTACAGGGTTGGAGTGAAGCTAATAGAAAGTGCGTGCTGACTTTTAAATGTGGAAACAGCAGACACTGTATCGTATTGGGGCTCTCCTCTTAACAAGAGCAAGCAATATTATTCGAAGATTTAAAAATATATATATATATATATATATATTACTATTATAATTAACGTAATAACAAAAACAACAACAGTAATCGTTATTTTATAATTATTAATTATAATTAACAATAATAGCCTGCATTCATTGTAATTAGGTTTTGTTTTACAATTATAAAATTGTAATCGAAAATTATGATTTATATTAAAATGCAATAAATTCCATATATCACTGCTTACTAAAAAGGCTAATTTTTGGCACTTATATTTTCATAAATATATATTAAATGCTGTTATTTCTGTTTCAAAAAGATGTTATATATGTAATTAAATATTACTGAAAGCCATTATATAGGCTATATAATTTTTAATTACAGTACATATATGTTGTGGAAGATTACTTTATTAGTATTAGATATTACTTGATATATATATATATAAATCATGTTTAAAGCATATGGTCTTCTCAGTTTACTTATTTTCAATGTTAATCTATACATCCCACAATATTTGATATGTATATAGTAGAATATATATTCAAAATAAAATATATTACGAGTATGTATAAGTAAATATATTGTCACATATTTTTTGTTTTCAATTTATGAAAAGCAGCAATTCCTTATTTAATATATTGTAATATATTAACACAATATATTATTCTGCATATTTCCAATATACAGTAAACATATTTGTTGTTCATTAATAGGTAAATATATTTTTACAGTATTATATTTAAACAGTAAAACAATTAATATATATATTTATGAAACTGCAAAAAAATGGAAAACATAAAGGTTGTTTTGGTTAACAGAAATTACACATGGCAATTTACCCCAGTATAAATGGTCTCTACTTGCCAAAATATAATTGAAAAGTGCTAATATAGCAGTGCTTATATCTTATATGCATTATTCTTTAAAGGGGCCACTGGATGCTACATGCACTTTTACCAGTTGCTACCACTCTATAATCATAAAAATCCACCCAGTGTTTTTTTTTCTTTAATCTACTAAAATCTTTACCCCTTTCTCAAATCGAGCCGATCAGATGCCTGTCTGTGTGATGTCACAAAAACAGGCCCCTCCCACGATAGTTTGATTGACAGTGGCATTTCAGCACAGACTGGACTGGCGTGTTACCTTAGCTCCGCCCTGAGTGACTGTCATCAGTCCACCATTGTTTCACCGCTGGAGCAGATGTAGACAAGAATGACTCCTAAGCGATTGAGGTGTTCTGTTGTTGGATGTAATAATGAACACAGCAGTTGTCATTTACTCCCGACATCTGAGCCGCTGAAGACGCAGTGGATAAAGTTCTACCTAAATGCGTCTATGTCCGCACGAATCATTCAAGATCCAGCTTTACCAAGAGAAGAAGCGAGTATAAGGTTTTTTTTAATGAATCTTTGCAAATCTCCTTTCCTAATAATGTGCTAATTAGCAAGGTTCATGATGAATTCGGCTAAACTAAACAGTGAGAGCGGCTTGGGAGAGGGGCGGGGTCAGCAGTGCTCATTAACATTTAAAGGAAAATGCTACAAAACGATTTGACAGGGTAAAAAAGGTGTTTTTTACACTACCATTGAGAAATTTTAACCAAAGTATGTTATAGACTTTTCATTAAACTGGTCCTATTATGCTCTTTTACAAAGTCTTGATTTTGTTTTGGGGGTGTACTAGAACAGGCTCTCACACTAGGTTGTTCAAAAACACATTATTTTTTTTACATATTTTACATTAGTACAACACCTCTATATCCAGTCTGGCATGAACGGCTCGAATAGTTCCTGTATCAAATGAAGGCCCGCCTTCTGAAATACGAAATGTGCTGTGATTGGTTAGCTGGGCCAGTGTGTGTTGTGATTGGCTCTACTTGGCGCCTGGTCGGGAAATGACATCATGCACATTACCATAGCTTCAGCTTAAGGTGGCTTACCCTGCCAGCTTCAGAGTGAATATTGTGTCAAAATCAAGTGGATTGCCGCTGCTGACATTGCGTCGCGCTAGGTGGGCTTGACTTCAGCAACCAGCTCCCGCCTTTTTGCCCATTTTCGATTATCCGGGAGTGACAAGCTGCCAAGATGGGGGTGGCCCGCTCCGCCCACTTTGCGCTTCAAAAATGCTCTTCAGGAATCTACAGGTGATGTCACGCTACGTCCATGTTTTTATACAGTCTATGGTTGTAGTGCAAACGAGTCGTTCGTTGTAGTTTTTGAAAAGTGATTTCTGTTAAATAAAATGTCTCCTTTTGAAGTGTACTTTGCAGATCTTTTTTTATGCTGAAACAGCAACATTACAGACTAACTAAAGTTAAAAAAAGTGAAAAAGCATAATAGGACACCCATAATTTAACACCCTAAAAAATTATATCAACTTGTGGAAAATGGGCATCCGATGACCCCTTTAAAAGGCTGACTTTGTGAGACAAATACCACAGTGTACACCATTAAAAGCACAAGAATTAGTGAAGATGGCTCAGTGTTTTTAATGTCTTTATTTTACATAATCCCCCTCCCCTCAAACATAAAAAAACCCACATTAATCAATTTAAACTTTACTTAAAGACTTTGCAGTATACCAATATCCCTTCAGACCCAGCTATGCAAACCACACATGGAGGACAGATTAATCAATACAATCATTATTCATTCCCTCCCAACAGAACTGCTGCTTAAAGGCTGTACATCTGATATTATCAATCAGGATCTCATGACACAAGACGTCTGCTGTCACGTGCTGCATTGCTACAGTTTGACTGACAGTTGTCACAGCAGAAGATAAGTGATGTGGAAAAACACCGCATTTATTTACATCTGGGCCAGACATTCATGTTTATTTCAAAAACAGGGCAGCGTGATTAACAAAGCTTTTAATGTTGGACTGTTTCCTCTCAGGATGTAATGTATGCAGCCATCTGCACAGCAAGAGGACCGAAGATTTCAGATTGTACTAAAATGTAACAGCCATCCCAGAGGACTCTGAGCCGGTGAGATTGGATGGCTCCGCGGGTGTCATCGCAGCAGGGAAAGTTTCTGTCCACATCCTCATTATCTCCGCTTAGACACAGGGAGGTGAGCTGACACCTTACAAAACCCCAGAATCTGTGAAAGTTTTCAGAATGGGGGAGGATAATGTGATTTAACTTCATCTTAAACTTCATGCTGGATGGAATTGGGCAAAGCTGAGATTTTGTCGTGAGCAACAGGAAGCTTTTGGTTAGAAAGTTTCATGTTTTCAGAAAATGCTGAGTACACACTTATGAAGATCTGAAAAATCTGATACGATCTTCAAAACATCAAGAAAATAAAAATATACACATTTTGCTGTTTGCATCGCTACCAGTGTTATTTTATTATAGCTGTGTGCCACATACTTATTTTGTTCTTCGATATTTTGCAAAAGAGTATAGAAATGATGATATAGAGGGGTTTTTGACACAGTCTACACTACTGGTCAAAGGTTTGGGGTTGATAAGATGTTTCCAAGTCTCTTTATGCTCACCAAGGCTGCATTTGTTTGATCAAAATACAGTATAGCGTAATAGTGTGAAATATTATTACAATTTAAATGAACTCTTTTCTATTTGAATAAAATGGAATTTATTCCTGTGATGCAAAGCTTAATTTTCAGCATCATTACTTCAGTCTTCAGTGTCACATGATCCTTCAGAAATTATTTTAATTTGCTGCTTTTAAGAAACATTTCTTATTATTATCAATGTTGGAAACCATTATGCTGCTAAATATTTTTATGGAAACTGTGACACAAGGTTCTTTGTATTTGAAATAGAAACCTTCTGTAACATTAAAAAGTGTTTACTTTCACTTTTGATCAATTTAATGCATCCTTGCTGAATCACAGTATTAATTTATTAATTTCTTAAAAAAAAAAAAAAAAATCTAACTGACCCCAAATTTTTTTGAAATCCAAGCACATGAATGGATCCGAGTGGAATCTCAGAATTCAAATATTAAACCAAGTTCCATTTGGAAATATCTCACATTCTGGAAGTTAAAAGTGTTGGTGTTTCTTGATGACTTTAAGGGAAAGTAAATCCTGCTATTAAATGAAGAAAAGAACATCCCTGTACTGGTTTCTCTGAAACACTATTGCAACATCTGTAGGGAAATGCTCTTGAGATCCGAGAACAAAATCCATCATTGCACATTTCTTTGCTCTCTTAACCATACTTGCCATTTATTATTATTTCTCTTCTGTGCGTAACTTTTCTCTGCTGACTGGATCAGTTTTGGCAGATAGAAGAGATCTGAGCTGACCTGCATCCCAGAGGAGGAATCGAGAACATTTCACATGGTTAAAAAACTAGAGTGACTACAGCACTGTGTCTCTGTGTGACCAGTAACAGGAACATGAGGCTTAAAAAAATCTGGACAAAGACCTATCACGACAAATAAAATTCAAAACTTCTACGAGACCCGTAAACACTTGATCCGGTCACACCGATCTGATGGTGTGTGTTGTCATCTTTCAAGTGTCTAAACGATTCTGCTCAACTCTTCTGAGTTCACTTGGCGAAAAAAGTCACAGCTAGGTTCCCATGAAGCAATAACATGAAGCTTTTGGGAAATGAAAGATGAACTAAGTCAGGTCTTTTTCTGAAGAAATCTTCTTTTACCCTGGTACTTGTTTAGATGCGTTTGTTTTGTTCTCTCCTCTCTGGTGCATTGCTCTTTCTCTCTGTCTGTCAGTTTTTAGGCATTATTGGAGCTGATCTCTCCTAGCAGCCAGTACGTCCTCATCCGTCCCTTTCCCTTCATCTCCACATCTCCTCTGAGCTCCAGCTGGAAGCAGTTGAATTCCTGCAGGACGGCCCGTGTGGCCTCTGAAACATGGATCTTCAGGGCTGATGGGGGAGAAATCAGTGTATAGTAGATGATGAAATAATCACACACACACACACACACACACACACACACACACACACACACACACACACACACACACACACACACACACACACACACACACACACACACACACACATTTTTTCTCTGCATTTCTTTCCCTCACTGTGTCATTTTAGTTTGCATCAAATTAAATAACATATAATCAACCTTAAACACCGTGACTAAGGTTCATTATTTTATTATATTTCTAGAAGAAGAAATACAACTTATAATTTCTTATGATGAATTCTAATTGATGTAAATTAAGCTGCACAAACTTTTTATTTAGAAACAGGCACCGTCTGAACTATCAGCACATTAACACACTGCATGAACAACTACATATATATATTAAGAAATGGCTTTTAAACTAAAACATACTTTAATGTCATTTCTATTAAAGGGATACACCACCCCAAAATGAAAATTTTGTCATTAATCACTTACCCCCATGTCGTTCCAAACCCGTAAAAGCTTAGTTCATCTTCAGAACCCAATTTAAGATATTTTGGATGAAAACCGGGAGGCCTGTGACTGTCCCATAGACTGCCAAGTAAATAACAGTGTCAAGGTCCATAAAAGGTATGAAAGTCACCGTCAGAATACTCCATCTGCTATCAGACATGCTATCTGGGTTACATAAAGAACCGGGAGAACTTTTCGCATCCTTGTGGCGCGGTGATACAGAAGAGCATACGCAGCATACGATGATATGGAGAGACACAGAGGAGACTGTTGACAAAGGAATTGTTGAATAAAGTCGTTATTTTTGTTTTCTTCGCTTACAAAAAGTGTTTCCGTCGCTTCATATAACCCAGATTGCACGTCTGATGAAAGATGGACTACTCTGATGATGCTTTTCATACTTTCCTGGACCTTGACACTGTTATTTATTTGGCAGTCTATGGGACAGTCTCAAGCCTCCCGTTTTCATCCAAAATATCTTAAATTGGGTTCTGAAGACGAACAGAGCTTTTACGGGTTTGGAACGACATGGGGGTAAGTGATTAATGACAAATTTTTCATTTTGCGGTGGAGTAACCCTTTAAAGCTTCTATGTCATGTGTTTAATTATATTAGTAATTACACATCTGTAATTATGAAGTGGCAATTTAGTACATTTAAACTATATTAACTTTAAAATCAATATCAAATAACACAATACAGTTAGAATTATAATCATCTACTTTACATGTAATTAACTATGTTAGTCAATACATTAAGTGTACTTTTTTAAGGCATGACAAAAGACTATTAAAACAATGATTTAAATGTATGTAAACATTTTAATTTTACAAAGTATCTTTTTTAAAGAAAACTAAGTGTGTGAAAAAAATAAAAATAAAAGTGAAATCTCTTAAAGTTGCTTTTCGTTTCATTAATATTACATTATCTCTATGTACAGTTTTTTAAATATACTTCTGAGATTTGAAGTACACTTGAAGTGCATATTGAATACAATAAAGCAAAAGTCTCTTTCTCAAGGGTTTCCAGGAGTTCAGGCACGGCATTTTATATATATCATTTTTTTTTGTACTGAAAAATGCTTCTGTTTATCACTATATTTATATGGAAATGATTATTCCCGACAGCACACTCAAGTTCACTCAAGTGATTTACAGATGCCAGACTAGTTTAAATGAATCATCAAAAAGTTGCAGCTTTTACACGCAAAGAGGTTAACCAATCATAACAGAGATCATTTACATATACAAGACTTAAAGATGTAGTAAATGGATCAATTCCATATGTCAGAAAGATCATTTTTAGCTACACTACTGTTCAAAACTACAGTTTGGGGTCAGTAAAATCTTTAAAAAATAACTAAACACTTTTATTTAGCAAGGATGCATTAAAATGATCAGAAGACATTCATAATGTTAAAAAATATTTCCATTTCAAATAAATACTGTTCTTTTAAGCTTTCTATTCATCACAGAATCCTGTAAAAATATATATGAAGTTTCCTCAAAAATAATAATAATAGGAAAATCAGCACTGATAAAAATAATAATAAAACAAAATGTATAGAGCATGAAATCAGCATATTAGACAGATTTCTGAAGGACCATGTGACACTGAAGACTGGAGTAATGATGCTGAAAATTTAGCTTTGCCTCAAAGGAATAAATTACATTTGAAAACATTAAAATAGACAACAGTTATTTTAAATTGTAATATTTGACACTATTACTGTTTTAATGTCATTCTTGTTCAAACAAATGCAGCCTTGCTGAGCATAAATTAATTATTTCAACCAACCACAAATCTTTGAACAGTAGTGTAAATTACAGTACAACTGTTGTGGTGCAAGAAACCTTGAAATTATACAAAAACATTATAAATGGACTTCAGGGAAAAATAAAGTGTGGAACACAATCGTTTCAAAAGTCTGGAGGCGCCTCACCTTCTCCATTAGATTCCATGCGTGAAGCTGTGTTGACGGTATCGCCAAACAAACAATACCGAGGCATTTTCAAACCAACCACCCCTGCACACACGGGGCCTGGACACATGAAAACACACATAACCATCAGTCAAAGCTCCCCATTAGTCAGCCATCAACACACAGAGATGTCCTCAGAGAGGCCAGACCACTCTGTGCTGTACTCTAATATTAAACACTTTCATGACCCCTGACCCTCACCGCTGTGGATGCCGATGCGTAGGCGGAGCTGCTGGTCGGGTCGGTGGCGGATTCGAAATGAGTGAACAGCTTCCAGCAGAGCCAGAGACATGCGGGCGATCTCACGTGCGTGCAGTTTCCCGTTCCTCACGGGAAGGCCTGACACCACCATGTAGGCGTCACCGATGGTCTCCACCTGGGGGGCGCCACACAAAAAACACATCGTTCGGCTCAGTGGTGGGCAGAGACTGTGAGAAACATCTCAGCCACTTAAAAGGATAGTTCTTAGTTCTTTCTTATGTTGAACACAAAAGAATATATTTTGAAGAATGAACAGCCATTGACTTCCATAGTACAGTAAAAAAAATACAATGGAAGTCAATGGCTGCCGGAACCTGTTTTTTTTTTTCTTCAAAATATTTTCTTTTGTGGTTTAACAGAAGAGAGAAATTCTTTTTTTTCAAGTTGGGAAAAAAACATAAGGGTGAGTAAATGATGACCAATTTTCATTTTGCGTGAACTATCCCTCTAAGCTAATCCAGCACGTGTGTCGCTGAACAAGCAGTGAATGTAATGACTATCTGGAATTACCTTGTACACGTCAAAATTGTCGATGATTGCATCAAAGCAAGTGTAGAGATCATTCAGCAGCGTCACCACCTGTGGCGGGTGCAAATGGACAAATAGATCAGCTAGAATTCAATACTGCACTCACGATTGTCGCAGTAAAAAAACAAAATTAGCCTATAATTATTTGTGTGCGTCTGTTTGAGGAGCGTTTACTGAATTACCCCTTTACAGAGGGTTTCTGACCTGCATGGGTGTGCTTTCGGCTGATAATGCGGTGAAGCCCACAATGTCACTGAAGTAGATGGTGACTGAGTCAAAGGCTTCTGCCTGCACCATCTCACCTCGCTTCAGCTGCTCAGCCACCGAGCTGAAACAAAACACACACACAAACACACACACACACACACACACGCACACACACACACACACACACACACACACACACACACACACACACACAATCAGATACAGCCTCATGCCAGTGAGAAAAATGGCTTCAATTGAAAAAAAGATCATTGCACATAATTTAGTATTTATTTTTTTTTTTTCAAAAAGTTTGGGGTCAGTAATGTTTTTGGAACAAGTCTCTTATGCTCCCTATTGGTGGATTTATTTGATCATAATTGTGAGATGTAAAATTGAATTGAAAACTGGCCTTCCATACTTTACTGTCACTTTTGAATTAAATGATGAATAAAAGTATTAACTACCTTAGAAATCTCATTGACCCCAGACTTTTGAATGGTACATTCATCATCATATGATTTACAAACGCTTTGAACAAACTAGGACTCACTGTGGGAGGATCTGATAGAGCAGAGCTTCAGCTTTACGCTTCTCCTCATGGTACGCCTGCGTCCTCTCCTCCACCAGCTCCTCCAGGTTATTAGCATACTGCTCCATACGGGACAGGAGGTTATCCAGGATGTTGGAACCATATCCCCTGAGGCCAAAACAGAGAAGATGAGGCAGAGACAAGAGTTGTGTTCACTGCAGCACAGGCAGTGGAGGCGAAAAAGATCAACTGAACACACATAATACACAAGGTTTATTATGTAAACAATGATTAATAAAATATTAACTAAGAAAATTATTATTTAAAATGATTTCATATTTTAGTTAACACCATAGCACCATGCTCCTAGCTCCATCTAAGACTTTATACCATACTATCCCACAGAATTGCAATTTTGTCCACAAATCAGTGCAGAAAATTTGAAGAGAAGTGGGCTATTCCTTGCACATAATTCTGAAAATTCTGTTTTATGGCACTCTATTATTAGCAGTCCCATCCTTTTTTTTTCTTTTCTCAAAAACACAGTTGTATAAAAGATATTTTAAACTATGCAGCAAACGTTTTAAAATATCTTTAAAAATGTACTTTAAAAAACTAGTGAACGTTTGTAATTGTGTCTGTTATTAACATATGTTATCATATGCATACACATTTCAGGTAACACTTTGGGCCCTATTTTAACAATCTAAGCACATGGTCTAAAGCACAAGGCGCAGGTGCACCCAGGGCGTGTCTGAATCCACGTTTGCTAGTTTAACAGCGGGAAAAATGGTGGTTGCACCCGGTGCATGGTCTAAAAGGGTTGTCCCTATTCTCTTAATGAGTAATGGGTGTGCTTTGGGCATAACAGGCAATAAACCAATAAGAGTTTAATTTTCCCAGTTTAAGAATTAGTGGATTAGCTATTTATATGGCGGAATTTGCAAGAGCAAAGACTGAATGCGTCTCCAGAGAGGAAACGAAGCTGCACTGTAATCCTTTAATTTTTAATTAATATTTGACGTTTGCATGCTTCTGCGTGTCCCCTGTGTGTGTAATAAGCAGTGTATGCCCACCTATAGGTGCACATTACTAACGCGCTCTTTAAATAAAAAAAATTGTCATTTGAGCTCTTGCGTATGAGCTGATTTGTGAGTCAGGTACCGGTTATTCTTGCGGAGCAGTACTTTAATCTGGTTGAAGTCGGGCCTCTCGTTGATGTCTTCTGACCAGCAGCGCTGCATCAGCTGTCCCAACTCATCACTGTGGCTCTGAGGACACAGCAGCGGACGCAGGTACGGCCAGCGGCCTTCCGCCACACGCTCTATGATCACTGAACCACAAAACAAGTGACAGTAATGATAAGAAAAATGAACAAACATGCAATTAAACATTCTCCAGACAGCGAGTTACACAACTCTCTATCACACAGGAAATAACATACACAAATTAGCACATAGAATTAGCATAGCAAATTTCACAGAAAAACAGTGATTGCGATCGGACTCCCCACTGGTGCGAGAGAAAGAAAGAGCAAATGTGTGAAAAAAAAGAGATGAAAGTGTCATTCACAGGTTTTGAGAAGACCTTGGACTTAACAAATGTCTTCACAGCAATCAACGGGAGTGATGATGATACAAAACTGTCATGACCTTTCTGTCCCACACCTCACTGCACTCTGGGGAAAAAAAATAATATATATTCCCTATATCTTCATCCCTCAGTCTTTTAGCTGGCTCTAAAATAACGACTGGATGAGCTACATACAAAGCTGTTTTAAAGTAGCTGATATATACTCTTTAAAGAAGGCCACATATTTTGATGTGTTGACTAACATACTAAAGTACATAAAGTACTAGATTGTAATTGTAACTGCATTTTGTTATTTGATATTACATTTAAAGGGATATTTCACAAAAAAATAAAAAGAAGAAAATTCTGTCATTAATTACTCACCCTCATGTTGTGAGACCTTCGTTCATCTTCAGAAGACAAATTAAGACATTTTTGATGAACAAAAAGTCCACAAAAAATATTCTCGTAGCTTTATAACATTATGATTGAACCCTGATGTCACATGGCCCTATTTTAATGATATCCTTATCACCTTTCTGCGCCTTGAATGTGTCGATTCCATTGCTGTCTATGAAGGGTCAGAAAATACTAAAATTTCATCAAAAATAGCTTTGTTTTCTGAAGATGAATAAAGGTCTAACGGATTTGGAACAAGATAAGGGTGAGTAATTTATGACAGAATTTTCATTTTTGGGTGAACTACCCCTTTAAAGTTTATATATTTTAAATGTACTAAACTGCAGAAAGTTTTCACATTCCGATAGCAATCACTAAGTTAAGTGGTCTAAATATATTTATATGTATTCATATAATCCAATCAAAATCTTCGGTCTTGCTGTCCTGCCTGCCTGTCAGCATATGTATTTGCATGCCTCTGTGCACAGACATGATTCGTCATCAGCGCGGTCCATTACACTTCTGCAGACTGGGCGAGAATGGAATTACTATTGTATTATTAAGCGCTTTGTACTGTAATGTTTTCTCATCTGTGAATGAGACATAAGGTAATCTGACAGCGTTGATGCCGGCTCTCATCGTGTCGCTGGTTAGACTCTGGTCTGCTTGTACACGCTCATGTGTTTTGGAGGAGGCGTGGCTTTGGAGAGTGATTTGCAGGTAGGGTGGGATCTTATGCTTTTAAAGCAATCTCTGAAATTGCCTACCCTACCTTTAAATATATTCTAAGTATTTTCGTAGTAAGTACTACATTATAAAGGTATGCTTAAGTGTACTCTTTTTTTTACTTAAGCATACTTCTGTTGCTCTGACAGTTAATGGCATTCTCTCATTGCTGTCTTTGACTCCCTTTGTTCTGGTGGAGAGCTGGCTCTGCTCCAGACACGTCACTCATGTTTTATTGTTTCTCTTTAATGCAGCCGCTGGCATGCGTGTGGTGATCCGGTTATGAGGACGGGTCACATTCAGTGAGTATGTGTTTGTATCCATGACTCTGTACATAAGCAATACTGACACCGATAGAATGTAAATAAGACTCAGAACATACTGTAACAAAGACTTTCCAACCCAAAGCACACAAAATAAAGAAAGCAACAGAGACAGCTACTGTGTCACGGCTGAAAGTGACCAGGACACTTTGCACAAACAAAGAATACTTCTAAAGGTTTATATGCAGCATAACTAATAATCCGTATCTTTATTGCATGTATTTGTGTATATATTGGACAAAAAAGTATTTGACCACTTAAAAATGCCTGAATGTCATTGCAGTATATATCGTTAAACCAGAACCAACTTCACTTGTCTAAGATATTTTTACTTTTACTTCTTAAGGAATAGTTAATCTAAAAAATGAACTGACCCCTCAGGTTCATCCAAGATGTAGATTAATTTGTTTCTTCATGGGAACAGATTTTGAGAAATTTTGAATTCACCTTGCTCACTAATGGATCCTCTACAGTGAATGGGTGCCGTCAGAATGAGAGTCTAAACAGCTGATCAAAACATCACAATAATCCACACAACTCCAGTCAGTGGTTTGAAGATAAAATGTATTGATGATGTTTCACTTCACAAGATGTTAACTGATGGACTGGAGTAGTGTGGATTACTTGTGGATTATTGTGATGTTTTTATCAGCTGTTTGGACTCTCATTCTGACGGCACCCATTCACTGTAAAGGATCAATTTGGTGAGCAAGTGATGAAATTCTAAATTTCTCCAAATCTGTTCCCATGTAGAAACAAATTCATCTACATCTTGGATGGACCTAAGGTTGAGTAGATTTTCATTTTTGGGTGAACTATTCCTTTAATAGGCTGGTGTTTTATTTAAAACCTACGAAATTTCTTTATGTGAAATCTTTAGCTTTTGAAGTATGCTATCGTTAAAATAAATGCCTCTTGGTTTAATATTTTTGTTTTCTAACGTAATAGCATTTTAAGTGTGCAAAGATTATTTAGGGCCACTGTTACTAATGCTTTGATAAATGAAGACTGTTTTAATTTGTGCTCACAAGGTGAGTAAGCAGGAGAGAGGTTGAGGTGAATGTAATCACAGCTGACACAGAAAGGAAAAATGACATGGAAAAGCAAACCGTGCTTTCAGTGTAATTCACTGCATAATCTGTATCTTATTAACACATTTTATTTAATGTTGTTTTGATTCACATCAAAAGAAAAAGCGCTAAACGAGAAAGCACTCTCACCTGCATAATGAGTTAACCATTCTCATGAGTGTGTAATGCTGAAATATTCATATTCACCCAAAAACTTTTCTTGAAAGCATGAAAATAAAATTACTGTCTATTTTATGGTTCTCTAGGGATCAAGCAGAAAGTGACGCTTTTAAGAGACTGTTGCTAAAAGGTAATGTTCACCCAAATATGACAATTTCTCTTGTGTGCTTCTATTGTAATTTGCTAGTAAACAAGCGAGAACCAATGAAATCAGTCACGTCAAACCCAGCACTAAGTGATAAATAAGAATGTACGGAATACACTCAAAAAAAAAAAAAAAAACCAAAAAAGTCACAAAAGCTAAAACTTATATTTTTGTACCTTATTTACCCCGAATGGTACATATTAATTCCTTAGAAGTACACATTAGTACCTAAAAGGTACATATTAGTACTTCTTATAAAAGTTACCTGTTTTTTTTTTTCTTCCCAAGAGTCTGAAAAACCCTTTAAAAATATATAGAACTGTAAATCTTCATGCTGATTTCAGTGTTGTTATTGTTAACTAAAATAAAAAACTGAAAATATTAATTAAAAATCAAAAACATTTTTAAAACAAAAAATGAAAATTAGTTTAATTGATATTAGTAATTTAATTGTATTGATAATTGAAATAAAAGCTGAAATCAAATAAAATTATCAGATAAAACATAAACTTGAACAAAATGAGAAATGGTGCATTGGCAGCTAAGTGAATTAAAAATATGTTTAGGCTGAAGTATTAAAATACCTAAATAGAACTGAATAAAAATAAATAAAGTTATATAGAAATATTATAAATAAATAAAATATAAAAAAATAATAAAAATTAAATTAAAACTAAAATTATAATACTAAAAGCTAATTAAAAATATAAATAAATAATATAATTATGTATAAATATTATTAAAACAACACTGGTTGGTTTCATATGGTTTCATACAAGATACCCAATTTATTTTCTGTGTATTTTATTTATTTATTTTTTTTTTATTTATTTATATATTCATTCATTAATATTATTAAACTTTTGGGCAGTTGCAGCAAATCCGAAATGAGGCTTTCTGCAACATAATATCAGGACATATTGTTGATATTTTTATGACATAATGGCTTCCAAAAAAAATCTAAATAAATGGATTAAAAAAATTCATGAATAGATCTAGTCAAAAAATAACCTTGATTACACGTTCAGAGCATTGTGTTTGACCTCTGACCTTTAGGGCTGAGACAAGGCCTTCCAGGTAGAATGACGCCCCTTCAGGCAGGGCGAGTTCTTGCAGGATGATTGCCAAAGCTGTAAGACGCTGTAGACGTCTGTCCCACATGCAGGTGGGTTGTCGGCACGCAGAAGCTCGGGGGCCGTCCACAGTTTGCCTGCGAATGCAAAATGCAGGATGTTACAATCTTCACACGCATGCAATCTGTATCTACGTGTTGCCATGGTACTCACGTGCAATAGAGAGCGTGCACATCCTCCAGGTTGGTCTCCTTGCGAAAACTTTCCAGGCCGTAATCAGTGATCTTCAGAACGAAGCGACTGTCCACACGCAGTTGGAACGACTTCAGGTTGCCGTGGGAGACAATGACGCTGTTGTGGAGGAACGCCATTCCCTGAGTGGTGAAAAGATGACAGTCCTTATAAAGACATCTGACAGCATTCCGTCGTATTTACCAACACCACACCATGAAAATATTAATTACAGACTCTTTTGCAACTGCATTATGCTTCTGGAGTCATAAATTGCCTGTCAGGGAACTGACATCCTCATGAACAACTTCAAATTACACACACGTCTCAAAACCACCCCTATAAAATGTCTCACAGGAGGGCCGTCTCAATTTAACCGAAAACTATATTTAAAAAAAATGCAAAGCAGTTTGATGCGAAAGATTATATATTTTAGTTTTCCCTTTGACACGCATCATTAACAACAGCAAGACATCTTTCCTTTTCCTTTTCCTCCTGAGATTAAGAGCAGAAGAGTCTCTGATGTGAAAACGCTCACCTTAACAATGTCATTGATCAGAGAATAGCGAAACATCCAGTCCAGCGTGATTCCTTCACTCTCCATGAGGTCCTACAGGTCCACACACACACACACACACACACAACACACACACACACTACACACACACACACACTACACACACACACACACACACACACATCCACACTTCATGTGGCTCATAAGACATTTGTGTGGAAACTAAGACTTGATGGATATTAATCCTCATATTCCCTCACATCATCCTGTCAGTTATGTGTTATTATATTTTCATATTTATAGCTAAAGTGTGTAATTTTCTTGTTTAAATACTCTATCCCAGTAGACTGGCTTTGAAGAGTGGGGTAAACACTGTGGTGCGTTTTTCAAACATTGCTGTTTTTTGGAGCAATCTGACATAGCAAAACTGGCTCAACCAACAGCATTACTTTTTTGGGGCGAAAATGAGGCTAACCATTTTTGGCGCAAAGTCCTTCTAGTGGCACATTAAGTCCTCCATAAGAAGTTTTTATTTATTGTGTCGAAAATTAACGACATCGGGTGCATTCACATTCACTTTGGTTTGGAATGATTAGTGGGAGGTGTGAATAAAACATTCAACAAACACTTTTTTTAGTAATAGGATTTTTGACAAGTTCTACCAAACGATGAAATATATACTTCTAATAATGAGGTATTTGATAAAATTTTTATATAGATTTATGAAGGGTGCTGTACATTTAAATTGGTAATGGTAGATGTATACTAATGGTAATTTTTCTACATTGCAATTTTATATTTATTTTTATTGATAAAAAAACTAATTTACAGTATTAATTGAATCAATATTGCTGCATCCACTTCATTCATTTTTTTCACACTGGCGGACGCCTTAACCAACAGTAGACGCTTTCCCTTTCATAATTACTAAATGTTGTTTATTGCTTGTAGAAGTCTTTTTTTTCGACATGACTTAGAATTCAACCGTAAGGCTAGTCTTCTTAACTATAATCGATTAAAATTTTGTTTTCAGTAATTGAAATGCATAGCTTCTGAAAAGAAAGCGTGAACCCCAATGAATTTAAAAATGCATACACTTGTTTGTGTTTTTGACTGAACTCAAAAGCTGAACTTGAAAGATCAAGACTTTTTGCTATGTTGATAGTAAAAGGACCTATTATGTACTACTCAGAAATCTTTGTAAATAAACTAATGTGTCTAATCTCGGTGGTTAGTGAGCCACCTTCTCCTTTGCCGAGATAATCCATCCACCCAACTGCACAGGTGTGCGCTATATTCAAGAATGCTGATAGGGACAGCATTTCATTATATTGCACAGGTGTTGCTCTAATTTAATAAGGCCTGTGACCAACAGTTGAAACGGCCACTCTATAAATCTTGCTGGCAGTTTGATCACACAGCAACAAATGCCACAGATGTTCACAAGTTTTTGAGTTCAGTGTGCAGTGTGCAGTTGGCAGTGACTTGCATATGGAATGTACACCCAGAGCTGTTGCCCGTGAATTGAATGTTCAGTATTTTCCTTTCTCAACACATACAGCCGTCTCCAAAGTCCGTTTCAGAGAAATTTGGCAGTACATACAATCGCCCTCACAACCACATGACCACCTGTAACCACACCAAGACCAATGGACCATTCATCACATCCAGCTCTATCACGCTGCCCAAGATCGTCTTGAAAACCACGCACCCCTACAGCTGCCTTGCTGCAACAATTCGGTTGTCAATAACCAAGGGATTGTTCTGCACAAAACTGTAAGATAACCTCCTCACAGAGATAAGCTCAATCTGCATTCTCATCATGTCCTCATTCGGGTCCGCGCCCCGACTGCAGTTTCGTCGTCAGAGACCAACTTGAATGTGGGCAACAATGCGCACATCTCGAATGGTTGTCTGGCAACCTTGAGGGAGAGTGTTAGTCTCTTCCTTGCTATGTAATCCTGGTTTTTGCACTGTACATGGAAGATGGCCAGACAGCAGTGTATTACATTGTGTTAGTGAGTGGTTTTGACTGATGTCAACGGCGTGGATCGAGGTGGCCGATAGGGCTGGCGGTTATGGGTTTATGGTAGGCGGCAGGCCATATGTTATGGACAATGAAACACAGGTTGTTCATATTTTTGATTGGCCTTTTGAATGCTACAGGAGTATTACCGTGACCGAGTATCACTGAGAGTCCGCATTGTTTGTGCCAACACAGCCAACTGAAGAGGATGTGGACCAAACATTACCTTAGGCCACAATCAACAACCTGATCAACTCACGTAATGTGAAGGAGATGTGTTGCACTGCGGTGAGGCAAAATGGTGTCACACCAGATACTGACTGTTTTCGGACCCCCCCGGACCTCCTAAAACCGTAAAACTGCACATTTTAACGTGTCCTTTTATTGTACCAGCCTAAGGCACACCTGTGGCAATAATCTGCGGTCTAATCATCATATTTTATATGCCCACACCTGTGAGGTGATGATAATCTCAGCAACGGAGAAGTGCGCCTACACATATTTAGACAGATTTGTGAACAATATTTGAGTGAAATAGCCTTTTGGTGTAAATAGAAGTCTTAGATCTTTGAGTTTAGCTCAGAAAATGAGGGCAAAAAAAAAAGTGTTGTGTTTATAATTTTGTTCAGTGTAAAAAATAACATTTGGGAAAAAAGAAAATTAAAAATATTGCCTTGGCAACTAACTTGTATAAAATAATCTGAAGTTAAACAAGTTAAAGACTACAGTTACTAAAAATAAATGAAAACAAAAATAAATAGATTAAAAATTATAAATAAATTAATATAAATTGAAAAACCTGATAAAAATGAACTGAAAAACTGAAAATAAAAAATCATTAGCTAATCGAAAATATGTTTTTGTCCATCTGTCAAAGATACATTCATTGTTGATTAGCTTATTCTTAGCATAGTTATTCATGTCAGAAATGTCTTAAAATGTTGTCTAATTAGACTAGAAGCAAAGTAGTAATGATTATTTTTGTTTGTGAACATTTATGTGTCTATACATTTAAAAAGACAAAAGTGTAATGAATTATTTAACTTAAATGTATTATTCATTTTTTATGTATGTTTTTTTGTTTGTTTATTTATGCATGCAGTAAAAAGGTGGCAATGCAAGTCAAAATTGGAATCCTTTATTACTGGCCCCTGCTTGGTGAACAAAAGTGTTACTACGCACGAGTTTGTCTATTAATACATCAACTGTAGGTGCAGTAACTGTGAGCATGGGGTGCGGGAGTGTTCACCTTAAGCTGCCTTCCTCGAGGGCAGTACTCAGTAAGGAGCAGATGTTGTGGGCCGATACAAGCGCCGATAAACGCGTCAAGTGTTCATTCTGTACATCACCATCTGTTATAGTAGGAAAGGAACAGAAGGAAAAGAGGAGGGGAGAACAGCATGACGAGGAGAGGACAAAGAGAGAGAGAGAGCTGTTTTAGTCCTCTTTTTCCATTAGTCCCCCAGGCTATTATACTCCCAGGACATCATATAAACTTAATTAAGGCACCTGGCAAACGATGGACGCACACTTTACAGTTTTGACTGTTTCAACAGCAACTTGGCCTGGTGAGCCGATGGTTTCTTGTTGACATACTTGGATGGTTTGTTTCCCTGGAAAAGAGGCATCACACGCACATTAGTTTCACTCTGCTTGCTAATCGTGACTTGGCAATGAAACTGTAGGGCTTTGGGGAGGGGGACCATTCATTTAAGAGAAGAACAAGATGCCACATAATGCGTTAATTACTGCACCATCCTACGTAATGGGGGAATGAATGACATGTGGACATGAATAGCGCTCATCCTCATGGGATTCTGCTTTTAAATTGGAGAGGAACTATAGGCTCAGCCCTTGAAGAAGGGGCCCATTGTGTACCCAGGGCAACAGCCGACGGCATTAGAGGTAGATCCAAAGATGAACCCTTCCATTATTTTTGACACTTCTGTTGCTAGGTCAATTTGTTTTATTTATTTATGTTCAAAACAGCACAGAGGCTCTGAAACAGAATCCACACAACTCACAGCAATAGAATGGAAAGGTAGAACACAACCGAACGGGAAGTGGGTGGGGCTTAGTAGAACAGATGTAGTCCGCTATTTAGGGTGGTCATATGTGTCCATTTATTCTTGACAACGTCCCTGGCAGGGAATTTTTATATTACCTAAAATATCCAAAGTAGTTTTGCCAATACCAGCAAGAATTTCACCTAATCGATCATTTTGTGGCACGGGAGACTGTGTGGATCTACAGAGAACGATCCAAAGCGATGCAAATACGCGCCAGTTAGGTGTGTTCTGATCGTTCCGTGTCGAACTTGAAGCGGCGCTGCGCAGACCGATCAGTGGATGACACCACAGTACCCTGCGAGAGCAATTCGAAAGCAGAAGGAACCGCCTGCCTCTACTTCCTCTATAGAGCTTGGCGTGGAATGTCATAACAAATTATCGCTAGCCCTTCTAATTGGTCACAATGGAATGGGTGTAAATAAAAAACTTCTTATTTTGACTCGATTTTAAGTTCAACACTTTATTACAATTATATGTAATAGTTATATCAAAAGGAATTAGTTTTGAACTTTAGAGTGATTTTTGACGTCCGTTAAGCATAACTTCAAGTACTATATTTATATGTAATTTCAGAAGTTACTTCTATTGTCTTTTGAAGATAGGTTAAGGTGCCTTGCTGAATTCATTGACCAACACACCTAAATATAATTTAAAATTCTATTGAAAACTTGTATGACATATTTAAATATATTTGTAGTGATGAGTTGCAATTTAGTACATATTAGGTTCAGATTTACTAACAGCTGGCACTCAGCGCAAACCATCCTTTTGTCCGTTAAAATAGTACTGTCAGGATTACTATCAAGACAGCGCAGTCTGTAGAATTAGCGCTGAAAAGGCGTGGACAGTTTATTTTTGCATCTGACCTATAGTGAATAGGCATTGTGTAGGAGTAACCCGTTCATGACCCCCCAAATTTAAGAAGAGGAGTAGTAAAATGAATCACAGCAATGCCCTTTTTACTAACGTGTGGCTCATCACATTAAACTGCTATTGTGGCCATTATTTAACAGGCCAAAAAAAAACATGTCTTAAAGCAGGCGGTCTGGTTAAAAAACTGGCTCCCCCCGTGTATATTGCGCTGGTCATTAACGGCGTTGGATCTGGCTGCGTCTGTGGTTTTCCTTGTGCGCACCGTCAGTAAATCATATGCAGAATTTTTTTCTGCTTTTCCGCGCCCATCCGGCTGCTTTAAACGCTAATTTGCCCTGTTTAGTAATTCTGCTGACCCTTAAAATATGTTATGATACATTATACTACTTTTTTTGAGGCAAAAAAATTAAATTACTAAAACGGTATAACATCTGAATGCTCTGGATCAGCACCTGGTTTTTTTTTTTGTTTGTCAATGCAACCTGAACAGATTATTACTGTCCAAGTGAATAATTGTTAAAAAAATATAAGTAAACTTAAAAAAGTTATATAAGTTTAAAGTTTATTTACAAAAATGCGAAAAACACACATTTTTTTAATTCCTTAAATGAAATAGATAGTTTCCCAAACACATGTTTTTACACTCCAAACCTGCGTGAGAATCAAAGCAGGTTGTGTTTACAAATTTGAGGTTAATATCTTAAATAAATGGGGGAGCTCTCATTAGTGTTTTGATTGAGCGCAGTACCAAATGTTTCCACTTTATTTAACCTATAGACTCTTCCATGTGTGTGTGTTCAAAATTGCAATTTTATACCCTTCAGCAGACGAAGTAAAACAAAGAATAACAGCTTCGTTTAACAAACATGGCTATAAAGTTGCAACTACAATTTTTCTTAAAATGTCTCCAATCAAAAGACAAACCATCTTGAAATTGGAATGTGCTCCAGTGAGAGGCTGTCAATAGACCCCCTTAAGGTAGGAAATAGAAATCAGTTATTTAGCCATCAAGAGTTGCAAGCCAGTGGGCCGCATCCCCGCACCTCAACCCCCAAACTACCTTGTAATAGCAGGTTCTTGGCATAGATCTGGTAGTTTCCGTCCATATCCAGCAGTGAGCCATAGTTAGAGCCTCTCTGTGTGGTGGGAGATATAATAAGACATGACCCAGCTTTACTCAAACTGTAGGAAACTATAAGGAAATGACAGGGTGTGGGTGTTTCCCCTCACCAAACGACAGTGGTGATTTTGGCTTGCAGGCTCTGCGCAGCACCTTATTCCCTTTGTTTTACCTCATCCTTGATATCCCCCAGTCACACACGTCCACACTGAGCGGGTCAACTCATTCTCCAGCGTCAAGCTTCCCCCTTGCACGCCGGGCCCGAGTTGACGGACAGAGAAAGAACAGAGAGAGAAAGAAAGGAGTCAAAATAAGGCAGAGGAGAGGGCAATGAGAGATGGGAAAACTGGGAAAAAACATCATATGATAAAATGTAATAAAAATGATCAAGGAGAAAACACATTTTATTTGGCATAAATGTAAAATAATAACAAATCAATATTTGCATCAACTTTTTTTGGTTTTTTTTCTGCAACCGGCATGGAGTGTATTGAATTTAGGTAAACAATATAATGCTCAATAAATTTCATTATCGGTAAGAACCTTTCAAGTGGAACATGTACAGATGAAGTGTGTTTAAAGTATTTCAGTTTGTCAGAATGTTACAATAAATCCTTTTTTTAAAACAAATCATTTTTTTTGTTGTGTATAAACCAAATCCTATATGCACAGGGACAGGAAACTTATTTTGTCAGACAGTTTCATAGACAATTGATTAAAACCATATATCCATTTCTAATATAGGAAATGTGGATCAGTGCAGTTGGATGTTTTCGCCATTTGAAAGTGAGCAACAGTAGAAATTGTAGAATGAACACATTGGAGAATCTGGTATTCATCAAAAAAAGTAAGAGAGATGAAATCACAAAAACAGAAGATCATAAATCGCAACATAATGACAGTACTAAAGCAGGGCTCTCCAGTCCAGCCTGATGTCAAAGTAAAAAATAACTATTTTACAAGATGGACCATTAACGCATGAAGTCCAAGCCATAACATACACTTGAGATTAGTGTAAAATACCACTTAGCGACAATTTCGCCAAATTTAAAATAGTTTTACCAAATTGCCATGAGACCGTATTGTTCAACCTTAATGTGAGTGAGAGCCTATTTCAAAGGATGAAATAATCTAGTTGATTGATTATCCCATCTGTGTCTTGTGGATTATGCTTCAGGATGTCAATAACGCACTGTTTGGCGGTTTTCATTGTCCAGGTCACTTACCATATGTCCTATTAATCATAATTAAATCTCTTGATAATCCTGCATCACTGAATATTATTCTCTTTTCTGTTGGTTCACTATTCACCAAGCAAAAATTTGCATGAGCTTGTCCACGGCCCAATATTTGGGTATAAATCGTTCATAACACACTCATAACTTCAGTCATTTGTTGGTGCTTTGTATAGGGACCCCTAGTGTTGGAACTCTGACACAACGTCGACGTGACCGACTGAAAAGGGAACAGTCTTGGTTATCGTATGGGCCCCTTGTTTTTGTTACTGGCATTGCTGACACCTCTTCATCAGTTTTCAGTTCGCCCATACAGATAGAATTGGGGTAAAACCGAGAAAAAAAAAAATCTAAAATTACTTTTAATATTTTAGGCTATTTCAGGTGAAAGCTAATGGGGGCTCTCCATCTGTTATAATAAATCATAATGGTGTGAGTAATTTTTTATTAACTGAGCAATTTATAATGACTCCAACATAATGCACTATGAAAACTCTGAAAGTATCGTACTCTAAATGTAGAAATGTGTGTAACGCTATACAAATATTTAATATTTTTAAATATTAAATGAAATGTTAAAATAGCTCTTAATAATCTCATTCCAAGTATTATGAAAAATAAGTGGCAATTTAAGTAAGGATAATTAACCGATAGTATAAGCGGATAATTGACATCGGCGTCGTTGAATTATTAGAAACTGAATGGCACATGAAAACGAAAGCCTCAATGAATTATTATTTTTCATTATTTCCCTGAAAATAGTTGCACACCTTAGAACGTTCGTCAGCAAATCAGATTCAAGCATTCAACGGCCCGTAGTATAAATAAAAATAACATGAATTTTATAAGATCTACATCATATTTGGAGCTTAAAATGTGATTTTTTTAAATAAAGCACAACCATCTTTGGCTGCAAATCTTGGCTTGAACTTAATAGAAGTCATATGCATTTCATTGTCACTGGATACATGGTCCATATGGTATAAAGTGATGAAGTCATGGATCTGAGTTGCTATAACTTTCTCCTGTCGTGGTTTGGCAGTAAGTTCCCTAATTAAACATCAGGAACAGATAGAGAAAAAGAAGATAGACAGAGAGATATAATATCAGATCCAGATCGCCCAAGCTCAATATTTGCCCACCTGACATGTAGTGTTACAATCATGTCTACACTGAAGGCCAGTGACGTGACACAATGAGAAACCGCTTCATGTTTATAATCATAGAGCGCTGATTTAAAGTGCTCTAGTTTTGTCACGTCTCGTCGCCCGCTCTCAGTTTAGACATTGTGTTTTTCTGCATAGGGTTTCAACATGACCTGTATATAGAAGACTGTGACCGTTACCGCATGATGATAAAAATGAAGCACACCACTATGGAAATCATCTGTGTGCATGGTGACCGTCTCTGAGGAACAAAACCAAGAACACAATCTCCACACATCTGAATTCATTAGACTTCACACAGACAGCAGTAAGACCTGCTGAAAATCATTTCATACATATTATTTTAATTCTGACCCCTTTCTTCTTTCTTTCTCTGCCACAGATGTCAGTGTTTGAAATCCGCTTTAAAGAGAACGTTATGGAAACCTGACAAAAAACCACATGCACGATGAGAGCAATGCAAGCCAATATTTTATGACAAAAGCACTGGATTTATTCAGATGGGGTCACTTAATACTAAATAATGTTTTTCCAGTTTTTCATCATGCATGGTCTTACACTTATAAAAAGAATGATATTAGTATTTTTAACACAATATCCCTAATGTAAGATACTGTTCAATAGGTTGGGGTCAGTACGCTTTTTTTTTAAGATTAATACTTGAATTAAACAAGAGAAACATTAAAACTGATAAGTGACAGTAAAAGCCATAATGTAACAATTTATATTGTTGTATAGTGTTTTTATACTGATTTTTGAATTTTCTTATTCATCAAAAAAAAAAAAAAAAAAATAGATCCTGAAAGAATATCACCAAAAACAAAGGAGCACAACTCTTGTTGAACATTCATATGAAAATGTTTGCTTTGATGCAGCCCAAATGAGCAAAAATTGAATGATGTTCTGAAGGATCATGTGACACTGAAGACTTGAGTAATGATGATCCCAATTCAGATTTTCTATCACAGGAATAAATTACATTTTAAAATATAGTCACATGGAAAACAGCTCTTTAAAATCGTTTAATAATATTTCACAATATTACTGTTTTTGTTGTATTTTTGGTCCAATTAAAGGCACCCTTGGTACGACCATTACAATACTTGTTTAAAAACATTTAAAAATATTACCAACAACCCCGAATTGTTTAAACAGTCCAGTGTATATTTTAATTTGAATCAGTAGTGACTAACTACTTTAAATAAAACTGGCAATTTATTAAGAAATATTTAATCTATTATACAGTAGTAGATTTGATGTAATTCTGTGATGTTTTGTGCTGTCCAGTTGGGTTTCCTTCCATCTTTAATACAAATTACTTAGAAATTTACCTTCAAGCAATGGTTTACTTTGCCTCTTAATTCTCTCTCCTGTTACAATTTCTTAACACTGTTATAAATAATCAAGCCTCTAATCAAGCTAAGCTGATGTGTCCCTGAGCTTTAAACAGAGCATTATTTCAGTCTGGTACTGGTGTACAGAAAGACACTGATGAAAATATGTTCACATTAAGCTGCAGTTGAAAAATGTTGCTGCACAACAGCATATACCCCATTTAACAGATATGTCCTTTCTTAATCTTGCTCCTGAGGGGCTTTTTAAGGATCATTTTACAGGGTGACAAGTTTTTCACTTACGGCTCTCCCACACAATGATGACCGTGCTTGTGTGCTATTTTTTTGAATGAAGATAATTAACTTAAATTTAATTAAGTAACATTACAGAACTACATTAAAACAAACCATGAAACATGCCTTGATTTTAATTATCACGTTAATCATTGAACTCAAAGTGTTTTGCTTCTGCTTACACAACATTTTTGCATCTATTAAACTCATCAACTACAATCTTAATTTCAAGAAGGTCACTGATCCTCCTTTGAAATATTACAGTCACACTCACTTATAAGAGAAACATTATTCAAAACACACGTTATACTTCTATAATATGGTGCAATGGCAAATGAATAACTAATGTATTCTGAAAAAAATATCATAAGTGAAGAATATTGTTTACAGTCAGCCCAGGTCAAAATTATCTCAATAGTATTAAAATAAACAAATGAACATGGCTCATTGACTATATTAATGCTTTGATTATTAGCCCTGGCTACTTATAAATGCGAAGGACATGAACTATTGATTTGAGTGGTAATTTATTTTATTATGTGGGATACATTTGGGAACATGATTTTTGGCTGACGTATAGTGGAAGTCTGGTGTCTTTTTCATTCCAGGTCTAATTAATGGTACATGCCGTATTATAGAGTGCTTGGCGATCTCACTGTTCCCAGGCAGTTCAGGTTTGTCCCCGCCGATTTTAGCAACAGCGCACACAGGGTGATAGGAATAGTCTGGAGGCGGACTTCCCTTCAGCCAGTGCAGGGGGCTGCTTCATCCCTGGCTCCTGGAATCATCCGCTTCTGACTGCCATTATACAGGGAACACAATCTAGGACATACCAGCCAGTCATTTCAAGCAGTTGGTGAATGGGTTTAGCCAGTAATGGTATTTTAAATGTGAAGGTGAGTATGATCATATGCAGGGCATCTGTACCTGATACAACTCCAGTATTGGTGTCAGGTCATGTCCCATAGAGCCCAAAGGTCAATCTCTCCGATCGCCATTTCCCTCATCCAGCTTGAACGAGTCCGGTAACCCCTTTTCAAGATTAGAAAACAAACATTAGATGAGAGGTTATAAAAAGTTGGTCTGTCAGGCTGTGCCATGCATTTTGAGCTGTTCAGGAGGAAACACGCCAGATGATGGAATGTAACAATAAAATGCTGATGATATACAGTGATGATTTACATTCAGGGGAAAGCTTGCACAGATGCGTCATGAGGACTCTCACTTAAAATGGCAGAAGCTCAGGGAGAGGAACTGTGGCGAATAAATTATAAAATTGCACACAAAAAGGTATTTGTTGTTCTCCGTAGCTTCGTAAGGTCTTCGCAAAATTGAAGTGGAGCCACTGATGTTCTTGCGCGTGTTTGAATTGTTTAGTTTCTGGGACTGGGAGACATTGCAGTGTTGGGTTGTTGCGTTGTCTATTGCAGGGTTCAGTAGAGCTTTCTGATAGATTTCATCAACGGAGATGAACGAAGGTCTTTTGGGTTGTATAACGACAGGTGAGGGTGAGTAATTGAATGACTAATTTTAATTTTGGGCAAAATTCTACATATTAAAATATATCTTCTGAATGTACTGACAAGCATTTATGGTAAACTAAAATATACTTGTAAAGTCACTTCAGGTGAAACTTCCATTTCTTGTAGTTTAAATAAATTTGTAATTACACAGTTGTAATAAATGAAAAATTTAAATTAGTAATTTGAAATATATTAACTTAAAAAATGTAGTATCAAATAACACACTACGATTAAAAATAAAAAACATTTTACATGTGTTAGTCAAACACATCAAAAATAAGTGTACGTCTTTAAAGCCACCACAAAAGATTTATTAAGGGGTCATAATGAGCGATTAAAATTTTTTTTTCTCTTTTGGAGGTGTTACAAGCTCTTGGTGCATAAAGAAGATGCTGTAAAGTTGCAAAGACTAGAAAGTCTCAAAACTCAAAAGGAGAGATTATTTATTTAAAGGTGAAGACTTGTCCATACCCCCTAAAACGCCTCGTTGAAAACACGCCCCCCACATGTCTATGTCACGATTGTGGTGAAGTTGCATAATAACACCACCCAAACTGTTCACCAACAAAGAAAGAAGGGCGTAAACCTTTGATTCCTTGGCTGTTGCCGACTGGCGCCATGTCATGGAGACGCTGTTTCATTGAGGGAAAGCGAAAATACTATGTTTGGGTCTTCCAAAGGTGGAACAACTAGAAATCAGTGGATTAAGTTGTATTTACAACACTGTTCCAGAACAGTTCAACCCCATAATATTCAGATGTGTGCAGCGCATTTTATGGAGGGACTATTTTTGCTGATCCTGGGAGAGAAAAGAAAAAAAAAGACCCCTTACAAAAAAATGCTGGCTGTTTCTGACATCACAGACTGCAAGTACGTTTACTATGTAAAGGATTTGCCACTGATGACTCAACACGTGAGTTTGACGGTTCGTACAGAAACTAGCAAAAATTAAATTCCAGGACCTTCAAGGACGTTTTCAAGCAACTCACTCACCAATATCTTCATAATCTTTTTCAAATTCTAATAAATAAAAACTACTAAAACAAAATGGTACAAATTAAAGTGCAGCACCAAAATTCAAAGCATGCAATGTCCCTGTGGCAACGTTGAAAAAGACACTATGGCAAAGTTAGCCGCTTTCCTTATTCAAAGTGATTTTTTTACATGAATATAGTGATGTGCATCTGAGAGTAAAAGCGTTCATCATTCACTTGGCGAAAATTATGAAGCTATATCATGCTTGTAGACACTATGGTTTGTGTACGAAAATAGGGGCATTCAGAAATCACGAGATGAGACAAAATACAGATACTTGTTTCACTAGGAAGTGAGACCAATATTTTAATACTATTTTTAAGAAATTTTCACTGACAAAATATTTGGCTTTTTACTATCACAAAAGCAAAACAATGTAGTGGTATTAATGGAAAAACTTTAACCTATCTAGAGCCGTAACTAATGATTATCCTCGGTAAATCAAGTAATCTACTGATTATTGTTGACCGGAAAAAAAAATGAGTAATCTGATATTTTTAGTAATATTAACTCAACTATAGACCTAAGTGAAAAACAGGCTTTATATTGACTACATTTATATATATTTTAAGCTAACGATGAGACAATAATATTTGAAATAGTGTCAAAACCAAGTAATCACATGGGTTTATTCAACATCACTGTTGAAATATGTAATATGACTATAAATAATATGAACATAACCTACTAAGTACATTACCTGAGTCTATATCTACAAATACCGCAGGAAGGTGGCCAATGGCCTGGGCCATTGTTTCACTTTACAGCGTGATTCAACAGATTGTTTAAATTTTTTTCCCCACGTAATTTTAATATTTAGAGCCACATGCAAACTCAGAGCGAGGGTTTGGACTTTAATTTTGAAATGGCGAGGTACACCAAATCACATATGGCTTTAACTACTAAATATGTTGATGTATTCTCACTGTGTTTGTGCTAGTTTTATAAATTATTTACGTTATAAATCTATTTGTAGAATCATACTCTGGACACTATTTTCCCCAGATGAACCTGTCAGCAGCCCAGAACTCACAGGATATTTTGCAGAAGTCGAGAGTTTGTGGTCCCGAGCGGCTGAGATGAGAGACGCCGCATCCAAGCTTGTAAAATGATAACAGTGCAACACAAAGTGCACTCAGGCTTGATGAAATGAAAACCTAAACAAACAGGGCCCGTTAATAAAAGTAAACCGAAGCAATATGATGCAAGCAACTATAAAAGGTTTTGAACATCAAAATCAACTTTTTTTTACTGAGATCGCGAGACCCCGGCTTTTCACCTTCAGGATGTGATATACAATGAGGGATCCTCGTGCGCTGCCTAAAAAGCCTCAGGAGAAACTGCTCTCTGTTTATAATCAGATGCGCTGTTTTTTTTATCGAAAACAAAAATTAACACTAATTTTATAATATACTGCCCTTTTAAAACATTCAAGTACTTTTGCAAGAACCTTATTCAAAAATATGGACATTTTCAAGGGTTTTTCCAGGACTTAAATTATAAAAATTCAAAATTCAGTACTTCAAGCACTTTAAGCACCTTGTACAAAACAATGGTTTTGAACAGTGTAGAGTCAGAGTTCTTAATTCCACGTCTCGTGCCCCCCTGCTCTGCACATTTTGTATGTTTTTCTTATGGCTTTCAGACATTTGTTCTATTTGATGTAAGTTGCCCATCACAGGATATTCCACCATGATTCCAGTTCGAAGCAAACTTATATGTTCCATTCAAAGTGCCATGAAGTGTGCGAGATGTGAATTTAATTGTATTTAGTCGCAAAATAAGCAGAGCCCGAATGCTCGATCAGGTGTGGGTCATCACGACACAGTGATGGAGTACTCGAGTCGACTCGAGTCACTATTCTTTGGACTCGAGTCCGACTCGGGACTCCATTCTCTGGACTCGTGACTCGACTTGGACTCGCGGACTGATGACTCGTACTTGGACTCAGACTCGAGGATATATAAAATCTGGACTTGAGCATTCATCACGTTGTTTTTGACTAAATATGTTATAAAAAACTTTGTATAATATAAGGTGTTACACTTTTCCTGTTTCGTGCCCAAGACCGGCCGGGGGGAGCTATTTTTTTCCCTCACAGACACTGCTACTGCTAGCTCTCTTTGCTTGACAACACGCTCACTGACGTCACTCACTTTACGCTCGTGGCATGATTTGCAGGGCTAAATGTTCACACTTGGAAAATGCAGAAAGGTATTCCCCTGGATCGTGAACTTCATCTACACGAATTTTGCATCTAATGCTGGAAAGAGCAGCGTTAAATGTTGTGTGTGTAATCGCACAATTGAGGAAAAGACTGGGACAACTTCAAACTTTAACAGGACACCTGTCACGGATGCACCCAGAAAAGTAAGTAAAATGCTTTCCATTAGCTAACGTTAGCTTTTAAAAAACAATATTATTGACTAATGCATATATGATAATAAACAGAAGAAGCTAGGGTTGGGCGATGTTTGACAATTTGGCATCAGACGTCGACGATTTCTAATATCTGGTTCAGATTACACAATTTTTTTGTCTGTTGATAACCTTACTAGTCACTGTGTCAGATCAGATTACATGATTTTTTTTGTCTGTTGTGTTTCAATAGTCACTGTGTCTGATGCTTTTAAAATGCAACAATGAAAATGCAGCATGATTGAAACATGCAATTTGTACATTTTCTACGTTAGTTCTCAATCACAAGTTCACAACAATGGAAGTAAACACATGCTTTTGATTGGCATCGTAAAAGTTGCAAAGTGTGTTGCAAAGTGTATATGTCAAATCAGTAAAATAAACCCCTTTGCAATCGTGACAGTGTGTTGTCATTTTTGGTTTAATGTAGAACCTCTTTAATACATTTTATCAGTTCTTTGAAGGTCCCAGAGTGGAGACATGTAGGCACTGGGAGCCGAGACTCGACTCAGACTCGAATATGGGGACTCGAGACTCGACCTCGCGACTCGAACACTGGGGGACTCGAGACTCGACTCGGACTCGAAAACGGGAGGGAATCGGACTCGACTCAAGACTCTTGCACTGGTTACTCGGAGGACTCGACTCGGACTCGAACACTGGGGACTCGAGACTCGACTCGGGACTCGAACACGGGGGACTCGAGACTCGACTCGGACTCGACACTGGGGAACTCGAGATTCGAATCGGACTCGAACCTGGGGACTCGAGACTCGACTCAGACTCTGAATATACGGGGGACTCGAGGACTCGACTCGGACTCGAACCCTGCGGGACTCGGAGATTCGGACTCGACCTGCGAACCCTGGGGACTCGAGACTCCCGACCTCAGACTCGAACACTGGGACTCGGAGACTCGACTTCAGACTCGATATGGGGGACTCGAGGACTCGACTCGGACTCGAACAATGGGGACTCGAGACTCGACTCACGGAATTGAAACACATGGGGACTCGAGACTCCGACTCGGGACTCGAACACGTGGGATCGAGACTCGAATCAGAACTCGTTCGACTGGGGACCGGGGGAGACTCGACTCAGACTCGACATGGGACTCTCGATGACTTGTCGACTCAGACTCGAACACTGGGGACTCGAGGCGGCGGCTTCAGACTCGAAACACGTGTGGGTACTCGAGACTCGACTCGGACGCGAGACACATGGGGACATCTAGACTGCGGACTCGGACTCGAACACTGGGGACGGGGTCGAGACTCGACCTCGAGACTAGAACAATGGGACCTCGAGACTCGACTCAGACTCGAAACACTGGGTAGACTCGAGACTCGGACACTCAGAATCGAACACGGGGTACTCGAGAACTCGATCTGACTCGAAAACGGGGACTCGGGACTCGACTCAGACTCGAACACGGGGGACTAGACGACCGACTCGGACGTCGGAACACTGGGGACATCGAGACTCGTAGCTAGTCAGACATCGAACACTGGGGACTCGCAGACTCGACTCAGACTCGAAAACACTGGGGACTCGAGGACTAGACTCAGATCGAAATACGGGGGACGTCGAGACTCGACCTCGTACTCGAACACTGGGGACTCGAGACCGAACTCGGACTCGAACACTGGGGACTCGAGACTCGACTCTGCCCTCGAACACTTTGGACTCGAGAACTCGACTCGGACTCGAACACTGGGGGACTCGGAGACTCGACTCGGGACTCGTACACTTGGGACTCGAGACTCGACTCGGCCCGACAGTGTGTTGACTCGAATACACACTGTCACTACACAGCTGCAAAATACGTTTCAGACCTGCTTTTTTTGGGACATGTAATACATTACATACTCTCCTCCCATAAATTTTGCGTCTGTAAAGGGAAACTCCAAGGAAATTAATATTCCAATAACGTTCAGCGCGTCAAAATAAACAGCTATACATGCCCTTTTCAGCGCTAATTCTTCCCTGTGTTCTTTAGTAAATCCTATTTAAACCCAAAATAGAAGGTTTGGGCTAGAGAAGATGGCCCATAGTCATGAAAGTGTACTCCACATACACTTATGTAAAGGGACCGTTTATTTAATTAATATTATATTTTTGTAATTTTTGGATTGCATGTTTTTTTTTTTTATATCATTTGTAAAGCCATACAGGTCAATACAAATTAAGCACACCACATTTTTCACAAGTGTTGTATTGAGCATTTGGTCCTAATCTTCTGCACTGGCACATCATTAATTTCATTCATGTAGCATTTTAAATATCATTGATGGAATGAACACAATGCTAACGCAGGTCAGCATGCAGATGCACAGCATCCTGTAGGAAAAAAACAAAAAGTCTTGGCCAGAGACCACACGGGGGGGGAAAACCGTAGGCTAAAAGATAATCGACAACATCATTTATCCAGTAGATTTTTCCCATCATTGATGCAGTAAGCACTGAGCAAGCACACTACACTTCTTGGCCAGCCAATGTGACTCTTTGCGGCAACTCAGCATTAATGCCCACAAACCTGACTGCAGTTTTCACGATGCCTGGACACTGAGCCTAGAACACCTGAGTTTCCTGCTAACCCATGCAGAGGACATTTCAATAGGCTGTGATTTAACAAGCCATGGACAGTTTTCTCATAGCTTATTTTCCACAGTACAAAAAAACAAACAACTAACAATGGCTTAAAACGTTGATGGTAGTGTGCTAACTTTTTTGAACCTGTTTTAGAGCATTAGAATTATAAAGGCTTATTTCCACCACACACAAAATAAAAATATGAAAAAAGTAACTGTGCCTTTTTCATCTCAACAATTTTGACTTTTTTTCCTTTTTTTTGGCGAGTTTCCATCTCAAAATTACTAGTTTACATCTCACGATTAATTATGACTAATTTTTCCTCAAAAAAATTTTTAAAACACTCTGACCCAGACTGCATTCACATGCACAGAAGAAAAAAAAAGTCGGAACGTGTGAGATGTAATCTCAGAATTCGGGTGAAAAAAAATCAGAACTTGCAGGATTTAAGATGAAGGGAAAAAAAGTCAGAAATTGTGGAGATGCAATTCTTAGAAACTCTGTGAAAACATTCAGAATTGACAGGATGTAAAACACGCGAATATGAAAAGAATTCATGACAAAGTTGGAATTGTAAACTGAAAAAATAATTCAGAGAGAAAAATTCAAAACTGTGAGACATAAACAAATAATTTATGAATAAGCAAAGTCAGAATTGTGAGTATAGGTTTTACCTTAGAATTCTGAAGGAAAGAAATATATCAGTAATTGTGAGATTTTCGTCACATCACCATAACAAAGCAGGCTCTTTATTCATTAGATCCTGAGGTCTTTTCGGGTCGGGTGGAATGTTTTATCTCCGCAGAAATCCAGATTAAGACGGGCGTTGGTGTGCGTTTTAAATAAAACTGGCCACTGAATGGTTCTTTGATGTGTTTTGTGATCCCTCTTCTGTGGTCTACCACCTCAACACCAGATCTGCTGTACTGCACCGGATCTGGCACTCAAGACACTATATGTCACCACAGCATGCTGATTCACTAAAATCCCTAAATATAGCACGAGCCATGCAAAACTCACCACCACAAGGACAGGGCTATTCTGTGGGTTGCCAGTAGGGTGTTCTATGATTTCTAGCTCTAGGGTAGAGGTTTTTCACTAGAACCCCTCAGCAATCTTGAAAAGGTGGTCGCAAGATGACTAAAAATCATTTTAAAATTGTATTAAAATAATCAAAGTCAATTAAAAAATGTAAAAAAAAATACGCACACAAAACAACATGGGATTGATATTTCTCATATGCTGAAAATACACTGAAAATTTTACCTCTCACCTTTTGGAAAAAAAAAAAAACCCGGGTTTTTTTATTTTCACCTGCAATGTACAGAGACTCCTGTACAGAACTGATTTTGCCCTGCTTGCAAGTTTCCATTCGCTCATGCACTACATTGATTAACCTTGAAAGGTATGGATCCTTGCATATAATGAATTCCTGTTTCTAATGCATGCATTTGAAAGTAATAAACCCCACTCAAACATAAAAATTCTGTTATTTACTTGACCCTGCGTGTTGATAGACTGTCAAGCTTCACCAGAACAAAAATGCTTCCTTTAAATGAAAAATTATCCCATAATTCAAATTAAAATTTGACCTATGGTGCAGGTTGGCATCATTATGTTTTCAAAAAACAATCAAGAACCTATGGCCCTTTGAGGTATTCTGAGATCTAGTAAGCACTGAAGCTGATTTGGAAGAAAGACCTCTTTAAAAGTATTTTTTAAAATACAGAATTTTTTGAACCACATGAGACTGAGTCAATAAAAAACTACATTTGCATTTTTGGAATGACCTATCAGGTACAGAGGCACGGTCAAAATAACTGAATTTGTGGTGGAACGGGCTGATTCCACAACAGGCTGATTCTAGTTATAATAAGTCTTTAGAGAATTGCTATTTCCTGGGGAAATCCTTAACATGTTCCCGTTTCCCCGGTATAACTTGTTAATTTCCATTTCAAAATGGCTGTGAGGCGGGTTTGAATGCTTGAGTGACTGCATGTATTGTTTGTCAAGCTGCAGACTACTTTCAAACCTTGGAGTCCAGTGCGTCTCGGCTTTTCAGTGTCAGCGGAATTGGAGACTGATTTTTAACTGCCTCGGTGTGTTGATACTGACAATACTGCTCACACATGGGAAGCGAGACAGAGACAGACTGCAATGGCGATGAGGCAAGAACATGTTAATGGAGTGTAGCAACTAAAATAACGGACTGATGCCGTGAAAACACCATAAATCGGCCAAGACTTGCGATGAGAAAATCAATTGCGGAATAAAGAGACCTCAAAGACAGTGTTGTGTCTAGGAGGAGGGACTGCTATTAAAAAAGATGTCATGAATGCACATCTTTCTCAACAGTAAGTGTGATTGGCCCCCCTTGGTCCCAGCGGAGAGCCAGGTTCAGCTAGCAGCATAGCGTTTCCTCCCTGTCCACGGCCCCGTACGGTTTTCCATTGGAGCCTCATAATAGGGCCTCGTGGCTTTAGCTACCATAGTGTGGGTTGCATGCATGTATTTGTGTTAAGTGGGGGGTCCGTGCGATGTGTGCATGGTCAGTAGTGTTTGTCCTCTCTCCGATCGGGGGGGGGGAGGACATAGCTTCCCTCCCTCCTCAATATCTGAGACGGAGGTGGGTAACCTGTTTTTGCAGCAATCAAATTGAATGAATAAGGAAAGGGTTTTAATGTAGCCTTGCAATAGCGTGGATGTACTCTTGGAAACAGCCCCTTTAGGTTAGATTGATTTCAGAGTAAAACATATTTTTTGAAGGTGCAATATATGTAATTAGATACTCAGCGTTAGCCATAAATGGACAGACCCCCTCTTGCATGGAAGCGAAGGAGAAACAAGCAACACTGCCGAGGACTGCCATGGCTTTCTTCCTGTAATTTCAAGCTCTACTTTCGCTTTGGGGATTGACAAATCACAGCAGGGCAGTAAGTGGAAATGAAATTCAGGACTTTGCTGTTTCTAAAAAAAACACGGAGCTTACTTTCAGAAAAAAGAGCCAACAAGCTAAATGAATGACTGTAAATGTTCATTCAGTTTAAAAAACGAACAACTTGTATACCATTTGAATGCAGTTGTAAAATAAACGTATTGATGAATGTAAGATTTAGTAAAAAATGCAGCAATGCTAAATAAATGCAAGCTCATTTAAAATGGTGCGTAAAAAAATATGGTATGAAAATTTAATTAGGAAGTACAACAAAATTTTATTTTTGCATTGTATCACGATTTTCGCTTCTCTTTAATTGATTTACGCATATCATCTGCGTAATTTCTGCGGTTTTTGCTCCTGAAACATTTCATTTCATTGACATTTCATTGTCTTGCAACTGGTAACCAAGCCTTCATAAGCTTTTAGACTTGCGGTTTGCCAAGGAGTTGTCAAGAGTTCAATCCACATTCAGAGCTTTTTATCTTAAATGGATTTACATATCTCCAAGTGTTTTAATGGGCACAAACTGGCACACTATGTGTATGGGGCTCTTCTGCTTTGAGAAAAAAGCACCTGTATGATCTGAACAATATGCAAAACTCAACCTGTCGCCCGTCAGTTAAAATTTGTGATCGCTACATCCGGATTATTTCTTGCACAAATGAGCGTTTCATCGACACCAGCCTGTGTTCCTACTATATCCTTACTCATATGTCGGCAAAACATTTCAAACAGAAAAAACCAAATGTTTGCCTTTTATTACAATGTTTGTAATAGAATGTTCTATTGGGTAAGCAAAAAACAAAGCATATGTGGGCAAGGTTTAAACAGGAGTGGGAACGAATGTGGTCGTGGAGTGTCCACGTAAAAAATTCGACTACCCACTGGACACAAGAATGTCATAATGCGCCACCAGATAGGATTGCGGGACATGAATCATGAGGAGAGGCTTACAGACCATGCAGAGGGTTTTGCTTGGGTTGGTGAAGGGACAGGAGTGGGGTCTTCCTCATATCAAGACATATAAAAAGCCAGAACAATTAATAACCTCAAAAACTATAATCTAGTATTCGTTTTCCAACCGCATGGACCTAAAATATATCCTGTTCACATGATCTTTGCATGCATGGGAAATGCACCTCGAAACACAAGTTGAAGGGTCTTTGCTGAGGCAGCAATAAAAAAAGTGAAATCCATGAAAGCAACTAATTACTTAGGATGTCATACACATCCATTAATACACAGTTCTTGTTCTCTGATCCAAAATTGGGTCAAAGTTGAAAGAGTTTAAATTTAGTGTTTTTTGCAACACTGGACCTTGTAGGCAACAAGACCATATCGTGTGCTGTCTTGATGATTTGCACTCATAGATTTTTACAGGGCATGTTTTCAATTTTTTCATGGGTTTAATTTTGTCTGGTTTTAATAGGTTGTTTTATTAAATTAATAATAAATAAAAGGAGTTCTAATACACTTTTGCTTCAAAAATGTATGAAAGTTTAAATTAGTGTGTCAAATGATTTAATTGTGATTAATCGCATCCAAAATCACGTATAGATCTGTTTTTGTTTACATTAATTACATTGTGTATGTGTGCTGTGTATATTTATTATGTATATATAAATAACAAACGCATGCATGCATTATATTTAAGAAAAAAATATGTTATGGTGGATATATATTGCCTGATACCATTATCTTGGTATATTATAATATAAAAAGTATAATATACATACATAAAGTTTTATTCATGTAAATATTTTCAAAAGTATTATTATGCATGGGTTGTGTATGTATATTATACAAAATAAATAAACACGGACTATCATAAATATATTATGGTACACAAATAGCAGGGACTTATTTTTTGAATGCGATTAATCGTGCATTAGATCATTTTGAGAGAACTAGCTTCTCAAAGAGTATAACTAAGTTGCCATATTAGTTATTTGTATTTATTATTATAATTTTTGTTTTTCATTTCTGTGGTTGTTCCTGTTTGTTCTGGAACTTGTGCGTTTTTATCATTTTATAACTAATTTATTATCATTCAGATGATGGTAATAAAAGGTAGTTATACAAAATTAACAATTTAGATATGTGTTTTTTAAATGACTGAATTTTGAAACAAAAAAATGGCAAACAAATGGTTCAACTTTCAAGTCCAAATTAAACATGGATTGAAAAAAGATGATATGTGTGGTAATATTCCTCAAAAAAAAAAAAAAAAAAAAACTATTGAAGGTTTTCTGTATGGTTAACTGCACTTTATTTCTGTCATAGAATTTCTGTTCAAGTTTTTAATAGCAAACGTTTGTTTTATTTAATCCAAATTGTGTGGACATTCCTTGACATCCCCCATTATACAATAAATTCCATTCTGTATATTCCATCTGCATTTTCCACTCGCTGAAATCATAGTGACCTGAGTTTTTGAATACACTGAGAACATTGACAGAGATTATGTGAAAAGGTCCTTCACAGATGGATCAAACTTCAAAACTAGGGAGAAAGGATGCATTCAATATATTTTGTCTTTAGCTTTGTAACCAAGCAACTTACAGAAACACATTGAGTCTGTACTGGGTATCACATACACAGCAAGAGCTCAGACAAGGTCAGAATTGATGGTTGGCGGTGTGGTCTGTAAGAGATGAGCAGAACAGACGAAGATTGTAGATCTACAATTTTTAAGAGCAAATGAATTTTGAGTCCTCAGATCAATATCAAGGGGATTTGATTGCCTGTTATAAGCCTAACTTCACAGCACGACTGCTCTCACACTGTCGATCGCATTTGCCAGCTTGCGAACAAACTCTGTCAATAACGTTCCTTGCTCGAGTCAAATATAGTAGTTTTCTATAGAGGAACAACGGCTCGGGTGTTTAGGGGCTTCTGCCACTCCTAGATTGAATTATAAATAAAGATGGTGCCTTTTTTGTGTGTAACTGTTATCATGGTGATTTTCAGAAAGGTCTGAAAGCTTCTACTGAGATACGTTTGTCACAGTAAGCCAAATATTAAACTTAACTGTATTATCCTGTACCTTGTACTGACTGGAAAATGAATAAACTGCGTGTGATACTATAGATTCATCATTTAGTTTTCTCTCTTATTTTTTTATTAATTTAATAAATCAAAAATCCTACCAATAATTTCTTAAATTGACTAAAAGATGATTCGGGACATTGTCCAAGCTACTATTAAACACTGAATGCAGTTTTTGTTACGTGCGCAGTTGTAAAAGGATACCATTGATATTGTTCAAATGAGGAAACTAAATAGTATGGGTTTTGAGGAGTCTGCTTTATGTTCCCTAGATTTGTCTTTCTCTCATCTCGGCGGTACTGATTTCTTTTCAGAGGGGGAATAGATTTCCTTGTATTCAGCGTTCTCACACAGAACAGGGTTTTTGAGCGGCCCAGAGGTGCTCAAGGCAGGTCTGGTGCTCATGTCGTATAAGTGACAGCATAGGCCCTGAATGGGCTTGTATTTACTGCCTGAATGCAGCTGCTTAGCCAGAGACTTGAGCACATACCTGGAGCAAAACCAACAGAGCTGAAGTACAAGGAACGAGAACTGAAAAGCGGACACATGCTGGTACTAGTGTAGATGGGTCACAAATAGTTAGCAGTAATAAAAGCTCATGGTTTTTTTGATACAAATAGGTGGGAGATATATACTTCCTTGTGTGTACCTGCCACCTGTCTGAATCTTACCATTGCTCTTGTGGGTGTCAATTATTAAAGTGCAATCAGTAGAAGTTATTGTCTTCAGTTCGTCGGTGCCATTCAACTTTCACACACCATAGCCATGACAGTAAATGGGGGTCATATATTGAAAGCAAATGCATTAACTGCTAAATCGTTTGAGATAAAAAAAAAAATTATACAGAAACTTACTATCTTGCCTTCCCCAGTATAGAAAATTAGGGCTGTCAAATCAAATTAATCACAATTAATCGCAATACAACGGTTGTTTCCATATATGTGTGTGGTTTACTGTATAGGATATCTAAATAGGAAAATACACATACATGTGATATATTGAAGATTTTAAGATTTCTGACGATATTTCCTGAATTTCAATAAACACTCAAGTTTTTGCGTATAGAGAAGATTACTCAGTGAGGGTCACAGTGAGGTAATCGAAGTTGGACAGGGTACTATTATTTTAACAACACTAGGAATCTAATGATAAGAATAAAACTTGGAAAACTCAGGCCAAACATTGTGCTGTTCCTGGCAATGAAAACCAGCCTGGGACCCAACAAGCAAATCTTCTCTTTCTAATGTGAAGATACGAATAATAAATGGCTTTAGCCATGTAAATTCTTATTGTATCAAGGTAAAATTATCAATTCTCACATTGACATTACAGGAATTTGTTTGACTACTAATATTCTACATCCTTTCAGTGTTCTATATGTTGAGAGAAATTCAAAATGGAAAATCAGTGAACTTGATTGACAAAGTTGACTTTAATAGTGGTGAACAGGTAGAAAAGGAACATTGAAAATCAACACCCTGATATAACTGCTTCCCCCACCATTAACAAGATTTTCCATCATTAATGTACACAACGTTCACAGCCACTGACAAGTTATTTTCTGTCAATCCCTGTTTTCACACTGTTCTATTTAGGGGGTTGCCTTTACAGATCTTCTGAAATAGTAACAGCATCTCCAGATCCAAAGGATAAATGAAGAGAGAAGATTAAATCAGAAGGGGTGGACGTTAGATGGGCCCTGTCCCCTACCTATACTTGTGGCCCTGGACACTTGAGAGCACAAAAAACTTGACGGGAAAAGGAAATAGGAAGGACAAGAATCTCCCAGGTCTGAAAAATGGCAAAACTTCAGTGCCCTTAATGCATACTAAATCGCACCCTGTAGTCTCTAATCCACCGCTTTGGACAGTATTTAGGCTAAGCATATCACATCTTGCAATCCTTATGTCAGGAACTCACATGCACCCAAACATTCGCAAGTACTGAGAAAAACATCATTTAATTAGATATCACATACCATTTGTGTAAAATGTGAAGTGTTGCACATTTTATTGTTGCAGAGATGAGTATGTGTACTGTATAATGTTACTGAGAAAAACACTGTCGATGTCCACAAAGACGAAGAGGTATATGACGGAGGTACTGATGGACTCAGACTCCCTGATAATTCATGTTTTGATTATTGTTCTGAACATATCAATTTTGTTGATGAATAATTTTCATCAATACTTGTACAACATTTTTTTCACCGCTGATGAAAAACGAGATGATAACAAAATAAAAACGTTGATTTGAATGACAAAAACTATGACAAAAATCTATTGACATTTTTGTCAACAAATAAAAATGAGACAAGAATGTTAAGGATAGACAAATTTGGAACTATATCCAGTCAGAATGCACATGTTAATGTCAAAGCAGGTAAAAATGTGTTTTTTTTGGGGGGCATGTTTTGCATGTCTTCAACCTTAATATCTTTCATATTAACAGGTTAATGGATGTTAGAGAAATGCTTCATTGGAAATGCTTTAAACTGTAAACTAAACCCGTCAGATTTAGTCAACTAAATCTACTGTAGTTCAAAAATGAAAATACTTCTTCTGCATCTTGATATGAATGCAAGAAGTCTTTGACAACGGCAATTTTCTTTGTTATGCTTTTTGGTTAATTTTATTTTTTTTTTTTTTTTTTTTTTAGATGGCAACTTACTGAAGGTGATTTAAAAAAAAGAATTAATGATGCCAATGAAGCATAAGCAACAGGTAATTGTAAGCATATTCATATGTTAATAGATGCGCACACAAAAAGAAAGGGTCAGATGGAAAATAACAGAGGGGTCTGTTCCTGTGGTGAAAAATCCCTGCTCATGGGAAGCATGGGTCCATGCTGGGCGAAGTGACATCGCACCAAGCCTTCAAGCCTTGAGTGGTGAGATGGAGGGATTGGGGTTTCAACATGACACACCAAAATGGTGCTAATTTATGAAGAAAGAAATCTGACGAGAGGCCAGGGGAGTAGGGTTGAACATGGATACAACACTGGGAAGATGATCTCTTTAGCACTTCAGCAAACCCTCATGATGTAGGAAAGGAAAGCTGAAGCAGTCACCTCCAATCGGGATGCTGAGTGAGAAGGGAAGATATTACAATGCAAAGTGGACATGTTTTATGAGCTTGGACTCTTAAAACGGAGTCCCCAAAAACGGTTTTCCGGACACACATAATGAATGCTCAGAGCGCCTGTGGGACAACTGTGGGAGAGTAGCTGCACTGTGGTTCGCGCTGTGCCAAAAATACGAAGCCTAACCCCTACAATCAGAGTAAAGGGGTTCCCAGTTTACAAATTTGCAAATTACATAACTAATGGAAGTAGGGTTCACTTGTAGTTAAGTCACAACCAAAACCATAAAAAAAATAAATTAAAAGACATAAAAATTAAGGTAAAACTGAAATAAAATAAAAAAAATCTAAAAACGTATTAATTCAACCCAGTTCCAAGGAATATTTCTCGTTTTCATGTAGGTAACTTTAAGTCCTAAAATAACTTAAAAACTGAAAAATAACATAAATCTAATAAAAGCTCTTATCAATGGGTAATAAAAAATAATAAAAATGGGAAACGTAAACATTACTAAAACATTAACATAAATTAACGTATATAAAACCGAAAATATAAAAATAAAAACTAATTTCAAACTATTAAAATTGGCAATTTTTAAATGACTTTGGCCAATGCTTTTTGTTCATAGTCCTTAATAACAAATGTATATGATTTTTTGCCAGTAATAAATGGATTACACCATATGCACAAAACATTGTCTGCTCAAAACAAGGATACAATTACTCAAATAAAGGGGGTGTAACAGTAACAAATATTTTCCTTTTTCTCTATGATATTTCACTGGACTTTAGTGATGTCTTAATTCATTAATGTAGTGTTTAAAATAAAATCTGCTTTATGATAACAAGTATTCTTTTTACAAAATAGAAATTTCATAATTTAAAATGTACATTTACACATCTGCCATTATGTTCAATTTACCAGGTTTGATTATATATATTTAACAAATAAATAGGGGTTATAAAAAGAGTTTGGGCGTCTGTTCTGTCTAACTTAATCGTAACTGTAAACAGGGCACCCTCCTAGATCTCGACCGCTAATAAGCGGAGGTAGATTCTTTAAAATAAATTTGAGTTATGAATTGGAATTAGATATTTTTTAAAGTTAAGAGTACTTTGTTGTCAGTAAACCACTGTTATAATAAAAAAGCTATTTTAATGTTTTCCCCCCCTTGCTTGTACCAAAAACCAGTACTGTGACAGTCCGGTCCCATCAGTTTACATGTTGTCCTGTTCCAATGACCCCTACTAAATTACGGTTTGCTTTGTTTTTCAGACATAATAAAAAATTATCTCAAATGAGAAAATTCGTACTTTAAAGCATTTTCTTTTTCCTCTTTAAAAACAATATAAAAGTTTGTTTCTTTCTAATTAAGCAAAAGCTTGATCACTTTGTTAAAGATTATACAGCTCTTGTAAAGATGTGTCTGAAATTCCTCAAGTTTGATTACTGAATGGGTGGCCCAAGTATTACATATATGGGCACGAAACATTCATACAACGTGAAATGGCCTTTACTTCTGAGTTACTACAACAAATCAATTGTCAGTACATTAGTAATATGTAGGGTTTTTGTAAAAAGATTAGCTCATTTGTCACTTCGTATTCTCATTGCTTTTTTGAAAGAATAACATCTACTTTTGACAAATACCATACAAACCTTTATATTAAGTTGTTATGGGGAGGACAACACCTCGTCTAGTCCAAATAAGTCGGCAAAGCACATTCAGATAATGAAAAATGCACTCTTATGAAAACGAAAACAATCAAATGAAAAATGAATAGAATGAAACGTTTTTAGTATGCTAGAGAAATTAAGACTGTACTGGGTAACAAAGTGAGCTTCATGCAAAAAAGCATTCAGGCTGAATGTTGCTGTGTAGCTAAAACAACTAGCATCATGCCTGCATGAAGGCCTGTGCCAGTCACTAAGTGTACCCACAAACCCACTGTGACTTTCAGCACAATATTTTTTCAGATCATATTACCACACTGCTTGCGCTCCTTCACCAGCTTCAACGAGCATGCGTCATCAACCACTTTTATTACCTCATTTCTGCATTACTTTCTTGATTAGCACACCATCAACACATCCAGCGGTCTGGAGCTATTTTTTTGTAGAACAGTGATCACTGGTGGTCAAGTCGGTTTACAATTTAGCACTAAAAGCTCTGCTCCAAAAATGGACCTGTCCTGGCGTATCCGGACACAACATTTAAAAGGACATGACATTCATAACACTTTTGTAAAAGAATTACAAATGAAAAAAAACCCACTTAGGTCGACCGTTTAAGTCTTTTATGCGTACCAACAAGGCTGTATTTCTTTGAAAAAAAAAATACAGAAAAAATAAATTAATAATAAATATTCATGCTAATTTGTTTTTCTAAGTAAAGATGATTCTGCAATTGTTAATTTAATTCCTGTGATGACAAAGTTGAATTTTTAGCATCCTCCAGAGTGGGTCCATTTATCCGGTGTCACTATGCATCCTTCAGAAAATCATTCTAACCTGCTGATTTGGCTGTCGTAAGAAACATTTATTTATGTACCAGTAAATATTATGATTATGATTATTATTAATAAAGTTTAGGTAACATTTTTTTTATAGCAACCTTGACTCATTTTATTTTGAGACGGAGAGATACGTTTGATGATTATTAAGTTTGAAACAACAGCATTTAAACCGCAGCATTTATTATGACAATGAGCGAAGAAATTTTTTGGTACGACTGATCAATTTAATGTGTTTTCTGCTTGGAAAAAAAATTTGTTTTAAAGATTCATATTTTTTTTGGTAGGAAAAAGTACGACCCTTTTAAGATGTAGTGTACATGTACAGAGGAGACTGAGCTCAGAGAAAGACAGAACAAGAGGAAATCAAGAGGTTGGGACAAGTAGAACTTATGGGCTATCATTTACATATTATCATTTACATACTGGTTAGTATTAAATATTAATTATACTTTGAAATTTATAGTATAGTTTTAGGAGAGATAGCTGCTTATAGGCAGGAGCCCGTTGAAACATTTTACTTTTTTCAATCTGCAGATGTCCACAAACATATATTATGTGCTTAAGAAAAAAAAATAGTAAATGTTCGACACTACTGAACATCTTCAAAAAAATCTATTACAAACACAAAACACTTGAAAGAGTGGGGGTTTAAGGACCCGGGTCTTTAAATATATGTGAAGAACCCTAAAACGGACTGCAAGATTGTCATCTGTTAAGCGATCTCAGTTCCCTCCGTTCAGTGTTTCCCACTGAATCTCCATCCCATCAGCCGTCTCAGCCTCTCTCTGGCTGAAGGTGTCTCCTCCATCGCTGCTGCTTTGACCGACAGGGATTTAGGTACCCCACATCTTCTCGCATGGAAACGAATGCTGAGTGATCTGAGGGGCCACACAGATCCTCAAAAGAATCTCATCAGTGACCTCCGCTGCGCCTCTGACCGATGAGACCGATCAGGGCACAAGTAGCACAGTGGATTTACGACCTGGATCTCGTGGGTAATATGTAAGGTCAGAGGGGACCTCAGTCAGAGAATGTCGCGGCGGAAAAGCACTTAAAGTAATGGAAAGTGCTAAATGCCGCTTCATGAGTTATCAGTCCTCCCTAGGGAAACTCTGTCGCACACAGCCAGTAAGTGTGACTATTAGATAAGTGTGCTGTGCACTGATGCCATTTATTAAAAGCTCTGCACTGCTGCCTATTAACTATAGTGTAAAATACACTCGTGCAAGCTCGATCTGGAGAATCAATTTGTCACTGATCGTATTAAACACCAAGGCATCGGACTTTGGTGTTCTTTGTAGGTTAAACATCAACAAATCAAGACCGGAATTATTAATGTTATGCATTTAGGCAGATGCTTCAGTATCCACACCATCCAAGCAACAGTATATTTTTTACTTACACGGTCCCCATCTCCCTGGAGTCATCTGGGGTTAAGGCCTCGCTAAATGTATAGCCCTGCTGGGGGTTTGAACCAACAGCCTTCCAGCCCAGCGATCATTAACCACCAAACGACAGTCAGATAGGAGTATAAATGTACACTTTTGTCTTAAATAAATGACAAATATGCATCATTAAAGCACAGAGAAGGATGTGCCGTGGAGTGCCATTCACCGAGCAAAAGTGACTGATTTTAGATCAAAAATGCTGTTCGTGTTTGAACTTTCTTCTTAGCGATACTTAAGAACTTGTATCATGGTTTTCCAGAAATATTAAGCAACTGTTTTCAAAACATTAATTAATCAGAAATGTTTTCGAGCAGCAGAAAATCAGCATATTAAAAATGATTTCTGAAAGGATCGTGTCGACACTGAAGACTGGATTAATGATACTTAATTACATAAACTGTTTAAAGTCTCAAAATTATTAATGAATTAATTTAATAAACATAATTTTCACCAGTATTTACTGTTTTTACTTGCAAGCTGCGATTTTGAAATCAGATTCATGCAGCATTGCTGCGCATGACACTTAAAAAATAATACAAAATAAAACTAAGAAGAAGAAGAAAAAAACAAAACTGTTTTACAGAGGTGTATAAAAAGTCTATTAAATTAGGTTCAGTGCGTACTGGTTATAAAAATCATGATTTTTAAGCATATGTTGCTTTGTGGTGAATTTTGAAGAAAAAATGTGCTACCGCATGGTTTTCAGGACTGCAAATTTCACTTCTGATGAAGTACATATGCTTTGACAAATTACATTATGCTGTGAGAGTTTCACTCTCTTTAAGTCTTCTCAGTAAGCTATAGAGGTGTGAATTGTGGATATGTTCATGTCAGAGCAGCCTTTTGACACTCAGTCTCATGATCCTGGGATAAACACACACATAATAAATCTACAGTAATGTTTCATTAGACTATCTGTGATTTACTGAATGTGTAATTAGAAAACATTTTTTATACTGCCTCCTCAAAAAATTCAACACACATACATTGTGTTGATATGTTTAGGTGATGTAATCATTTATCCATCAGTAAAAAAGTTAAAGTGTCAGCAGTGGTGTTTGTATCAGCAGTGATCTTGTTCTGTGACTTTACATATATAATGTTATAGCTACAGCACAAAGCAAGTACAGATTGTCTCACATTAATAAAATAAGGTTATTTTTGATTGCTTTAAACCAGCGGGTCTCAACCCCGCGGCCCGCGGGCCGCATGCGGCCCGTCATGAATTCAAATGCGGCCAACCATGCTAAACTCAATTAAAAAAATAACTTTTCAGTTTTTACAATTCATTTTAGTTTTTTACATTCATTTAAAAATGTACTAAAGAAATATAAGCTGATAGCCTAATGTTTATATGTAAAATGTCTTTTTGTTTTTCATATTAATTTTCAGACATGAGCAGACCTACTCCACAGAACGTTCCGCATTTTATGAACACATAGGCTACAAGCGCGCACTTTGGCAGAATTCAATTCAAATAGTCATCAACAGCCATTAGTTCGGTAAAATTGAGCATCAGAATTGACAATTTTGTTTGTTTTTAAGGGAGTAAAAAAGAAGTGTGGAAATGCCAGCAAATGAAACACATACAAACAAAGAATAGTCACAGTATCAGCAGTGAAGGAGAGTGCTGGATTTTCGGTTTGCGCCGTAACTCACTTGAAGAATTTCAGGCAAATAGAAACACCCATACTATGCAGCAATCATCCTTAATTGCAGAAATGTGGCAAAACATCTCCGGAGAGAACCTCATATTATTAAATTCGAAAGTGCTTTCATATTTGGATCAACATAGGCTACATTTGTGACGCACATTGTCTGCAATGTCGCGGCGTCAAGTCATGCTCCCGTGCGCGTCTTACAGACTGCAACTTACATCGCAACTTCATTGTGCTGTTACTCCTTTCGAGCCAAATTTCACCAAAATTGGTCAGCTCCCGACAGCATCAGGTGTTTCATTTATGGGGAGTAGAATTATTAATTTATTTCAATGAATGTAATCGATTAAATATCATAATATTTAGGCTATAATATTATAAATCAGGTTGGTTTGTATTGGTGACGTAATATGTAAATGATATGCGTGCGGCCCGCGAGACTTGCACTTGGACCATAGTGCGGCCCGTTGGAAAAAAAGGTTGAGAACCACTGCTTTAAACAAGCATTGCTACAAAATATTTCATCGGTGACTTGGTTTCCATTCACATGGCACTGTGCCACCCACCTCATTGCCACCACCCCCATTAGAAATCATATATGTTGTGATTCACTGGGAATAATTATACACAAACTATTTTTATTTTTTTTAAAAAAGAAAGAAAAAAGTATATGTACACAAGGTTTTATAGCTACTGGTTATTTCTCAGAATTGCGAGATTAAATATCTCACAATTACAATTACAAGTTTATATCACACAATACTGACTTTATAATTTGCAACTGTGAGTTCATATTACGCAAAAATACATAAATATGTGAGAAAAGTCAGAACTCTGTTATATAAAATCACAATTGCAAGAAAAAAAACCCCTCAAAAATTGTGAGATAAAAAGATAAAAAACCTTTTTTTTATTTTTTATTCAGTGGCAGAAACGGCCTTCCACAGAGTTGGTTTAAAGGGATTTCAAAACTGCAATTTTTGTCAGTGTTGAAACGGATAAAGGTGTCTTTCAAATTCTTTGTGATTTAGAGTCTACACCAGACCCCCGACTTCTAAACTCAAAGATTTCCTCCAGGCAGTCAGTCATGTGAAGCACAAAACTGATGTTGCATGGAGACCAAAAAGAGACACACTGAGTGCGTGAGACATCCATGTGGATGAAACATCTGGAACCTAACGGGAAGAAGAAAGCTTGAGAATAATGCAGGGGACAGAATGAAACACATGATGGAAGACACAGGATGAGATTGTGAAAACCTAAGGAGCGAAAACATAAAAAATTGGCTGAGGAGGTTGACAGGACTGTGGAAAAGTAAGAGAGAGAAGACAGAGGTCAAGAAAAGCAGTGTGAGAGGAAGTGTGTGAACGAGGAGGGAGGAATAAAAACAGGCAGAGCAGGGCAGGATGGGTAGAAAAGATGGGTCTGCAGATGACAACCTTTGCGAAGAGGATTGCAGTTGTTTCAGAAAAAAAAAAACAGATTTGTTTTTATAGACAGACATTCTGTCCTGCTCACACACACCTGTATTAATACACCTCAGATGATGAAGGACAAAAACCAAGGAAAATGCAGAAAGAGGACAGCATTGATTGGATGAGAGCGAGTGGGTGATGAAAATAAAAAGTACTTAGGAAATGCATGCATTCATAACAGCTTCATCGCAGATGTTTCTACTAAGATTCTTTAGCAGAAATAAAAAAGACTGGTGCTGTCAATCGACTGATTTATTTAATCAAGATTGCACAGGTTTTCGATTTTAATTCTAATAAAGGACCTCCACATCTAATGATAGCCTTCTGAGGGACACTCTTTTATAAACTACATATAAACACACATACCTAGAGCTCATCAAATATGGTAAACGCAGAAGCTCAGATGTTCAAGCGTGATGTCTTACAACCAAAGACATTTGTTTTAGGCTCGTGACAGAGGCACATGCTTCATTTTTTATTTATTTATTTTAGTGCGCCTTTATGATCTTTTGGATCTTCTAAGGTTTGGTTACCTGGACTCTCAAAAGTGATTTCATTAAAAATATCGCAATTTGTGTTTAACCAAAGTCTTACGGGGTTTGACATGACATGTGGGTGAGTAAATGATGACAGAGGTTTCATTTTTTGGGTGAACTAGCCCTTTAAATTAACAGCTGTAAAAATATATTGTATAAACTATTTATAGAAATTGTTAAATTTACATAAAAATGTCACAAAATGTTTTTGCTGCCAACTTGTTTTCAACATTCTCTGATGCCCTTTTCATTTATGTTTGTACAAATTAAAGTGTTCGCCTGTGTGTGATACTTCAAACTTATTGTGCTTTGATGATAACTAGAGGTGCTGTAAGTGATTTTTTTTCTTTCCAAACCGCTGATATTCAGATTCCTATTGTAGGTTTTCCTGCAACATCTGTGTAAGTGAGGACCTTTCTTTAAAATAAATTTGATCCACAAAATTAATTTCCACATCCACAGAGTTCTCTCAAGGGTTCTCAATACAAGTCACACTCATTTTGTGTTTAGCTGAGCCCTGCAGGAGTTATTATTATCTGTTGGGGGTTGCTGTGCTTCATGAATGGATATGTAGTGGGGAGAGGGGCCTGGGCGATTGAATTTGTCTGTGGTAAATATCGTGAGATTGGATTTATGCATAGCGGGTCATCGGAGAGAGAGAGAAGATAATGGGGATTTCAGGCGGATAAATGGACAGGTGGAGAAGGAGATGGAGCAGAAAGGCGAGGGGTGTCAGGAGTGTTGGAACAGGGAAAAGAAGAACAGGCAATTTGAGGAGCTTGATGGCATTTGCGTTTAAACTGGGGACCTATTTAGTCCAAACAAAACAGCGGAGGGGGATCATCCAGTCACAAACAATTTAAATAGGATTCTGGCATTACAGAAGTATGAGGTGATTCTGCTGTGAACTTCTGGATTTCCCTCAATCGCATATCAGTGATTTAATATGCAATAATGATTCTCACAGCAGCAGAGAAGCCCACTGTTTTTTGTTGAGCGAACAGGAATAGTCATTACATCCACAGATTCAGTCTTTTTCAAGGACTATGTGTTGTTGTGACTGCTTTTTTAAATAAAAAAAACTGTAAGCACCAGAAAAGAATTACCATGTGTTTATAGCTTATGACTGATACAGCATTATCCTTCAGTACAAATATCTTTTGTTCATTTGTTTCTTTCAGTTTTTTTCAGTTTTTTTCTTAGTTCTTTGTTTTTGCTTTATTTTGTCATCTATTTGTGCACTACATTCCTTCCATGATTTTTTCCTAATATTTGTTCATGTCATTTGCCCTTTTGTTTTTGCATTAGTTCTTTTTTCCTTTCATTTGTTTGCTCTTTCTGATATTTGTTTGTTTTTGCATTTGTTCTTATTTTCAATTGATTTGTTGCTCTTTCTGATACTTATATTCTTGTTCATTCTTTTGTTTGTTTTTGCATTAGTTCTCGTGTTCCTTTGATTTGTTTGTTCTTTCTGACATTTGTTCATTCTTTGTTTGTTTTTGCATTAGTTCTTTGTTCCTTTCATTCATTTGTTATTTTGATATTCGTTCATTCGTTTTTGCATTAGTTATTATTTTCCTCTTCATTAGTTTGTTCTTTCTGATATTTGTTCACATTTGTTGTTTTTGCTTTCTTATTTGATCATTTTGTTTTTGCATTAGTTCTTATTTAGATTCATTTGTTTGTTCTTTCTGATATTTGTTCACTCTTTATTTGTTTTTGCATTAGTTCTTATTTAGATTCATTTGTTTGGTCTTTCTGATATTTATACTTTTGTTTGTTCCTTTGTTTGCTTTTGCATTAGTTCTTATTTTTGATTCATTTGTTTTTTCTTACTGATATTTATACATTTGTTTGTTATTTTGTTTGTTTTAGCATTAGTTTTTATTTTATTTTCATTTGTTTGCTCTTTCTTTGTTTATCCAGATCAAAATTTTGGTTTAGGGGAAAAAAAAAAAACCTTCTGGTTGTTGGTGGAACCTATGGTTCATGAGCCAAGATTAGATATTTTGTGGACAGGAGCCCCAAGCATGGGTGAAGCTTTCACTACAACACACGTCATCCCACAGAAACTGTGAAACTGAACTGCTGTAGCCAAGAACAAGTATTGATTAATGTAATTGTTATTTTTTAAATAAAGGTTTTCTAAACATCAACTTTTTTTTGTTTGCTCTTCTTTGTATACACATTAGCTCTTTTCTTCTTTCATTTGTTTGTTTATAAGAGAGCTATTCAGCTCAGGACCTGGGGAGCTGCTGTCCTGCTGAGTTTAGTTCTGACTCTAATCCAACACACCTGCCTGTAATTTTGTAATTTTCCTAAAGACCTCGATATGAACATCTTCAGATGTGGAGCAGAACTCTGCCAGACAGTGGCATGGACAAGGATTTAAAGAACTCCAAGTTTGCTATTTCTTATTGTTTATTTGTTCTTTCATTTCTTTTCTTTCATTTGTTCATTTAGATTTTCATTTTCTGAAACAAACACATACAGATACAAACACAAACACACACTGACACATCCATGCATACAAATACACACAGAGGTTCTTGTGTATGTGTGGGATCATATTTGTTATGAATCCCTTTATCACACACACGCAAAAGAATGTGATTGCAAGCTAACAAGTTATATAAGACCTAAACCCATAGAACTCACAAAACCGACTATAAGGGTCTAAACTGAGCCACAGTTTTTCTCTAAAGCCTATTTCCTTTCTAAATGCCTTTCCTAATCATTGAGACGTACAGCTCTGTGATTTGAGTGTGACTTGATTGTGGGTGTTGGACCTTGTTGTAAAAGACGGGTTAAGATTGCCAATTGGCAATGTGTGCTGTACTTAGACTGGTGCTGGTTGAACCCTTAAGGGGATATTGAACACAAGCTGCAAAGCAAACTAAACACAGCTTATTAATGAGCTCAGGCAGAACAAAAGACAGAAAGAGAGAGAAGACGGAAAAAGGACACTGCCTGTAGAACTGGAGGGAGAAACGACAGGCTTTTCTTTTCCCCCATTAGTGTCCTGTTTGCTTTTTTTAAACAAACTCACTCTTTGCCAGAAATCTCATTTTGGAACTGAATAAGACACCTGCGATCTAAAGATAAAGACACCTGGAGGAGCAGAACGTCTCCATGCAGCTCAATCTGAGGCCCTAATAATCTCAAAGTTGATCAAAGTGGCCGCACTGAGTACTGACTCCAAGTGGTAGGAACGAAAAAAAAAGATGCATTCATAAGACATTTAATGAGCAGTTCAGCTGAGTATCATTCAAAATAAATGTCCAAACAAACTTACTATACATGTGCTGATCTATTCTGCACAGTGCCTCGCTCGAAACTGAAAAGTAATGGAGTTTCCATTCAGCAGTTATGCTATGAATCATGAGCTGTTGCACCTGCACTCTAACAGCAGAATTATACACGTAAGATGTATTATTACTAATTACAACTGTAATATTATAGAGAGCTGTGTTTTATACAAATGAGTGAATGTGTGGACAAGCTGTCTAGGTGACTTCTAGTCTCTGCCACAGGCATTATGCCTGTAGGTCGCCCACAGTCCATTCACTGACTGTCTGATTCATACTGCTCACAGAACAAAAACAAGAAAGGACTCAATGTGGCAAGCTCTAATCTGATTTGGTTGACATTATGCAAATTACAGGTGTGAGAGTACACTGGGTACAGGCTTCTTATTAGTCCACCTGGAAAAAAGTTGTAGGTACTGGGTTGATAAAATGAGCACTTTTGGGAAGTAAATACATTAGATTTAATCTGAGGATTAAATAATCACTGGATTAGTTACTTTATGCACATTGAATTTACGCTTATTTACATATAAGCATGTCTCCTCAGAACAGATATTAATTGGATCTACCCTTCCTGTGCTAAATGCAAATGCTAATATCATACCAGGCAATGTTATTTTCTTTTGAACACTCTCTTCACTCTACATGGCAATAAGTGTTCCCAGAAATTAACAAACATCTGTATGTGGGCATAGTTCCATTCTAGAAAAGTAATGTTTTTGCATGTGTTTGCCCGTTTTAGCTACAGTATATGATCAGTAAAAACACAAGTAAATACCTCCAAAGTTAACAGCCAGGTTGGTGGCATGAAATCTTTGAAAGACATTCATTAATAGACACTTAACTAGATCTAAAGAGACAAAAAACTATACATTAAACAAAACAAAGCACAAAAAAACAAATAACAAACAAAACAAAAAGCAAAGAACAAACAAAAGGAAAAACAAAGCAAAGCAAAGAAAAGCGAAACAAACACAAAGAAAATCACAGCAAAGAAAAACAAAGCAAAACAAACAAACAACAAAAACAAGTCAAAAACGAAATTAAGCAAAAAACATAAAGACAAAAATGCAAAGCAAAATCAAAGCAAAAAAAAACAAACAAACAAAAGGAAATCAAAGCAAATCAGAGCAAAACAAAACCATATAAAACCAAAACTAAATGCAAAAAGCAAAACAAATGTACTCATAGAGTGTGAATGAAGTTGGTTGAAATGGTTTTTTCCTGTTCAGAATAAGCTGCAGACCTTTTGTCACTTAGCATAAATATCTGGCTATGTGAGGCTATAGGTGACTTTAAGCAGAACTGACCATGGTATGTGCGATTCCACATCCTCTTATTGATAACGTCCCCTGGGGGCCTCGCACCCGACCGATCCAGAGTCTCATTTAGGGCATGACAATACAGCATGACTCCATCGTGGAATGAGCCAGAAATCAGATTCATCTGGAAGAGAGGAAGCGCACAAATTACATCCTAGAATTAAATCTCTAAATAACTGGGGTTCAAATTCCATTAATTTTATTAGATTACCAGGTCTCTAGAGAACATAGTGAAAGTATTTTTGAAGAAAACTTGACAGCATTGCAAGACTGTTATTCGATGACCCACACGAGACTGTGTGCTGAGAAAAAAGATCTGGGTTCCTAATACTGCTCTGCTTCACTGTTTAATATCACACAATCCTCCTAAATATGTTGAAATACATTCTGTTTCTCTTGCTCTTGTTCATTTTAACACATGGAGTATTTGTTTGGTAATCAAAATAAATTTTAATATGGCGATAAGGAGTTAGTCAGTGAGAACTATTTTAAACTTGCTTTCGGCATATTTCATACATAGTTTTTTTGTTAAGCTCAGCATGTCTTATGCACATCTGCTGTGCAGTACTGCACGGCTCACGCTCGCTGTGTGATTGCTGTAACCTGTTAATATAGTGCTAACATAGGCAGTGTGAAACAGATGTGATAAAGACCTGAGAGATCGAATTTGCTGAATAAAATGTCAAAACTAATATCAATGTATTGCCATTTAATTTCTTTCTCTTTACTTGAGTTAGTAAACAATCATAATCACAGAAATAAATTACATTTTAAAATACAGTAAAAAAGAAAACAGTTAGTTAAAATTGTAATAATATTTCACAATATTACTGTTTTACTGTATTTTTGATAAAAAAAATACAAATAGACATTTTTTTTTCTAAAAAATGAAAATCTTACCAACTCCAAACTTTTGAAAAGTAGTGTATATACTGTATGCATGCAGTTATAAAATAATAATAACAAATACAACAACACCAACAACAACAAAACAATCTTTAATTCTCAAACTGTAGTGTCAATCTTAAACAAATAACAAAATATTAAGACAAATTACTTCCATTTAAAAAAAAAAAAAACAATCCAGGTTTGACTCATTCATTATTTACTGATAAAGTGGTGTGTGTGGTACTGTGATTCCCTACAGTATGGGGACCTAATTTACCAGTAAATTTTGACCTTTTGGGGACATTTTTGGTCCCCATGAGGAAAACAGCTTACAAATTATAACACTTTGGGACCAATTCTCACTATTAGTTAGTTGCTTAGTAGCATGCCTATTATTAACATATTGGCTGTTTTTTAGAGCTTATAAAGCACATTTTCTGTGTGACCATTTTCTACATCACTAACCCTGACAAAATTTAAAAAAAAAAAAAATTTTCAAACAATCGTAACAATGCAGGACGTTTTCGGTTAGTGTTGTTATTTATGGCTGTATTATTTATAGCTGAATATAAAAACACTAGAAGTCATGTCATGTCACATTAGGGGCCATTAGGTGATGAAATTTGCAAAATTATGGTTTTTTAATTTATATCACATTATATTTTTTAGTACAGCTATGTTTTAGTACTGGTAAACAACACAAGACTAGATTCAAACCTTGCATCCATGTGAGCCCAACCTCTGTGTACATATCAAACAAAATGTGCACCAACTTCCCATAACCCTGAGAAGACAAACACACACACACAAGAGAGAGAGCGGCACAACCAAGGACACTAAATTACACTATGGCATGCTTTATTACCCCTACATGACATTCAGCCATGATTACAACCACCCCACATGTGTGAGAATCTTGTGAGAGAACTGAACAGTTTCTGTACTACTGTTTTCCAGCAGTCTTTGGGGATGTGGGTTTCACTGAGTAAACATGTACATATTTCAGCTGCTGTGATGTTGGTATGTGAACATGTGCATGAGAGACTGTTCAGAAAGCTCAGACGGATGTGCGATTATTCAAACTGTGGGCCTGCTAGTCTGTCATTTATCACCACTCTATTTGTTTGAATAAGAACATGATACAATAGTTAACTGCTACAATCTGAACTTTCTGCCCTGTAAAGCAGTGATTTTTTTTATTTTATGCAACTTATTTTATATTACAATTTGTATTAATACTTATAATGTAAAACAATGTGAAATTAAAAATAACTTCCTCGTTCACAACCCTGTTACAGTCTCTTTCAATACAAATGCTTAAAAACAGTATTCTTTTTAAAATTATATTTTGTAATTAAAATTAATTACATCTTTTTTGGATTTGGGCATCCATCATGACACTTGCTGTAAGAAATACTGCAACCAGTGAAACGGTTGGAGTTCTGTTATCACTAGAATATCAAACACTTCTCAACCAATCAGATTGAGGACAACTTTAAGAAACAACTTTACTTGTACTTTAAATTGTATGACTTTCAGTTAGGCAACATTCAAAGTTTTTCATCAAATACTAATTCATTTTAATTAATTTCCGCTTTATTTCAATTGCTAAAAATTATTTTAATAGTTTTAGTTTAACCACCTGGGGTCCGCAAAGGTGCCGATGAGAGCACTTGCATTTTTATTTGATAACAGCAGAAAAAACTTAATGCTCTGTCATTTTTCATCATACACATAAGAGTAATATGTCATTTGAATCTGTAAATGGTCTATTTGTAAAATAACGAAAATAAACAGGGTGCGCTTTCAGCCTTCTTGGCCTCCGTGAATATCTCTTTGAAATGTGTCACTAAAATGAATTGAAACTCAGTTTCATACTCAGTTTCAGTTTCAAGAATACTTGACACACAGACATGAGAGATATATTTAGGGAAAACTTGACTTGTCTACTTTTAAATAAAGTAAGTCATATTAAAAACAAATATTCTATGATAAAGCAATCTGTATGAAACCAACCTGAAGTCCAGTCTTTTCTGTCTGAGCTCATTATCTTTAATGTGATCATGCCCACGAACAGCATAACTCTTCATATTATAATCAGCCACGTGAGATGTGAAAACATATAAATACCCACATCACCTCTGTTAACAAACATGAAGATCATCTCGGCTACTTTTTGTTTCTGGAAGAAGTCGTGCTGAGAGGAATAAGCCAGAATTCACCTCAGTAGAAGAACACAATGCGACGTGCGGCTTGATCCAGTGGAGGAGATCATTTACATGAGTATGTGTTTTATTACTTGCATCTGTTGTTATTGTGTTAGTGTAACATAACTTTTACACATTTTATTAGTTAGACTTTTTCCAAACTACAATTCCTGAATAAATGTATAATCAAATAAAAGATTTTGAAGTATGTCAGGGATGTTTTTTAATTTTCTATGAAATATAAAACCATAAGACATAAAAGTAATATGAGCTTTTACACAACAAAAGGGGTTTAGACTAATCTTAACTGTAAAATTTGCAAATATCTGTTCAAACAGATGTTTATAACATGTTTAACAATAATTATTTAGTTTTATCAGATATAAAATGTTTTTGTTTTGTATAATACCTACAAAATCATATATTTTTTATTTATTTATTTAGGAGTTATGAGTGGCCAATATTAGTGATTGCTAATGTAATAATTTAGTTACGCCTATGTCAATATGCTAACAGATGTATTTTTTTGTACCTTGAAGACTTCAATTCACAACTGTTTTTCTCTAAAAGTGCTGTACCAAAATCAGAATTATAAACAACATTAGAAGCATAAACAGCTCCATGACTACTGATGATGGGGCTTTTTTTTTTTCTTGAATCCATGGAAAGAACCAGTAAACACTTTGGAAATATCTGGGCCCGTATTCACAAAACATTTTATTACCACTAAGAGTTCTCCTAAATAGCAGTAAAAGTTTTTAGCTAAGAGTTTTCTCTTAAAACCTATTCACAAAGATGCTGAGACAAAAATTTACTAAGGAATAGAGACAAGTCTAAAGCTAGTAAGGGTAAGGGCGGGGCTGACCTCGTTTCTATGGTTGATGTCAGCATGCTTACTAACTATGCACACAGGTTTTGGCTGATAGGGGAGGAGTCTCTGTCAGAGATTTATTCATAGAAATATTGTAGAGCGTGATATTATGTTGCCATATTCAAATAAAGGTTTTAAAATTGAGGCTAAGTGTCACTAATTAAACAATATAATATACAGCGTGTAAAATAAGTATTGAACACAACTGCACTAAGACAAAACCACAAACTATCCTAAAATGGCTGTTGCAAGCAATCTGCCTCGGAACGTAAACATTTTAGAAACATTAGACGATAATTCTAAAAAGGTACTGTATCACCTTTGGTTTTGGCAGTTATTCCAATCCCAGATTTTCCTTTAATTATATCCTTGTTTTCATTAAAGGGGTCACATGATGTTGCTAAAAAGAACATTATTTTGTGTATTTGGTGTAATGCTACAGTATATTATGTACATTATTGTTTCTCGGCTATGCCCCGCCTTTCTGAAATGCGTTGATTTTTACAAAGCTCATCGTTCTAATAAAGCGAGGTGCACTCTGATTGGCCAGCTATCCAGTGCATTATGATTGGCCGAATGCCTCAAGCGTGTGACGGAAAATGTTACACCCTTAACACTGTGATGCCGTCTCCAGGCACGACAAGACTCAGTCCAGCTGCTCTGCTCGTGAACATCACTTCATTGGTTCTCTTTTAGCAGTTCAGTCAATGTACTGTTAGGAGTAACTGAATAACTTGGGATATTGGTTTATTTTGCGTCAGAGGGAGTGTCAGGCACGTTTATAAACCGAATAACTTAATAAAGTAATTTGTGGATTAGTGCATACTGGAGACGTGAACTGTTTCAAACGATTCAGTTCGATTTGATGAACTGGTTTGACCGGTTCACTAAGAAGATCTGGTTAAATAGGACAATTCGTTCGCAATCTGGACATCACTAGACGAGACAAAACCAATAAAACCCATTACAAACATTTGTTGCATCCAGTGGGAACATAACTAACTACTGATTATAATGACTTATACTGTCTTTTTAAGTGTTGTGTTGCATATCACGCTGAGTAAACAAAAAACCATGTCTGCATTTGTTATCGGAGAAACAACAAGTGATACTCTACACTCCTCAAAATTGTGTTTGAATCATCATTGGCAAATTATTTAAATATAAAAACATACTTACAGGCTGTGAGTCAGAAGCGCCAAACTGTCCTTGCAAAGTTGAAACTGCCCAACTTTATGGAAACTTATGGCCTTTGTGCCACAGATGCATTGTAGGCTACTGGTTCAGGAAACAGTCGTATCCTCCATAAAATGCGCAGCACATATCTGAATATTTTGGTTGAACTGTTCTGGAACAGTGTTGTAAATGCAACTTAACCACTGATTTCTAGTTGTGTCCTCTTTTGGAAGGCCAAACAAAGTAGTTTTGCTTTCACAACAAAACACACAGCGACTCCACAACATGGCGGCGGTGGCAACAGCAAGAATAATAGTTACACCTTCTTTCTTTGCGTGAACATTTGGGCGGCGTTATGCAAATCTTCCCACATCTTGACGCAGACATGTGGGTGTGTGTTAGAGCGAGCCGTTTTAGGAGGGCGTGGTTGACTCTTAACTTTTATAAAGAATATCTCTTTGGATTTGAGACTTTGAGATCTTCTTCTAAAAATTTTAATTGCATCATATGACCCCTTTAACCAGTTGGGCAAGAAGTAACAGCCGTTCTTGCGTGATGTGTTAATGGTGATGTGGTCAATATTTATTCGACCTGCTGTATATCTATATGTTCAGCTAATTGTCAGCCTGTATGCTTCCCATAAAACATTGGTGAATATGCATTTAAACTGCCTTTTAATAAACCGACTATAATTATCATGGCTGCTAGTAAGACATGCAAATGTAAAAGAAAACCAAACTGGATGGAACAACGTCTCGGTTACGTACGTACGGGGTCTCACTTGGGAGGCCAATCATCTCTGAGTTTAACAGAAAACGCCAATGAAAATTTGCTAGTGGATTTTGCATACCTGAGCCACTTCCCGTGCATATGAATATAAATAGGCGACAGGTGCATCCACTCAATAGTTTTTACGCTGAGGAGCCGAGAACGTGTCCCGGCAACAGCTAATGGTTCAAGGTTGTGGCATGGGGACATAATGTCTCTGTTCCCTCCATCAGGGAACGAGGGTTATGTACGTAACCGAGACGTTCCCTATCTGTCGGTCACTACAAGTTATGTTGAACGACATATGGGGTCCATGGAAAACGCCGAACAATGGGGAAGTGAGCCTTAAGGAAAAAGGTCACTACAGAGACCACATCCTACCCGTAGGGAGGTGACATATAGAGATACTGATATGGACTGACCCAGGGGGCAGTACTACATATAGAATGGGTCTCTGAGGCAGGTCCTACCTTAGTGTAAGGATGGAACAACTGCCAGAAGAGACTGCCAGAGTTTGTCAAGGGAATACACGGGTTTACCAAAGGGAGACCTTACCGTGGAAGCATACACATATGGGATTACCCGTAGGGAATCAAGCCATATGGACACCTAGCCCAGTACAGGAGCTGACCGGGACTCCGGGCATGCTAACACCAGTACTGGGCCTGGTGTCAGACTGCTCTGCCAAGTCTGACTGCCGAGGGTGCTGAAGGATGCTGAACCAGGGTTCGCCAACTGGGGAACTCTACTGGGAGAAGAAAGGTGCTTGCATCCCCGTGTGAGGGGGAATGGGACAGCAAGCGTGACACTGAGCCAGATCTTCCCACCCATTATCTGTTACCCAACACATGGGAAAAAAATGGCTCTACACAAAGGTTTAAAACCTCGCGAAGGTGTTAGTTGTTGCCCAGCCCGCAGCTCGACAGATGTCTGACAGAGAGGCGCTGTGCGCCTACGCCCAGGAGGAGCCAACACTCCAAGTGGAGTGGGTTTTCATCCACAGGGTGCACGGCTCGCCTTGGGGTTGGCACTATCAAGTGGGCCAACCTCTGCTTGGAGACAGCCTTCTCTTTCTGCTGGCCTCCAAAGCAGACGAGGAGCTGCTCAGAGTTTCTGAAGCTGTGGGTGCGGTCCACGTATATGCGTAGTGCTCTTACGGGACAAAGCAAAGTCAAGGCTGGATCTGCCTCCTCCGGGGGCAGTGCTTGCAGGTTCACCACTTAGTCTCAGCAGGGAGTGGTGGGAACCTTGGGCATGTATCCAGGCAAGGATCTTAGGGCAACGTGAGAGTAGGCCTGCCCGAAAACAAGGCACTCTTCACTTACCGAAAATGCTTGAAGGTCCCCGACCCTTTTGATGAAAGTGAGCATGATCAGGAGCACTGTCTTAAGAGACAGGAACTTCATCTTGACTGAATCAAATGTCTCAAAGGGGCCCCTCTGGAGTCCAGCCAGGACAACAGAGACATCCCAGGAGGGTATCAGGGGTGTCCTAGGAGGATTCAACCTTCTGGCACCCCTCAGGAACCTAACGGTCAGGTCATGCTTTCCCAGGGACTGGCCTCCACTTTCAAGGTGGAGGGTGACAGCCTATGCTCCAACCTTTCTTTCAGGGAAAGAAAGCACGACTCTTATTGAGTATCTCCGGGGTCTTCTTGGTTAGAAGAACACTAATTTGTGAACAGACTCCACTTCAAAGCATAGGCAGGCCTCGTAGAGGGAGCTCTAGCCTGAATGATAGTGTCTACTACCGCTGGTGGTAGGTCACTTAGGTCTGCTGCATCCCGTCCAGAAGCCACACATGGAGGTTGTGCCAAGGAGGGGCTGTCACGAGGAGCATAAGTTCCGAAAACCAGGTCCGGGTGGGTCAGTAAGGCGCAACCAACAGGACCTGTTCCTCATCCTCCCTGACCTTGCACAGAAACTGCCGCAAGGTTAGATGCACTGCTAGCAACTCAAGGCAGTTGATGTGCCAAAGCAGTTGAGGTCCTGTCCAGGACCCTGAAGCTACCTGCCCAGTGCAGGTAGCGCCCCAGCCTGTGTTGGAGGCATCTGTTGTGACAACGACATACCGGGACACTTGTTCTAAGGGCACGATGTGTACCGTGGCGCCATGCCCATCTCGGGACTCAGAAGTGTAACCAGTGCTGAAGTGGTCTCATATGAAGCAATCTGAGCAGTGTGACTGTGGCTGCGGATGCCATATGCCCCGGGAGCCTCTGAAAATGGTACCACTGTCCTGCCTCTGAAGGATCTCAGGCAGATCAGCGCCGACTGGGCATGCTCGCTGGTGAGATGCGCCCTCCAACTCACCGAGTCTAACTCCATACCGAGATAAAAAATTCTCTGCACCTTCGTAAAGACACGGGGGGACAGGGAGAGCCCGAAGTGGAGGACCTTGTACTGCCATGCCTGACCCTTGAACGCAAATCGCAGAAACGGTCTGTGGCGAGGGAGGATCAAGACATGAAAGTACGTGTCCTTCAGGTCGATCGCTGCAAACCAATCCTGGGCTTGAACGCATTTGATAATACGTTTCTGCATTAACATCTTGAACGAGAGCTTGTGCAGGGCCCGATTCAAAACTCGCAGATCTAAGATAGGTCGAAGGCCACCGCTTTTCTTAGGTACGATGAAGTAAGGGCTGTAAAACCCCTTCCTCATCTCGACTGGAGGGACCGGCTCGATTGCATCCATCGCCAACAGGAAAGCAATCTCCTCATGCAAGACAGAGGTGTCCCGGACTGCCACCGAAGTCTCGAGAACACCATTAAACTTGGGAGGTCGCCGGGCAAACTGAATCGCATAGCCGAGTCGAACCATCTGAATGAGCCAATGGGATGGGTTGGGCAGCACAAGCCACGCCCCCAAACTCCATACGAATGGCACCAAAGTGACAGTCAATGTACCTGCAGTGGGGCAGCGATGGGGAGTCATGTTGGATGGCCCAGAAAGCATCGTGTTCTGAATCATCACAGCAAAACTCCCAGTGTTCCCGGAGGAACTGGCCAGAGACGCGTGGAGAGGCATTGCATCTCCAAACTGCAACCTCTTGGCCCCTGGGAATAGGGGTGTCATGGGTGAGAATGAGGAGGCAGTGCATCGCTCACTGTCAAACCACAAGCCTTGGAACTCAGAGGAAAGGGAAATTGCTCTTTTATTGAAAATGTGGGTACCAACAAAAAGAAAAGAAAACTGAGAATTCTCCTCCAGGGGAAGGAGTGGCGGTGTCTCCACCACCTCTTGAAGAGCAGTCTCCCACATCTCCAAGTTGCCCATGTGAGGGCCGCTGGGTCTTTTTCCTGGACGATTTCGTGACCGAATGTGATACGGGGGGCGCCGCTCTCCTGTGCGGGGCTCGAGGCACCGGCCTTGACGCTGTTTCAGCGCAGGAACGGTGGCAGCTAGAGGATCACGTTGGGGCAAGATGCGTAGAATGGCCTCAGTCTGTTGTTGTACTGCCGGGAACTGCTGGGCACAGCCCTCGACAGCGTCGCCGCACAGGCCAGCCTGGAAGATGGGAGCATCAAGAAAGCTTGGTGAATTTGCAGGGTTGCCATGGCATGCAGGGCAGAGGCAGCTTGGCCCGAAGCACTGCAAGCTTTGGCAGTGATTGCCACCAACAGCTTACAGGCTTTGGATGGGAGACACGGACTATTCCTTCAAGTGGCGGCGTTTTGCGGTCACAGGTGCACCGCCATCACACTCTCCTCCTGGGGAATGTCGGTGCTCCCCCTAGCTGCCCCACCATCGAGGGTAATGAGGATGGAGGAAGGAGACTAGCGGCTTCTGGCCGTCCACCACTACGTCACTTCCCCATGCGCATCTGGGAAGAAAGGAACCAGAGCAAAACGCTGTTGTGAGCCGCGCTCTACATCGAGAACCAATCGTCCAGCTGTAAGCACTCAGGGCTGGGCGGTGTATTCACCTCCAACCTGATGCTCATAGCTTCCCGGGCATGCACAGCTGTCAACTCTGGGTCTGATTTGGCAGTGGTGACAACACCCGAGGGGGGCAGCCCCACTGAATCTACATCCACAGAGGTCAACAGCCCATCCCCCGATGCTGCAATCAACATCTGATCCCCTGGCGGCACAACGAATGACATGCTGGGACTGCCGTAAGACAGCCCAGCAGAATCACCCAGCAGCCGCACAGGACCAGCACTGTGGAAGGGGTGAGAAGTCCGTGGGGTACGGCCCGGCGGAGAAACTCTCACCGTCACCCTCAAATCTCCCAGAGCTCTAGTCGGCGGTCCTCTGCTCGTGGCAGAGAAACCAAGACGGGTAGTGACAGACGGGTCTGTTCTTTTCCCTTTAAGAAAGGAGAGATGCAATCAGCGTTGCCATGGTCACGCATGCAATGCAGCCATGAACCATCCACAATTGCATCTTCAGCATGCTGAATGCCCAGACACGGAAGACAACGCTCATGGCCGTTGACAGAGGACAAGAAACGACCGCATCCAGAAGGACACGGACGAAACGGCATCTTTAAAAAAATGTGATTCGTCCATGATTTGTTCTTTTAGGAAATCTGCTCTTTTAGTTGATTGGCCTCCCAAGTGAGACCCCATATGTCGTTCGACATAACTTGTAGTGACCGACAGATAGGGAACAGCTGTTACTTCTTGCCCAACTGGTTGATGAAAACAAGGATACAATCAAAGGAAAATTTGGAGTTGGGATAACCGCCAAAACCAAAGTTGATACCTTTTTAAAAGCACATCATTGTCAAATGTTTCTAAAATGTTTACATTCCAAGGCAGATTGCCGGCAACAGCCATTTTAGGATAGTTTGTGGCTTGGTCTTAGTGACTTAGGAGTCCTCTTCACTACTCCTAACCTTTCACAGATTTAGGAGCTAGTTTTAGTGCTAAAATGCTTTGTGAAATACTCTTATTTAGGAGTCCTAAATTTAGGACTGACATGCCGTTTGAACATGATCTGTTGTCAGCAATTACACAAAGGTGTGTTATTGTTCAAGTGTCTGTCTTTAGATTAATATGCTCAATAATGTTAATGTTTTTCTTCGACCTTTACTGTGTAGATTTTTTGTTATACTGTGTTGTAAATAAAATACAAATAATCAAACCACACATTATTTTAATCTCCTCGCATTCTTTCTTACCTGCCTCACAGACACATTACTGACTGATGGCTCATTTCTCTCAGGTGTGAATCACTAAATATCCATGGCCACTGACACACATACAGCCTTTCTAACACAAAACATGCTATGCAAAAGTAATCACACAAACATTGTTGTTTTCAAAAAAAACACAAACATGTACATTCATACTGCTCACGTATTATTGTAGCCCAGTTTGTCCTGAATACAGTGTAATCAGACTTTAGACATTTATATATTTTTAAGATACTAAAAAGCACAAATGTCAGGGAATGTCAAAACTTTTCCAGGGATCCCAAACCCACTCAGACCCCAGAGGGTAAAATTATAACATAATAATAAGTCATAAAAACACTGCTCAACAGTCCCTAACCTGTACTCAGATTTACCAATATACACCTGCAAATCAAATATTTCTCAACAAATTCTTCCAAGACCTAACTTATAGTATTGATGTCAACAAATTCAAGAAACATTGAAGGAATTTTAAGAAACATTTAAGAGAAAGTTGATATTTTCTGAGCACTAGTGTGAATTCCATTAAGTATTCTGAACTATTAAAACACCATTAAACAATATGTTTTCCTCCATCATGATTCAAATAAGCAGTGCATCCTAAAACCTGATCATGAATAACTAATCTGGCTAAATTTAGGCAAGGGAAAGATACATTTCCAGCCAAAAATCAGCCATCTGTCAACCTTACAAACCATACATCCATTCATGCAATGCCATTACCATTAAACAGTGTGTGTCATTTGAAGGCAAACTGGACAGGATCCCAGATGAACTGAAAATTAGATTTGTTTTATTTTACTTGTAAAATCTGGTTAAAGTTTCTGAAATATCTCTCACCCTGAGCTACAGCAATTCACAGGTAGAAGTCAGTCGAGCAGAGCCAGATGGTTGCTGGCAAACCATGAGCTCCACTGTAGCATAATGAAACAGAGGGAAAAATGCTCCAAAAAGCCAAAGGAGGCAGAGAGATGTACAAAAGTGTGGTTGTCATAGCAACTATAGACATAGTGTGGACTCGTCAATACAGAACATCTGTGGGTGACGGTGGATTGGGAGATTACTGATCTCTGCTGTTCTGAGAGAAAGAGAACGGTGCAATGAAATGCAAATTCTGAGTAAAAGGTTGAATGGACTGAGAGAGTGGGAGGTGGAAAGGACTGTACGAAAAAATGCCATCCAGACCAAAAACAACAACAACAAAAAAAAGCAACAGGTTGAAACATATGAAGAAAAACATTGTGGAGACAAAATAAAGGGTTGAAAGTAATTACAGATTCAGACATATAGATAAGAGAGACAAGAGATATACTAAGAGAGAGAGAGCAACAGCATATTTACATGTGCTTAAGGACTGTAAGCCCCAAACAAATCCAGATAAAACTACGACAACATCAACAACAAATTAAAACAATTGTATAATACGCAATTGTTAGAGTGTTGCTATGCAGCTGCTTGGGTGTTCTGGGTGTTGCTATGGAGTTGCTAGTGTTTTCTGGATGGTTGCCTGGGTGTTGCTATGCAGTTGACAGGGTGTTCTGGGTGTTGCTATGCAGTTGCTAGGGTGTTCTGGGTGGTTGCTTGGGAATTGCTGCATAGCAGTTGCCAGGGTGTTGCTATGCACTTGCTAGGATGTTCTTCTTGGTTGCCTGGTGATTGCTGCAAAGCAGTTACCAGGGTGTTCTAGGTGGTTGTTGGGGTGTTGCTATGCATTTGCTAGGGTGTTCTGGGTGGTTGCCTGGGAATTGCTGCATAGCAGTTGCCAGGGTGTTGCTATGCACTTGCTAGGGTGTTCTTCATGGTTGCCTGGTGATTGCTGCAAAGCAGTTACCAGGGTGTTCTGGGTGGTTGTTGGGGTGTTCTTATGAAGTTGCTAGGGTGTTCTGGGTGGTTGCCTGGGGATTGAGGCAAAGCAGTTACCAGGGTGTTGCTATGAGACCAGAGCGGTTGTCATGGTGTTCTGGGTGACTGCAAGGGTATTACTACATGGTTGCCAGGGTGTTGCTGTACAGTTGCAAGGGTGTTCTGGGTGGTAACCTAAGTACTGCAATGGGTTTCCTATGTGATTGTGTACTGGCTCAAACTTCCACCCCAATTTTTTTTTTTTTTTATAATATTCTGCTCTCTAAATATGACCCTGGACCACAAAACCAGTCATAAGGGTCAATTTTTCAAAATTGAGATTTATACATCATCTGAAAGCTCAATAAAAATACATAATTTCCATTGATGTATGGTTTGTTAGGACAGGACAAATAATATTACAATTATTTGAAAATCTGGAATCTGAGGTTGTAAAAAAAATCTACATTTTGAGAAAATTGCCTTGTGCTTTCTAAATGAAGTCCTTAGCAATGCATATTACTAATCAAAAATTATTTTTTGATATATTTACAGTAGGAAATTAAAAAAAATATCTTCATGGAACATGATCTTTACTTGATATCCTAATGATTTTTGGCTTTAAAAAATCGCTAATTTTGACCCATACAATGTATTTTTGGCTATTGCCACAAATATACCCATGGTACTTAACCCTCTGGAGTCTAAGGGTATTTTTGGGGCCTGGAGAAGTTTTGTCATGCCCTGACATTTGTGCTTTTTTCAGTTTCTTATAAATATCTAAATGGCTAAAGTCTAATCTAACTGTAATCAGCACAAACTGGGCTATAATAATATGTGAGCAGCATGTATGTACATGATTGTGTTTTTGAGAAAAAAAAATGTTATGCGTGGTTAGTGAAAAACTAAAAATGTTAAATCACTTGAATAAGGCAATAAAACACATACAGAAAAATGATGTGAAAATCATCTTGTTTACTCACTTACAGAAAACAATATATTGATTTAAATTTTCTAAGACACTTTTTGTTGGTAAAAGTCATATGCGAGTAGGCGTCAACTATCATGAATTCACACCTGAGAAGACAAAGGCCTGCATAATGAGCTGCATAATGAGCCATTCAGTCAGTTGTGTCACTGAGTGGGATGAGTTACAAGAAAGAATGTGAGGACAAAATAAATGTATATAATTTTATGTTTGTAGTTTATTTAGAATATATTTAATTATCCCACAACATAATTTAATATTCACTTGTGAGTGCAGTTAAACAGATTATTAGTAACAATCAAATCTGACTTTCAAACTGAATTTTTTGCATCATTACTCCAGTCACACAATCCTTCAGAAATCCTTTTAACAATCTGATTTTCTACAAAAAAACATTTATTTTTATTATTATCATTATTATTATTATTATTATTAATGTTGAAAAGAGCTGAGAATATTTTTTCAGGTTTTTAGGGGGATAAATTGAAAGAACAGCATTGTTTATTACATTTGTTACAGTTACATTTATTTGTTACATTTATATTATTTACATCAAGCTTTTGAATGGTATAGTAGTGTATATTGTTATTGAAACTTCATAATATTTCACTTGATTATACATTTAATCAGGAATTATAGTTTGGAAAAAGTCTTTGGAAAAAGTCTAACTAGTAAAATGTTTACACGTTATGTGAAAACTGGTACAAGTATATAAATAAATAAAAAGAGACTTACTCATGTTTATGAACTCTGCTGAATAAAGTGCTTCATTCTTTTTTTCTGAGGAAATCCAAATCTCAAATCCTCAACCACATCACATCTTGTTGGGGTGAATTATGTCTTATTCCTCTCATCGCGAAGCAAACAGTAAAATAAAAAAAACTTGAAGAACAGTCTCGCTGCGTTGTCTTCTGTTGTGTGGCCGTATTCAAGCCGCGCGCTTCAGTGAAACATTTGAATCTGAAAGGTGCGTTCAGCGCGGGGGCGTGGTCGCATTATAAGAGAAGGGAGACGTGAAAAACGGACATCGCGTTGTTTTCATATGGATTACTTTATCACAGAATATTTGTTTTTGGCAGCACTTGTTTAGTTTAAAAGTAGACATGTCAGGCTTTCTGTAGATATCTCTCTCATGTCTCTGTGTTGAGTATTCACTGAGTTACAGTTCATTTTAATGACGCGTTTGTAAATGAAGATCAGCGCAGACAAAGGCTGCAGACAGCACTCCTTGTTTGTTATCTTTATTTTATAAGTGCACAAAGTTTTGTTGTTATTATGTCTGTATACAAAAAAAAGTAGACCTTTTACAGATTCGATTGATGTATTGCTCTTATCTGTACGATCAAAACTGAAAGTGTAATTTAAGTTCTTTTCGGGGTTATCAGGAGAAGATGCCTCAAAACGCGTATACGCGTTAATCGACTTCAGAGGGTTAAAGGGATACTCCATTCCAAAATAAAAATTTTGACACTAATCATTTACCCCCATGTCGTTCCAAACCTGTAAAAGCTCCATTCATCTTCGGAACACAATTTAAGATATTTTGGATGAAAACCGGGAGGTCTGTGACTGTCCCATAGACTGCTAAGTAAATAACAGTGTCAAGGTCCACAAAAGGTATGAAAGTCATCGTCAGAATACTCCATCTGCCATCAGACATGCAATCTGGGTAATATAAACAACGAGAACACTTTTTGTAAGCAAAGAAAACAAAAAATAATGACTTTATTCAACAATTCCTTTGTCAACAGTCTCCTCTGTGTCTCTCCATATTACCGTGTGCTGCGTATGCTCTTCTGTATCATCCGCGCCACAAGGATGCACTGTTTCTACATGTATTTAGCTTTGATTTGAAAGAAAACAGCGCATCCTTGTGTTCCAAAGATGAACGAAGCTTCTACTGGTTTGGAATGACATGGGGGTAAGTGATTAATGACAAAATTTTTATTTTGGGGTGAATTATACCTTTAAAGACTGGTTTTGTGGTCCAGATTCAGATATGGCTCAAGTCCCATTTTTATGTGACTATGGAATGTTTAGCATGTTTTACCACCATCTGACTGCATAGTTAGGGTTATAAGTAATAGTATCCTTAACAAGAACTACTAATGACACAATTTATCACAAACAGCAGGACATGTAATTTGTCCTTCATTATTCATAACTTCTATTTTAACCATTTCTGTAACCTCTGATGAATGTCTGCACTTGTTGTTCCCACCATTAGATGTTTCTACATGGGAAAGCTCATTGTAGATTAAATCCCCTAAAAAGGAAGCAGCTTTTGCCACACCTATCTCCATTTGTCTTATTTTTTTCTGTGCACAGTCATATACATCACAGTGACATGGGCCGACCAATCAGAGAGCAGTGCCTACAAAGCTTTGGACTAAAGAGAGTATTTATGGAGAAATTAGGCCACTGAAGAAGTGCATAGTTCACCAAAGTAAGTACATCCTTACCAAAAAGCAGTATACTTCAAGTTAATTTTATTAAGTATACTCAAGTAAAGTTCAAGTATATTTTTAAGTATACTTTATGTAGCAAGTATACAAATATCAGTGTTCTAGTAGTATACTTGTAAGTGTACTGTTTCAACACTTCTTGGGACTAAATTGACCCACTTTCTAGTATATAAAAGTATACTTTTAAGTATACTTTAAGTATAACAGTAGGAAACTTTGAGTACACAACTAGTTTACCTCGATGTTTGTAGTTTGTACTGCAATTATACTAAAAGTGATCTTATAGGTATACTGATAGTTCACTAATTAAATACTTTGTAAACTTTGAAGTATAGTCTCAGTAAACTACTAGTTTTAGTAGTTTTATACTGCAAGTATACTCATAAGTTTTCTTTAAGTGAACTTTATATCATACTTTAAGTATACTACGATGTCCCTATTTAGGTTTTAATTTGTAAATATTTTGTTGTATGAATATCTGAACATACAAAACATCCAAAGAAAGAACAGGGTATCTGCTTGTAAACAAAAACATTTTATTCTAGCTTCATGCATTCTTTTTTTAAACACTTTAATGTGGGTAAGTTTCATAAAAAATTTAAGAAATAACATTTTGAACAAAAAGCTGAAAAAAGACTATGAATTGGATTCAAAATGATAATCAAAACATAAATGGAGTTGATCAACACCCCAAAGCTTGACTGTAATTATTACCTCTTCATCGGTCGACATTTTATTTCATAACGTTACAGTTTTGATCCTGTTTCATGTCAGATGATCGCGTTACATGTGTTAGTATCTGTTGTTTCTTCTTCTTCTTCACTTGTGTTTTTTTGGAAATTCTGTACAGAAGATGTGTACTAGCGTCCTTTACCGTATAGCAATGAAAACACGGATTCTAGGAGCACAAGTATAGCTCAGATATATTTAGACTTTTTGTAAGTATTAGTCAAGTATACTTAAATGTCATTTTAAGTATATTGCTGAGGAGTACATAAAGCCCATTTCTGAGAAGTACATAAAAAGTAAACTAAAAGCATACTTTCCTATTTTTTAGTTTAAAAGAAGTATACTAATAGCACACTTGTATAAACTTCTTTTTTGTAAGGGCAAGGACAGAGAAAGAGAGAGAGAGAGCAAAAAAGTGATAGTGATAGAGATAGGATGTGTTCGGCTGTAATAATATGATGGCAGTGAAAAGAACAACTAATTGGAGAGACAGACATGTGAGCTGCGGGCAGAGGGAACCTTCCAAATACGCTCACTACTCTGGGGAAATGGATGGATGCATCAGGCTAACAGACTAGAACAACAGACGACAGAACAGCGAGAAGAGTTGCAGGCACCTTATTAGACCTCGGAAAATAATTTGACTGTGCACAGAGCGTACAGCATATCTCATCTAATAGTTATCTATGGAAACACAGCTGCAACTCTTTCTAGGCACTGCTAATAAGTCTTGGCTGTGTTGTTTGTACACACACATGCAGGGTGGCAAATCTACATGTGGGAATGTTTGTTACTAAAGCCTGGAATACACTGCATGACTTTTGGCCAAATTTTTGCTATGCTTTACAGTCTGGAAGACTCAACACTGCAGATTTTGGGTTGACTGACTTCACAGAAAATCATGTAGTATATTATGGGCATTTTTTAAGATTCATACTGTGATTTCATCCAGCTCAAGAGATCAAAAAAGGTTGATATTTTGAGCTGATGTATTGTTTTTGTTTGCCATGTGTCTTCTAACAACAAAGCACATGTTTCTGTTTGAGTGTGTTGTGTTCAGAACAACTTTAAATTATGAAAGTGTGTGATCTTCACTCATTTATTGTAATATGCCCAGTTTTTCCTCTATAACAATTTACAAAGCAAGTGTATGATGCCCAGTGTTTTAAAATCTTTTCAGATTTTAATAGTATAGTGTATTCCAGCTTTTAGTTTTAATAGTGTCAAAATTTTACCATAGATATGAATGCATAACATTAAAAAATGAAGCTTGAAGCTTTTGTAAAATTAAAAATGAAACAACCAAAACAATATGGCATCATAACCAAGACAAACTGTATATTTATACATGAAATTCTGGAGGGGACTTTGGATGGCGTCACGTGGGGACATAATGATGTGTGCCAATAAGCAATCTATGCACTATAACATGTAAAACAGGAACATGGAAGGATTCTAAAATCAACTCACGTAAACATCATAATCATAACATTGTCTTATTTAGAATAAGGTAAATAATTAGATTACTTATCTCCATGAAAACTTAGTCATTGTGTCTACATGAATCAAATTAATTGCACATCAATTTTGGCTGTGAAATCACCCCATAAAAAGTCATTTAAAGTCACTATTGTGTTAAATGAGAAAAGCATTGACATCACAAAATGCAGCTTTAGAAATAAATATTTTGATCCAACATTTCAAATTGGTATTAAAAATATTTTTATTAATGTTTTTAATAATATTGAAATATGAAAAGATTAAAAAAAATTAAATGATACTCTAAATATTAAACTAAATTTTAAGTAGTTGGCAGAAAGTTACTGTCTTGTGGCATGCACACCAAATGCAAATTTAATTATTTGCGTTAGTAGATTACATACAAAGTCAATGCAAAGACGCGAATAGATGTAAATTCACACTGGGTGATGCCTTTGCCGCAAAAGCATGGTATTTTACCTCAGTCGTGTCCTTCGTGCAAATTGAAAAATTTCAACTCAAGCGGAAAATTCACAACACGTTGTCACGCAAGCCAATCAGCGAAGAGCATATTGAATGTCATCAGAAAATGGAGGAGAGTAATATATAATTTTATTCATGCTAGTGACATAAAAAACATCTGCCAGGTAATCTAGAGCAATAACGTGATGCAAATAAAAACATTGTGTACTGCTCTCCTTCATTTTCTGATACAACCAGACATGTCAAACCGGTCGTGTCAATAAGCTCTTTGCTGATTGCTTGTGCAATAACACGTCATGTGAATTTTCTGCTTGAGTTGAAATTTTTCAGCTTGTGGGAAAGACATGACTGAGGCATATATCATGCATTTGGGTGACAAAAATCATATAAATAATAATAAATAATTATAATATGACAAATAAATCAATAAATACACGCTTAGATGAATTAGCCCTAAATAATACACAAACGCAAACAATGATCCAAAGAACCTAGTATGCAGCATGAAACTACTTGGTGAATCTTCAGAGAACCATATAAAGAACTCAAGAGCCCTAAACACCTAAAAGAAGATTATTTTCCAAATCTAAGGTGCTAGAAAGAACCCATATTTCTAAGAGTTCAAGGGAAGCGGAAAATCCCACAGCCAACAGCGAAGAAATGGATCTGGTAAGGACCACCATTATTACAAGAGATCAAATCAGAACCCATTCCTCTAGAAGGTCATTAGTGGGGTGTGTTGTATAAAACACTCAATAGCTTGTAGTTCAGCTTCAGAGGATGGGTGGGCAGGAGGCTCATTCAGGGCACACGTCTTTACCAGCCCTGAGCTGATCTGGCGTTAACAGACTCCTGTGTGGTGACAGACTTGCACGAGGAGACCTGCGGCTAAGGGTAATTACCACTCTTCCCCACTGTCAGTGAAAGGTTACTCATCCTGCAAACATGCATTGGGTTTTTTTCTGGGTGAGTACTGGGTGACATTTAATGTCAGAGCACAAACAAGCAGAGTGAGCAACTTCAATCATCTCTGACTAATAACCACCATCTCAGTCATCTCAGTTTCGGGGGGCCAGTTTCCCTTTCTACACCAAAACCTCAGGAGAGCCTAAATATAAACCTTTCTTCCCATGAGGCTTATGCTGAGATTAGTTGTGATCTTCTGTGAGTGGATATTGTGCCACAAATAAAAACACAAAGCGGTGAATTCATTAAACTATTGCACTTTGACATGCAAAACATTTCATTTAAACAAATATACTTATTCACACCATAGTCCATTATAGCCAGGTTCAACACATGAAATATATAATCACCCAGCTCTTTGGATATATAAGTAGGTAAAGCTTAATCCACATATACTCACATAGAGCCAGTTTTCCTTAATAGGGCAAATTAGCGTGAGAGTGCAATTCCAAAAACAGTTTCGATGGGCTTGGAAATTTCTGCGGGTGATGTACTAACAACGCACAAATGAAGGAACACAGACACAACATCTAATCTACATATCGTCCAACGCAATATACCAAGCGCAACGCAAATTAGGGTAGTCACAAATAAAGAAAAAAAGAAATAAAGAAGCCACAGTACGTTCAAAAGAAATGGAGGCCAAAAAATGAAGGGTTCATGAAGTTTTGATAGACCTGGTATTGCTTGTCTCCTAATTGAGGGTTCCAAGTCATCTTTTATTTCCTGAAGCAAATTAAAAATAACATGGCATGGCAAACAATATGTTCGGATAATGTGTTCTTCTGGCATTCCAAATAAATTAATATGTGTGGAAAAAATCTCCCTTCTTCCACACACTCCCTGTTCTCTGCTTTGCCTCCTCCTAGCAACAACAATTGCAGTCATTTCAAGTGCAAAATAGTTTAAGTTTTTTGGGACGTTAAACAATGGTGCAAATACCAGTAATTTGATGAGCACAAACTTTAGTAAATCATGCTGCGTGATTCATTTTTATATTCTCCTCCCATAAATTTTGCATCTGAAAGGGAAACTCCTACAAATGCATATTCAATAATGTGAGTCACAAAAATAACTGTGTCCACACCTTTTCAGTGCTAATTCTTCACTGTGCATCTTTAGTAAATCCTGACAGTACTATTTTAACGGCAAAAGACGGTTTGCGCTGGTGCAAGCTGTTAATAAATCTGGCCCATAGGGTGATACTATATAGCAAACCTTACCTGCTTGATTGCTTGTATTTTCGTCAAATGTAAAATATATTATGGTCAACTCTAATCTGCTAAATATTTTCATCATGCATCATCATCAGCATGCATCTTCAGCAGCAATCATTTTTAATTTAAGTGAGGGCAAAATATTTATTTCTATGCAAATGAGGCATAGTATAAAATGCACCAGATTCTCAAGCATGCCTTGTGCGATATTTCAGTTTATTTAGTAAACAGATTTTTATTTAAAATAGGGTGTTATATTTATATTTAATAGGGTTACCATACTGTACATCCTCTTTTACCTTGACATGTCCTGGCCAGGATTTCTAAATTGTCTGAAATTTCCAGGGTTTGGCTTTGTTTTACTCTTGTTTTTATACTGGCTAAAGGTAATAACTAAAAAGTTGTTTGACCAATAATGCGCAGACATTGTACATGATCAACCAATCATGGTGTGTGAGAAGGTGACATCTACAGAGAATGGTCAAAGCAAATACACACACATATATATCTATATACACGTATGTACATATATTCAGTAAGTTTTTGCTTGTAACTGCGTCTCATCCATTCCAATAGTACCAGTGGTTCTGGACTCTATACTGACATCTGTTGTCCTGGATGTATGAAGCTTGTTCTGTAACCATAGTACTGTAGTTTCACAACTGATTGCTTTGTACTTTTTTTTTGTGTGTGACAATGTCTCATCGGACATACGTGCATAATGGACAATTTTGGATTCAACTACATTTTTTTTCCATGGCCCAGGCTGGTACTCTGACTGTTTGTGCTTGGCACTTGAAGTTGCAGCTTATTGTCAGTCTGTGGTGTGAAAGCTGTGGGTCATTGCAGTTTGTTTCATCACTCCAGCAGGGATGCTTGTTTGGACATGTATTTTCCCACTCATTCTTATTAAGTTTGGACCGGTGGATCACACACATGCTGATGCATGTTATCAGTCTCACTACTTTTTGGCGTTTAAGGAATCAATTCAGGTGTTTGGAGTTTACTACATCTTTTAAAACCTAGCACTCAAAACCAGCATGTATGCTGAGCAATTGCCCTGTACAAATTGCAATCAACACTGATGTTGTAAGTCTGTGGCTTTATCTGATTTACATAATTACTTTAGTGAATTGGGTGCTAAAACAATATAGAAAACGCATGCAAGTAAACAACGCTATCAGTAGGTGCAATTCATTCTTATTGTCTAAACCTTGGGGTAATTCTTCATGAGAAACATCCCAGAGGTGAACTGAGAGTTAGTGTGCAGCTGTAATCTATTAAGACAAGGTGAAATGTGCTGCGTCTTGGAGAAGCCAGAGAAACCATTCTCATTCTTGTTTAAGCTTCAAAGTCACTGGGGTCTTATGTGTGGACTGGATTGACATTCATTCAACATGGGGACTGTGAGGTTTTCAAAAACTCATTAGGAATGAATTTCAGAACAGAAACTTAGTCCAGTGGTTTGGACTCAAGAGATGGGTCTCAAAAATCTGTTTTATAACCAGTGCAAGACTTCACTGCTTTTATTTCTGTAATAAATACTCTTTTTAAAATGATACTGTGTACACAGTGTACTTTTTTAACTTTTTTTTGTTAGGTAATAGCACTGTTTTGAACTCTTACCGGAGAATCTTCCACACTGAAGTTAAACATGTCCATGGCATCTGTCTTCAGTTTGGACACAAAGTCCTTGTACTCAGGGTTCTGAGGCTCTCTGTAGGTCAGGATCTTCACGCTCTGTGAGGATTCAACACAAAGGTAAATTTTGAGTTGTATACTGTACAAGACAAAAAGTGCTCATTCATTCACACTGGTTAGGATACACACCTACGAATCACAGCCAAAAAGAACATTTCAGCTAATCCAATCAACAAATCAGCTCAAGGACAGATGCATGAAGTGGTGGAGTTTGCATCGACTTTATTTATATAATTTGCTGCTCTCCTGTGCTGTTCAAACCTGTAAAGCCTGACATATAAAATAGTAGTCAATAGTAGAACCGTTTATTAAAAAGGTGTGTTTTTTTCTCAAGTATCATATTTGATACATCAGGCTTTTATGGCTCATATAGTATGATGTATTGAGAATATGGAGCTCATACTCAAGGAGAAAAAAATTACACCTACATTCTACATTCTATTCAGGGATCAAAACTGAGCAAAAATATGCAATTTAGTGGTATTTGTATGGCCAAAAATTGTTATATAAATCAGTAAACATTTCACAGCAAAAATACACGTGAACCACAACCGGAAGGTGGACATTTTTAGATTATACTAAAAGGTATCAGACAACAGAATGCATAGTGTACATTCTGTAGGCTTTTCAGCAAAGTTTGGTCAGGCTTGATGACCTAAGAGACTGCAGAAATGTGTGTATCACATATGATACAGTAGACTTTCTAGAGTTAAGGAGAAGAGGAAACCTTCATCATGAGAGATAACAGTACGTGTATCCATATATGTGTGTGTGTGTGTGTGTGTGTGTGTGTGTGTCTTAGTGTCTAACAAAACCAATTCTGTCCAGGGTAGAGGACAACAAACAGGACAGCAAACACCACTAATGAATATTCAATTATGTCAAATAACTATGGTATATTAAAAAGAACTTTCCTAAGTAGTGATTTTTCTTTCGGCTTGTTTGGAAATCTGCTTTTAAATTAAAAAAGGTGGCATACAAACGAGCAACAGCTCCCTCCACAAAGCCTGTAGCATCTGTTTTCGCTCTTTCATGGTCACCTCCTCTGAGAAAATGTTTTTATGTCATCCGTTGATGTCCAATTTCACAATAATTCCAACTGTGTTATGTGTTAATTGAATATTGAATATCCAACTTTTTTCTAAAAATATAATGTGAAATTTTGAGAATATGTGTGTGAAGGGTATTTTGTATAAGTTTTGGGGAGTGTGTTTTTAAATCTTTAAACTCAGAAAAAGCTACCATGGTGTTTCACTTTGTATCTGTCCTGTGTAGACTCTCAGATTTGTGTATAACAGATTATGATTCATGTGAAGTGGACAGAGATAATGGGAGCTGAAGCTGATGATAACAGAGTTCGTCTGAAAGATTTTCAATTGCACATAAGGATAAAATAGGCAAGCAATAATACAAAACATTACAGTGATGTAAATATGATTTTTAGCAAGAGCTTTTAAAAAGATTTTCCTGCCATATGAACAATTTGATGTAGAAACAATTTTCTCTCAGAAATTGCTAGTAAAACTAGCGATGTGAAATTCTGAAGACGTATTTTCTTTTTTTCTTTTTCTCGTTTTATTTACAACTTACAACAAACATGAATCTTTGTATGCTATTCACATATAATTGGCAGTTATTGTCCCTTGTTATATATCAGTATTACAATAATAAGACCAAATAATAAGACCAAAATCTTTTGTTTGTTGGTCTGTTGTTATTTTGGTGGTCTAAATAACTGATTTAGACAGACATAACATGAGGATGATTAAATGAGAATTAAAATTTTTGAGTTATACCTTAATTCTGTTAATACAGCAAAATTATTAGGCCTAGGCCTTTTTTTTTTTTTTTTAGTTTGTTTTAAAAACAGAAAATAAAATAATGTGAATTATTATTATTTTTTAATTGCATTAAAACACCTAGAAAATTCCACCAGTGAACTCTTCAATAAAAAAATATATGATGACTTTTCCAACATTTTATGGACTTTATCTTACATATTTAAGATACTTTTTTTTGCAGCTAATATGGTCAGATGGTCTTCTCATAAACAACTGTATAAGATGTTTCACTCATGGGTGATATACTTACCGATATAGGTATAGATAAAACATTTTCAACATGAAAGTCAGCCATTTTCTGTGAATATGCGAGTAAATGATAAAAGAGTTTGCACTACAAACTAGTGTGTTCATATTTAATATAATATGTTAAAATAATATGGTAAGACACACCAGTTTGCACTATGAAAATGATTAGTTTTGTCCAGCTAAAAACAGCTGGAAGTGGATGACACTGGAAGCTGTTCTTCTGTATTCTGTCATATATCCTAGTGAAATGCATTCTTGAAACAGAAAAAAAAAAAAATTATTGGATGGGATATTATTTTGTCCATTGGGAATTGACTGGATAGTTGTTGTTTGAAAGTGACTGTGATGGTTATGGTTTCATGTTAGTGACAGGTTGCTATTGCCCAGATGGTAATTTTTGTGATTAAAGATTACAAGACCACATGAATTAAAAAAAAAGGTGTGCATGGATAAATCATATATAATAAAGAAAAGACTGCAATATTCCATTAAAAAATGTAATTGTGAATTTGGATTGCATGCTGACTTTAAAGCTAGTGTCAGTCTTAACCGAAACAAAATTAACAAACTGAAGCTTTCTCATGCCTTTGGCCAACTGCTTGATGAGCATGTTTGCTTTGCACTGCAGTCTTCAGCTTTTATTACATAAATGTCCAAACACAGGACAGTCATCTCTGATGCAAACAGTTGACTAAATCATTTGCTGTACCAACTGTTAGCTGTATCATGAGCTTAATGGAATGATTCCTGTCTGTGGGTAAGTAAATGTCAGCTCACCACAGCTGTTAGTTAATGCCAATGAATGTAAATAGACCCTCTGCGAGTCTGTGTGAGAACTCATTATAATGCAGTTCCTTAGAGTGAAAAATCTAGTCCTGTCAGTCACAACACATTTCTATTTAGATTAAAGGCATCAGTTTTTCAGGATTTTCTGACCATATTATCCTCCACAAGGTGAAAGTTTTTAGTTTGACTGCACATAAAAGTAATAAAACCTCTCTTTATCAAGCTGTTTGATATGAAGCAAGGATAAGCAAAATGAAAATTAAATTTTTTTTTATATATGCATTCCTGAAACTCCTGTGACTAAATTGTTCAGTTTCATAGATAACAACTTTTATGTAATCATCTTTCCATTTTAAAATGAACTTTTTAAAGCAGCACACACACATATCAACCAGTGACATTAACTGCTCCAAAAATATGTTCAAAAGGATTCAGATAGCTAACAGAAATATGTGTGATATGGTCTCGTTCCAGCCTAAATAAACATTTAGAAAGTTCATTTTCAGGAGCAGTAGGGGGTGACGTTTGGCAGTGAGCCACATGAAGACATGCAGCCATGCGACAGCCTTCACTAGCTCCTCCAGAGCTGTCATATTCCCGCATATTTCAAATATCCAGTCATATCTCTCTGCGACTTTGAGCCAAACACAGCACTGTCTGATTCTATCTGAAAAGGGGAAACAGCTGCAGCTGGCTGCTAATCACATCAACAAAGATCTGCACAAATATGTTTTCACAGTGAATATGCCTATGCATTTCCCTCAGAAAACTGTGGAGAGTGTCAGGCATTTTCATGGCTTGACATTTCCTGTGTGATGGTATACTAACTAAATCTATCTATCTATCTTAGTCTTGTTTTTTATTAGCAACGATATTGCATGTTGATATAGTAACAGTTATCGTTTAATGACCTTATTGTTGGCTCGTCATCGTCTCAATTTAACATGGGAAAAAAGCTCATCAACAAACATTTTTCGTCATAGTTTTCGTTAACAAAATTAACACTACCACGCACTGACGTCACGCATACAGTATGTAATTATATTATTACTGCACCCAGTAATGATGTGAAACGCTGATGTTTTACATGTTTAAAGCATACAAAGTGAATGAACTAGTCTTAATCAACTCACCTTTTTACATAAACCATGAGAAACTCATGACTCACGACTCTAAGCAGAGAATCATTATCGGACTACTACTGTTGACATAAAATAAATTTTTTATTTTTTTTTTACAGTGCATGTACATTAAACTCACTTTAAATGCCTCCTTGGCCGCATTGTCATCAGCATCTCCACGTGCCCATGGTTTGGCAGGGTGGCTCTGCAGGCTGTATCCAAACAGATCGATAAAGAAGAAGGCGTACTCCTCCTGAGGAAAACCCAGCCTCAAGAACTCCACCATCAGCTTGCGAAATGTGTCCCACCTGCAGCAGACATACACCACTGCAAACACAAGATAGGGAAACTCAATTATCTGCCTTAGGGATACTCATTGATGGGGGAAAAAAATTACTACAATGGAATGTGCATGTGTGGCAAATGAGCTTTGGTTTGTACTGCAAATGCAGAAGCACCTGAGAGTCTGACACTTTAATTTGCAATCAGGCTGGAGGTTATCGTCAATAACAGCTGACGAGCTGAAACTCACTCCAAGAGCCGAAATGGAAGTATAGCACAAGAAGATATTGTGTCTCCCAAGCTGCACAAAGTGGGATTTTCTGTTCTTAATTTGTGAAATATTTCAGAAGGTTATTGATTAGTTATTTTAAAATGATTTCAATTTGGTTAAAAATGCTCAAATGAGTTCACATGCATTTTGTTGATGAGGAAAATACATTTTTATGAAACATTTTTAAAAATGTACTAATTTAGGCAATGGCTGCATGAAAAATTATATAATCTCAGAGTTGATAGTTAAAGTGTATATTAATGATTTCCACTTATACAGAATAATAGTAATCTATAATTTTAATAATTTATTAGATCATTTTCTTTTATCAATGAAATTCATATTCACATTTGACTAAACAAATACATTTTATTATAATATATTATTTTATAGTGATGTCAAGATGTAGTGTCTAAAAGGATACAGAATGCACTGTTTACACATTATTTCCACATGGTTGGAAGCAAGTGTACATTTTAATGTACCACATATCATTTTAAAAATACATTTTCATAAATTTCTGAATTTACAATTTACACAAAGATTCATTTTGTTCTTGTCTTACTGAGAGAAGTCACTAATGTATACAATTTGCTCTTCATTATGTTGCACTACCACTAAAAAGCTTGTTCTTTGCCAGTAAGTGAAAAACAAAAAAGACTTGAAATTGCCAAACACATTCATTTTTTCTAAACTTTTAAACTGCTAAGTAGATGCTTCCTACGAGAACTTGCGAGCAGAAGGGTTTGGGCTATGACTGAGTCAAAATAGTTTCAGGATCAACAAAAGATGTTGTTTCAAGAACATGTACTTGGGTAAATCATGTTTTGCAATGAACATCTGTCACAATAATTATACCAAGCACTATATGTTCCAAGGTTCACAGCATCAAAGATATGTTTATTATTATTATGATTTTGCTAGTTAATAATCTGCATGTCTTTCTAAAGGTAAGAAGTGAGGATTTTACGCAAGTGACCAACAAAAAGAGAGCAACAAGACACATTATTCTCTTAAAGCTGACGTGTTTCTGCCGCATTGGCGTCACTAAACAGACGTGCAATAATTGTTTTCAGGTTTCTCAAACACTCCCATCTGCCACTGGTCACACAAACAAATTCCTGCCCCAAACTCACATCACTGGTTGAGACTATTTTGTTTGCGATACTCGGACAAACAAAAGCAGAGTTTTAGTAGTGCCACAGAGCCTTAAGGCATTCACACCGAGGATGATAATTATAATGATACCTATACATAATTATCGTTCAGATTCTATTTGAATATAGATAGGTAGTCCACATCACAACCATAATGATAACAACACAGCAGAATGACATCACTGGAATTCACTTTCATTATAGCTGTCTTTATTGTAGTCCCTATATCTTATTCTGTGATAAAAGTATTTTAACATTGAAGTTAACATTTGATTTTCACTGTTTTTATTTACCCTTCCAGAGAAAGATTTAAGGTTATTGCAATGCAGAAGGCATTGGATGGCAGGTAGCATTTGATTCTGTAACAGTCACTGAAGCGCAGCATATGTCAGGCATATGAAGCAGTGCAGTAAGAGAAACATGTGCTTCATGTTCCTAAATGCCAAAGAAGGGTCAGATCAGCATGGCAATTACCCACAGACCTGCTCCTAATGATGAGCTTGATGAGGAAGAGAGGTGAGGTGTTAATTATAACATTACCTTTAAAAAAAACATATAAAAGTCACGCATGTTCAGAATAGAATATTACTGCACTGGATAATGTGCATCCCATGTCTGTCTGTCTGTCTATCTATCTATAAAAACAGATAGAAAGACTGTCTGACAGACAGAAAGACAGGTCAAATGATAGATAGAATGATCGACAGACAAATGATAGAGCAATTGATAGATAGATAGATAGATAGATAGATAGATAGATAGATAGATAGATAGATAGATAGACAGACAGACAGACACAAATAAACAAACAATCAGACAAAGCATAGATAGAACGACAAGCAGAACGAAAGATAGGATGACAGACATACATACTGTACATAGCAACAGACAGAACAAAAGACAGACAGAATGATAGATAGAATAACAGACAGACCCTGAACACATACAAAGCAATAAATGAATGACAGATAGAATGATTGATAGAATGACAATCAGACAGACAGAATGCCAGACAGACACACACATAATGACAGACACATACAGAGAGAATGACAGACATCAGAGTGATAGATAGAATGACAGATAGAATGAGACATACATACAGACATACATGGCGATAAACAGAATGACAGAACAACAGACAGACAGACTGAACTACAGACATACAGAAAGACATAATCACAGACAGAATGATAGATAGAATGACAGAGAGATGGACAGAACTACAGACAGAAGACAGAATGGTAGATAGTCAGTTCTATCTATCTAGACTTCCTATCACCTGTTGAAGTCTTTGAAATCCTCTGCTATCATGCAGTAATTTTATAAATAATTGATCATGGAGCAACTCCCCGTGACAGAAGATAAAGTGCCGTGTTTGTTGCTATGGCACTCGGAAAAATACTGTGATACTCGAGTGAACCACTGATTTATGTCCAAACTCATAGATGTCATAAAAGCTAATCACATGCCACAACAATAAAAGAAAGCACTTGTGTCTCTCAGGTGTGCAGCATCAGTGCTGCAGTGAAAGATTCACAGCAGGTGGGGCTTAAATAACAGTGACAGATGTGAGAGCGCTCGTTATTTCGGATGAAAAGGTTACCAAACAGGACCACACACAGCTCTTCATTTATGATGCACTGGGAAGCCCCCATAATTTATTATCCTCTATAATGGGCCCAACAGTCTGGTCTTTTCCACGCGTATGGAACTGAAGAAAGAATGGAACAGAAGAACCTACATGAGAGCTCTACAGCCCCACTCATGCATTATGAGTATAGCTGAAGAGTGGACTCTTTTCTATAAATCTATGAGGTAGTTTGTGTTGATGATTTTAACATTGGCCATCTTGTTCTGATTCTTGGAAACTCTTTTCCAAGGTTTATTACTATAATTTCTTGGAAAAGAATGTAATTATGCACTGTGCCACTACATAGAATTGCTCTGTTTTAAGCGCTGATCATGGATTGGAATATTCATGGTATAGTCCACCAAAATTTTTAATTTGCCTAATTTACTCACCCTCTGGCCATCCAAGATGAGTTTGTTTCTTCATCAGAAAAGATTTGGAGAAATTTGGCATTACATCACTTGCTCACCAATATATTCTCTGTAGTGAATGGGTGCCGTCAGAATGAGAGTCCAAACACCACAATAATTCACAAGTAATCCACACCACTCCAGTCCATCAGTTAACATCTTGAATTGAATTGAAAAGCAAATCCATAATTAAGATGCCTTCAACTTCAAACCAGTCCACTATCCATAATATTGCTTTTTCAAGTGAAAAAGTCATCTTGTCTGAATTATGAGAGAAATATGCAGAGACCAAGCACCGTTTACGAATGAAAACAGTCCAATACATTTATTAATAAATATATTGGTGGATTTTGATGTGAGAGAACAATAGAAGTGGACTTTTTTTCACTGGAGGAAGCGTTATTATGAACTCATATTTTAGTCAGAAGCGACGGTTTAAAGTTAAAACATCTTAATGATGGATTCATTTCTTACAAACAAAGCTTTTCACTTCACATGATGTTAATTGAATGATGGACATTACAATTGATTATTGTAATGTATTTATCAGCTGTTTGGACTCTCATTCTGATGGAATCCATTGGTGAGCAAGTGATGTAATGCTGCATTTCTCCAAATCTGTTCTGATGAAGAAACAATCTCATTTACATCTTGAATGGCCTGAGGGTGAGTAGATTTTAATTTTTAATTTTAAACTATTCCTTTAAAATTATTTCCATCATTTGTCAACAAGACCTAAAAACATAATATATTATCAAAATAGTCTTCCTTTCATTCCTTTTATTCATGTTGACAATGGTCTGATGTACTTGCAACCATGCTGTATGCACTAGACGACAAGGCTGCTTGCTAGGTTTTGGAACTGAGCATTTTTTTGTGTGGATTTTCAAGGAATGGCTTGTTAGTGGTAAACATTATCTTCAGTTCTAACACTTTGTGTCATCTTGTGATTATGTGATCATAATCACCGGGTGACAAATTAATTAAGAGAAATCTCCACTCCTCATTCTACTAATCAACAGGCAATCACAGCCCAGTCAAATGCATTCAGGGCTGGAAGCTATTCTGATGTAATTTCCCTAATGGCGATGCCCTGGTGAAATTCCAGTTTAATTGTTGACTCAGGCTCAGTCAGTATTGAAAATGAAATGGATCACTACCTATTGCATTCTACAGTGTATTTTCTTATAATAGTACCCAATGATAAATATTCTAAAAAGGCACATACAGTAGTTTTTTTTAAATCAAATTGGGCAGCAAAATTTTTTTTTTTTTTTTTTTTTTTTGCAAGAACAAATCTGACTTGCACATATTTGCTGAAGTCATTTGGCAAACGTACAGCAGTAGGTCTTCTGGATATTTCATGCATACTTTGGTGTTCAAAAGTCAATATGATTGTTGTTTAAAGAAACAAATACTTTTATTCAGCAAGAACACATTCATTTGGTCTAATGCTGTTCTTTTGTACTTTCTATTCATCAAAGCATCCTGTAAAAAAGAATTGTGTCATGCTTTCCAATACAATATGTGACCCTGGACCACAAAACCGGTCTTAAGTCTCTGGGGTATATTTGTAGCAATACCCAAAAATACATTGTATGGGTCAAAATTATTGATTATTCTTTTATGCCAAAAATCATTAGGATATTAAGTAAAGATCATGTTCCATGAAGATATTTTGTAAATTTCCTACCGTAAAAATATTAAAACTTGCTTTTTTATTAGTAATATGCATTGCTAAAAACTTCATTTGGACAACTTTAAAGGCGATTTTCTCAATATTTAGATTTTTTTGTGCCCTCAGATTCCATATTTTCAATAGCTGTATCTCAGCCAAATTTTGTCCTCCTATCCTAACAAACCTTACATCAATGGAATGTTTATTTATTCAGCTTTTAGATGATGTATAAATTTCAATTTCCAAAAATGTACCCTTATGACTGGTTTTGTAGTGCAGGGTCATATATGATGCAACACAACTGTTTTCAACATTGATAATAATAAGAGATGTTTCTTGAGCAGCAAACCAGCATATTAGAATGATTTCTGAAGAATCATGTGACACTGAAGACTAGAGTAATGATGCTGAAAATTTAGCTTTGCATCACAAGAATAAATTGCAATTTAAAATATAAGCCTATTGAAATAGAAAACAGTTCATTTAAATTGTAAAAAAAAAAATATTTAACAATATTACTGTTTTTACTGTATTTTTGATCCCATTAATACAGCCTTGGTGAGCAAAACAGACTAATAAACAATTAAAAAATCCTACCGACCCAAATCTTTTGAACGGCTGTGTAAATACTTATGCTAGTGGTACGCTATTCCGATAAAAAGCAATTTAGCCAGTGTTGGCAATCATGTAGGTCCTAATCTCCCTTTCCGTAAAATGATCTAATAGGATCTCTTTGTACCCTTAAACGATTTTGGCACAGCAGACCTCCCGTATCAGCTGGGAACTATTTGATATAGTTCTGTTTTTCCTTCATAGTCATATTTAATGCAAGAAGACAGGGCTGGGAATAGTTTACGATATGACTGACAGAAAAATTACCTCTCATTGTTTTGCACTGAGTTCTTCTTTTTTCATTTCACGCTGTCGCTGCTCTTTCGTCAGATTGAGTCACTTCACATAAATAGCTTTTTTTGCATGTTTATTCTCCTTTAGTCAGATAAAATCAAACTGAATATACCTCAGACGACCAGCCAAACGTAAAATGATTGAATCAGGTCTGTAAATCTGACAGACCTGCCATGTATACGGCCCCTGTGAGATACTGCATCAAAAAACTTTACAGAGAACAAAAAACTCAGACAAAGATATGAATCCAAACTCAATATTTCACATCAGGCACTCTCCTCCCCCACAATAATTATGTTCCCAGGCCATAAACAAATCTTTATATGCCGACTCTACTAATCAAATCTTGTATTTTTAAGTCAGTGTTGACGGATGAATGTTTGGGGGAGTACTGTATTGTCAGGGTCGTTTTAAAAGGCTCCTTATTATAGAGGGGCTTTACCAGTCTGTGCTCCAACATACCCACAATACCCACCCACGAGAATACACAATACACATGCTTTGCCAAGCACTGACTTCATCTAACATTCATACAAGTTGGGTTCCAATCAGGGTTATTATAGTTAACTAAAACTATAAAAAAAAGCATGTTCATTAGTTGAAGTAAAATTAATGTTAACTGAAATAAACTAAAAACTATATTTTATTTTGGCCAGTTGCAAGGGCAACATATTACATTTTTATTTAGTTTCACACTATTTACTGAAATAACTAAATTTAAAACGGAAATAATGACAATACACAAAATCACTAAAATGAACTAAAATGGAAATGCAAATCTTAAATGAAATTATACACTGCTCAAAAATTCAAAGGAACACTTTTTAATCAGAGTATAGCATTAAGTCAATTGCTGATGCTGGTAGCATGAGGCGATACCCGGACCCTACAGAGGTTGCACAGGTAGTCCAACTCCTCCAGGATGGCACACCAATACGTGCCATTGCCAGAAGGTTTGCTGTGTCTCCCAGCAAGTCTCAAGAGCATGGCGGGGATTCCGGGAGACAGACTCCCAGACTGCAAGCAGTTTCGGCCCAGATCCGGCCCACATCTGGCCCGCATGGATTTCACGCAGGCCAGATGTGGGCCGGATCTGGGCCGAAACTGCTTGCTGTCTGGGCTGTTACTCTAGGAGAGCTGGACAGGGCCATAGAAGGTCCTTAACCCATCAGCAGGACCGGTATCTGCTCCTTTGTGCAAGGAGGAACAGGATGAGCACTGCCAGAGCCCTACAAAATGACCTCCAGCAGGCCACTGGTGTGAATGTCTCTGACCAAACAATCAGAAACAGACTTCATGAGGGTGGCCCGAGGGCCCGACGTCCTCTAGTGGGTCCTGTGCTCACTGCCCGGCACCGTGTAGCTTGATTGGCAATTGCCATTGATAACCAGAATTTGCAGGTCCGCCACTGGCACCCTGTGCTTTTCACAGATGAAAGCAGGATCACCCTTAGCACATGTGACAGACGTGAAAGGGTCTGGAGAAGCCATGGAGAACGTTATGCTGCCTGTAACATCATTCAGCATGACTAATTTGGTGGTCGGTCAGCGATGGTCTAGAGAGGCATATCAATGGAGGGATGCACAGACCTCTACAGGCTAGACAATGGCACCCTGACTGCCATTAGGTATCGGGATGAAATCCTTGGACCCATTGTCAGACCCTACGCTGGTGCAGTGGATCCTGGGTTCCTCCTGGTGGATGACAATGCCTGGTCTCATGTGGAGAGAGTATGCAGGGAGTTCCTGGAAGTTGAAGGAAATTATACCATTGAATGGCCCCTACGCTCACCTGACCTGAATCCAGTAGATCACCTCTGGGACATTATGTTTCGGTCCTTTGACACCGCCAGGTTGCACCTCAGACTGTCCTGGAGATCAGTGATGCCCTGGTCCAGATCTGGGAGGAAATACCCCAGGACACCATCTGTCGTCTCATTGGGAGCATGCCCCAACTTTGTCAAGCACGTGGGTGCCATACAAACTATTGAGTACCATTTTGAGTTGCTGCAATGAAATTTCAGCAAAATGGACTAGTCTACTACATCATTTTTTCACTTTGATTTTCGGGGTGTCCTTGAATTCAGCCCTCTGTAGGTTGATCATTGTCATTTCCATCAAACGATGTGGCATCCTTTCGTTCCTAACACATCACCCAGTCCACATCAGTATAGATATCCTGCATGATATTTTTCCCCATTGAGATCTGATGTGTTTTCAAAGTGTTCCTTTTTGAGCAGTGTATATATGTCAAATAAGTATTATGCCCAAATACCCAGTATTCACAAAACAGTAGTCAAATAAAATACTCAGATTTTAATTTTGGATGCAGCAAGTCATTTACATTCTTAATTCCTAAATGCAAATTTTACATATTGGTGTGATTTATACTATTTCTTAAGAAATGTTTTGCCTTACATTATTTAGAGTAAATAAAAATGCAAAATTTGCCTGAACCAATGCCTCTCATCCATCACCAGCTAAGATGTCAGTTTTCATACACTTAATAAAGTCCTGTGACAGATCCTGATTAAAGAGAATGCTTTGTGACAAGCGTGCCCAGACATGCAGGAGATATATTTAACCGGCTGTTAGCAATGTGAGCATGTAGCCAAGGAGTATCAGTATTACTGTAAGAGAGCATTTTAATTCTGCCTTTGTCACTGTCCTCTGCTGTCTCGCTCTTCCTCACCAACTTCAAGGTGGTTGATGCTCTAATGCTCTGGGAATGTCATTCATTACTGCCTGTGATGAATAGCTGTCCAGTGTCAGACCGTCAGAATTAATGATCCACAAAGACATTTACCGGAAAGCCTCAAGCTTGCAGGGAAAACAGAAAAAACTTTGAGTTAATTAAACCTCCTAGGTGGGCGGCTAAGCAATGTTTGACTAGGATGCTACATACATCATTAGTATGGCCTTGAAACCATCTTTGCAAGAGTAACTCACATTAATACAGATAGATGCATGGACAGAGACTTCATACATAAATGGATTTCAATTCAAACCTTCCACGAAATACATCAACAGACTAAATGCTTTCACAGAAAATGTTACATTTGACATCATTTTAACTGTAGTCTTATTTAATAGGGATGCACAATGTATCGGTAATACATTAGTTAGGTGTTTTTGTTTGTTTTTTATTTATTGGCTATTGTGCACACTACACAAACTGTATTTTTGCATTTAGATTAACTTTTGCCGCTACATCTAACACCCTTAAAGTTAGTTAAAAACACTAATAACATAATAACACAGTTAAATATAATATTTAATAAATCAAAATGAGTATCCTTTTTCCACACTGTACTCAGAAAAAAGTACAAAAGCTGTCTCTGGGATGGTACCCTTTTAAAAGGTACACGTTTGTACTTTATTTACCCGTAAAAGGTGCATTTTAGTACGTTAAAGATACAAATTAGTGCCTAAATGATGCATTAGTGCCTTTTGAAAGGGTACCATCCTAATGACAGCTTTTGTACAATTTTCTGAGTATATAAATTAGAATTTTAGTGATTTAGATTCTGATTACTGATTTAGATTCTTAACTATTCCCAGTTTCAATTACAGTAAGGTATAAAAATTAAAACATTTAAGCATCCAACATATTTATTCTGTCTTTTTGCAGAACATTCTTTTGCAGCTAAATACCATATCAAAAATCAGCAGCCTAAACAACACTTACACAAGGAACTAGTTTTAACAAAAATACCACAGCAAAAACAACTACAGTGCCTATAGAAAGTATTCATACCCCTTCATTTTTTTCACATTTTATTTTATGTTAAAGTGCTTTAAATTACTTTTTTTCCCCACATAAATCTACACCCCACTCACCATAATGACAAAGCAAAAATCAGATTTATCACAACTTTGCAAATTTCCTTAAAATGAAATACTGAAAAAAATACATTGCACAAGTCTTCATACCCTTTGCTTTGACACTTTAAATTACAAGTTATCTAGTCAAGATCAGTGAGTAATTTACTTTTTTTTTGTTCTCTGATTAACATTAATGACACAAACAGCAGCAGGTGTAATTGGTTGCTGTAATTTTAAGACCTAATTCATGGATCCAATATACTGTTATGCATTTTCTTTCAACAGTTTACATTAACTTTAGACAAAACAGACTGGGTTTACAGGGATATTATGTGCATTTGTCCATTGAAGCTTTAAATAATAAAAAACATGATTTTATTTTGCCCCCATTAAAAAAACAACAAAAACATTTTAGATAGAACAGCTATTGTTACAAAGTAAATGCAAAATGTTTAGTGCAAATTTAAGCAGTTAAAAAAAAATCTAGACCAAGTGATCACTCACTGCTTTTTATTAAATGAACACATGTATATGTAACTGAAGTAGTGCAAAACAAGTACAGAAAGTGAAACTTATATTCCCACTGGCACTAAAAACCCTCTCAGATGTGGAGCTAGCTGCTGAAGAACATAGGTATTTCTTATATATACATATAAATTAATACCAAAGACTTATGCACTCTCTCTGTCTATATTATGAAAACTGGTAAAACAAGGGAAAATATTATAACAGTGAAATTCCTAATAGCAATTCCAAATTGCCATTGCCTATGTTTCTCTATTCAAACAACAGCGATTGAGTTAGTGCATTTATACAACGATCACAATTGCAAACAATACAGTTGAGGTCTCAGGACAGAACACAGACTGGTTGAGTGACACTTTCATTTTGATCGCTTAACTCCATCTTAAGCCCCGTTCACACTACAAGCGACACGCAACAGCAAAGCGACGCATTCATTTTAATGGACAGCTGGCGATTTCCAGCGACACGAGTGACAGCTGCTGTTGGCGACCGGATGGCGTGCGACAAAATTGAGAATCCTTCAACTTTATGCAAATGAAGAGCGACTTTCGGGAGCAACAGCCAATAGGAAAGAAGACGGTACAGCTCATGTGATCGTAATGCGCTCCATGATCGTTCAGTGGAAGAAAGTAGGCTCTGTTTCTCATTCATTTTTGTTTGTATGTACGGATTTAATTTAGATTAAGATTATATTTAGTCTTTTGCCTCCAAAATGTTTGTACTTAGCAGCAAGAAACCTGATTCTCTGTCAAGGCAACCAGTACTGAGAACACCCGCTAGCAACCTCATCGCCAGCCCCTAGCAACATGCAGTGACAAAAGTCACTGCTAGTGTGAATGGGGCTTAAGTGTTTTCAGATCATCGTCGGCGGCACTTACGCAATAAGGAGCGAACGCTTTCGCATGGTTGCCAGATTGCTTAAAATAATCAAAACAGCGGGCAGAAAATGTATCCTTGTAACAGCGAAGCTCTGATTCAGGGATTTGAACTCTTGATATCTGGCAACCACACTCATGAAAGCTCACGTAGTAGAGGCGTGTAGAGCAGTCCACAATAACATGTTGTCTCCTTTTTTGGATGTTCGGCGGTTTCTTTTGGGAAAGTATGCTTGAATTTGAAATATTCGATATTCACAATATTTTCAGATTTTACATTACCGTCAAAATTATTGCGATATTATCGCTAATATTCGATATATTGCCCAGCCCTATATGAAAGGTGGCTTTTTGTGTGCGCACTTTGGCACCCAACACTAATTCTAAAACTAAAATGACTGGTTTTTGTTTTAAATATTTTTTTCCCCTTTATTAAGACAAAATATTATAGTATTAATATGTATTTATCAACCATGAAAATATCTATGAGCTTATCGTATTGGCTAGAATTTTAATATTAGTCCATCCTTAATCTTTAAAAATTGGCAAAAGGTTAACAGTGACATTATAATGTCATTTCTAATGAAGAAAATCTGTTCTTACGTAACCTTTTTGTAAAAAGAACATTCCAGACAAGACAAAGGCAATTTGCCATTGACCCAGGACTGTGCTCAGGTGGCAGGAGGGGCAAGCGGCTATGATGAATTACACCTCCAATCAGATCTGACTGGAACTCTAGATTGTCTGTTTGCACAGAAGGCACCTCTCCTTTCTGTGAGCCTCCCATGGGTCTTTGGGCTTTTACAGACCGGAAATGACAATGACTGCTTTTATGTGCCAGTCACCTTGTGTTTACAAACCCGTCTGTTGGAAAAGGGTAACAAACTGTACTTGTTTCAACAACCGGGTACAATTAACATTCGCTCTTTCTGGGTCCGTGGAGGCAACAGATGGGCTCTTTTATGGGAAATGACTGAAAGTGCAAGCTGTTTGCCCGATGACTCCCCAAAAAGGAAGTCACGGACATCCTTATCAGATCTTATAAATAACAAAGATTATAGGCTAAAGTTTGTTTGGATACACCTACTCATTCTTGAGTCATGAGTACCGATACTTCATTACCAGGCAGATGCTTAGGTGAGTCATTAAAATGAGAAAACACATTTTCCTTGATCTTTTGCCAATTAAGAGGTCTTTGTATCATTAAAACATCTTGCGAGCGTACAACATATATATTATATATATATATAAAAGCATTTATTTAACTAAATTCCAAACATGGCTTATTTGGATATTGTGGGATGTGTGACATCACATGGGCAAATGTATTTCCATATGATCGCCTTCAGGGCAAGACATCAGTGAATACATCATCACACCATAGGCCCCATCCACTGGTATTCACTCACTTAACGGCTGACACCTGCTTACATCTGACGCGAGAATCACATTAAAAGCAATTATCAAAGAAGCCATTATGATCACTGCCACTTACTACATTGGATACAGTATACAGATGCTCATTCAATTTCTTACAAGGTTCATGCACTGACAGTCTCAAGACACCGGAGATTTCGCTTTGACATGTCCAGTTTAAACAGATCTTTTGCATCTCTGTACAGACTTCAGAAAGGTCCCAGGGTCAGGAACAACTGGGTGGTTTATTTTTAATGGTGTCCTGGATTGTGACAGAGGATTATTTGTTAGTTTGGAGCATTTGTAGCAACAGTAGTATGAATACCAGGTCAATTTAGCACCCAAATGGTTTATATATATATATATATATATATATATATATATATATATATGTGTGTGTGTGTGTGTGTGTGTGTGTGTGTATTAAATTATTTTTTAAAATGTCGAGCATTTTATTTTGCGTGAGCTTATTTTGTTCCGCACACTTGTAAATCTATTCATAATAACCAACAAAGTGTAAACACAATGTAAATGAGATTCATTGTGCAGTGTATACCATTTCATTGATTATTTTGGGAGTTTTCGCGAGAATGTAGAAATCATTGAGCTCCAGCTGAACTGACATGATTGAGAACTTCAGTGATTACAAAGGAAGCAAGTGATTTGAGATCTTCAGTGATTTTGTCTACGGTGTGTCTTGATCGGTATTGTAATTGGCTTCCTATATATGAAACCATTGCCAAATACAATGATTAGATCTATTGTGGCCTATATTTAATGTTCAGACTTATAAAACAGATGCTCAAAAAGAAGGCTTGGCATCGTTAACCCACACACAAAAACATATGCATACACCAGAAAAGAAAAATTGCACACTGGTTCTCTTGTGTTTTGTGAACATGCCAAGGTGCAATATGCAGACGCATGAACCAATTCGAAAAGCACGGCCTAAAGGCAAAATTTTCAATGAAGAATATTTAAAGGACTGACAATTGTGCTCACCATCCATATTCAAGCAGGTCATTCTAGTTGAGTCTGAAAGCTGAAAAATGCTGCCTCTGCAAGCAAGGAACTTCCAAATCCAATGATTGAGTCACAGTGTGTAATGAGATATCTCCATCTGATTGATTGTTGAAGGCAGCATAGATGTATCCTATGATATCCCACTACCCTGTGTGTTGAAATCAGTTTCAGGATGTACTTTCATGCACACACGCTTACTTCTAAGTCATTACCTGAAAAGCTTTTGAATACCACATCTGTAAGACTGCCTTTAAAAAAACAAACAAAAAAATGACACAAATGGCATCAGGATGAGCAGATGATGACAGCTTCCTTTAACATATATGCAACATGTATTATCAGATATAAGAGCAGCATGTGTGATGCAAGAACATGTGTCTGAGGAATGCCAATGAGTGTATCAACACCTCAACATGTGAAGCTCAGATCATCCATCCATCCCAAGCCATCATCAGCAGCTGCGTCTAAATGACTGGCATGAGCTCAGCGCTCCAGCTGGCAATGAAAGCCACACAATCTTTATGAATTACAGTGCAGAGGGTGAGATCTGGAAATGTCAGTTCACACTTATCATGCTGCAGCTGGTTTGGTCGGAATGTTTTTCCCCTTAAAGTGGAGAAAAGAGATATGGCAGCTCTGTGTCACTTTAAATACAGTGCTTCGAAGCTGCAATCATGCATGACTTGTTGGAAAAGCCCTTGTGATTCATTGAGAAGATCTTGGTGATAAAAGCAACAATGGTTTTATTTGGTGTTCGGATAACATGAACAATGCACTGTTTCTTTATAGTGAACAGTGTGTATATTGAGGCATGTAGAAGTGTTCCTGTTGTGAGTGGATGGGTGGCACCTGTCTGTGAGTACGTACGCGTGTCCGTTTGTTTGGTTGGCGTGTGGGCGTATGGTCATGTGCTTCTTTTTCCAACAGCTCTGGTTCATGTTAAATGAAAACATACGATTCAGTCGACAGGTGACAGGTCTCGTCACGCCCACTCGCCTTTGTGCATTTGGACAGATGCTCCTTGTCGCTATGGAAACAACCGGGTTCCTGTTCAGTGGCGTTCAATCATGGCGGCCAAGGAGATTTTGTGAAAGTGTTAGTCCAGCTGAAGTGCCGTGTGGAGCTCAGCTTATCTCTGAGGTAATCCCTAAACAGAAACTCCAGACACAGACGTGCACGAAAAAGTGTCTGGAAGCAGTACAGACTGGAAGCATTACTAGTGTTTACCAAAGCAAGCTCACGATTTCTTGTTACTTTTTACATTTTTTCTTTTCTTTTCTTTTCTTTTCTTTTCTTTTCTTTTCTTTTCTTTTCTTTTCTTTTCTTTTCTTTTAATTTCTTTTCTTTTCTTTTTTCTTTTCTTTTCCTTATTATTTTTATTTATCGTGTTATTAATTTATTTGTCTAAAATGTTTTTATATTCTTATGTTTCAAGGGCGCTATTAACATCAACAACAACAACAACAGCTATAATAATTATAATAATAATAAATTTTACTGTTTTATAATAATAATAATAATAATAGGTTTCTAATAGTAATTCATTTCTGCTTTTCACCTGATAACAAAAAAAAAAAAAAAAAAAAAAAAAAAAAAAAAACAGGTGAACTGGGAGAAGATCATGGCAATTATTATTATTATTATTATTATTATTATTATTATTATTATTATTATTATCACTAGTATCATTATTGTTATTTCTTATAATAATGATAATTACATAAATAATAAGACTTTTTTCCAATTTTAATTATTTTACTTAATTTGATGAAAAACTACTATTTTTATTATTATTAAAAAATATTATTATTTATTTCTTTACTTCATTATAATTATATAATAATTATGATTATTATAGTTTTCTAAACAATCCAACTTAATTTTAATCTAATGATAAAACAAAAACAGATTTACACAACCTTTTTTACTGCTATTATTATTATTATTATTATTATACTTTTATAAACTTAATTTTCACCTGACAATACAGAAGAAAAAAAACATAATAATAATATGTATTATGTATTATTGTTACTATTAACTTTTATTTTTATTATGTATTATTGTTACTATTAATGTTTATTAACTTTTATTTTACTATTAACTATTAACTTTTTACAGACTTTAATCTGTTTGTATCATCACTCTAAAATGTTTTAAAACAAGCAAAAATTTTGCATTTTAAGTAAAAATGGCAGCTTATTACTGTGTTGTTATTAAACTGAATACATAAGGGTAATAATAATATTAACAATAAAACAGAAGAAACTGATTTGCATGCCCAAAACATTGTTAAAAAGTTGAAGGTGTTTTTTTTTTTATTGATCCAGTAAGAATCCACCTGACAACGGCTCAGAAAGTCCTACGTAGCAACCACTTAGCAATGCACTGACAACCACTTCGAACACCTTAGCAAGAAACTGTTCACCTTTTCTGTTTCACTAAAATCAGCCATATTGGCATGTGGAAACAAACATTTGTGTCACGCTCCCACTACTATTATGTGTGACAATGTGAGAAAAACTACATTTGCGAGCAGCATTAGTGTGTAATTACAATGACGGGACTGATCTATTTCCACCAATATAGGTGATAAGACCACAGCTTCCCTCAGGGTACTATATGCTGGCATGTTTCTCTTTTTCATTCTCTCTCTTTCTACACAAATCGCACCTTTGATTTAGTAAACAGCGCTCAGGGGGTAAACACTGACACGAATGGCACAAATTCACGGTGTAATCCAGTTCTTGGACAAAAGCATGCCGTCTGAATTAGCTCGACGCCTACATCACAGCCAGAGCACTGACGCTCACAATGAGGGGCTTAGCAGCACCCAAGCCTCCAAGCTCCTGTACTCCTAACATATTACTCCTTCAAGACCTCAGAAAGCCACAAAAAAGACAACTGTCTACAGCAAGGCTTCATCCCTGTGACAATTCACTCTACTGTCATGAAAACAGTGCTGTGACATTGGCACACATAACAGGCATTTTAATGCTGGAAAACTAGGCCTGAGTAAATATATATTATTTTAATAGTGGTAACAAACTGAATATCCCATCCCATTCCCACAGGTTCTACCCATCTCCAAATCTGATGTGTCTCCTCTCCCACCTCCTCTTCTGAAGATGGCCAGTTCCTTGGCCTCTATTACTTTCCTTTAGCCCTTTGGCTCCTCCTCTTACTCTATTCTGTGGTGTGGATCTGCCTCAGGTCTTCCGGGCTCCAGCTCCACCTTGGCAACAGGGTCCCTGGCCCTGGCTCCACTTCAGTCCTCTGAGCATTGGGTTCCACCTCTGCCCTCCAAACTTTTGGCTCCCGCTGGGCTTCACGCTTCGTCGGCTCCACCATCAGAGTTAATTTCGTTGACAAATAATTTTTGTCATAATTTTTGTCAACGACATTTTTTTCACTGATGACAACGAGACGATAAAGACCTAAAACTCTTTTTAAATGACAAAACTATGATGTAAATCTATAGACATTTTCGTCAATTAATAAAAACGAGATGAAAATGTTAGGGAGGGACGATTTGGGAAGAGATTCATTCAGAACGAATCTGCTGCGTGGTTCGGAGGTTATATGTGTACATATGAACCGGCGGGACATAAGCTAACATACACTTGCTGCACTTCACATAAAACATTGAAAAATGTCAATATGTGGGAGTAAGAGAAGAGCAGACATATGGATAAATCTGACAACTCAAGAGAGAACTCATTTCGGTCCGGTTTTCAGAGTGCAGACACTGAAGCATACACACACAGGGAGCGAGTCTCACAGCACGCGAGTACTCTTTCACGTCACATGAACAGAGAATTACACACAAAATTAGAGGTTGACCGATAGTGGAGTTTGCTGATACTGATAGCTAGGTTGGACCACACTGGCCGATACCGATTAATTTACTGATAGTTTTTAAAATGGATACTAAACAAAAACAAAATAGTGCTTTTATATATATTTATATATATATATATATATATATATATATATATATATAAAACACAGTACTGAATCACACTAGTGGTAGTAATAATAATAAAAGTAATAATAATAGTAATAGTAAATGTTGAAATTACCACAAAATCCGTTTTATTTTTTTCCAAATTCCGCTATTTCCGTTTGAATTTTCCTGGATTCAGATTTTTTACGGTTTAATTTTTCTCCACTCTGTTTTAATAGTTCAAATTTATTAATCAAAAAGCAAGTCAAATTAATTAAAACCATGAAACACATTTTCACATCAATTTAATAAAAGTTTAACAAAAATTACATGTTTAGGGCCCTATGAAATGTTTTATTTTTTCTCACCTTATTTTTTATTGTTACCAAATTCTGTTTTGGCATGTCTAATTATTTGAATCCATAAAACAACTTAATTTATTCATTTTTTTCTTAAAGAAGCCTTATGATTTTTTTCCCCCTCAAAAATTCTGTTGTGTATTAAAATTGTTTCTGGTTATCAAATGAAGGCATGAAACATTAATTTCATTTATTATTTAATTACTGAAAATTAAGCAAACTTTTTTGTCAAACAAAGGGGATTTACTATTAAAATTAAAACATGGAAGAAATGTTGTGCGATTATTCCTTAAAAAATAATACCTTTACAGTTCTGTGTATGTGATATGAGGCTAGTTTTACTCAAATCAAATGGTCAGAAGCTCATGAAAGCTCTCTCAGAGCAGTTCTGGAGATGTCGTTCATGTGTTTACATCCTCATTTAGAGAGACGACAGAAACAGAAATCACCGCGAGCATCACACGCGCTTCAGTATAAATGAAACCTCGCGTCTGCGCCATTCATTAGAATCACGCAGAACACGCAGGATTCATATTTAAATTGACTTTTGTGGCTTAATAGTAACAGATTCTAGTCCATATCGCGATTTGATTTAAGTGTAATGACCTAATTTTGATCCATTCATTCAAAATTTGATAAATTCCGTGACATTCCGCGTTAAACTGTGAATTCTGTTTTTATGACTGGATTCCGCGATTCCGTCCACGTTTTCCGCATCACAGAAATCACAGGGCACTACAATTATACCAGCACAGTGTACACTCTCACACTTTAACTGCTTCTATTCTTGAACACTTGATGATTATCTAATCAATATAAAAGAGCAGTGCTGAGTCTAGGAGAACTCACACACACACTCTGGACACATCGCGCTCAACTCGAGCAGCGGTCTAGAACAGTTTATTTATTCACCAAACGGACACAAGTTTACTTCAAGAATAAACAATGAGGCATAGATAAGTTTGAAGTTCAGTTTTTAAAAAACAGAGCAAACGGAAAGAGCGATCTATATTATAGCTCTATAAATGAAGCATACAGACTTACTGTAGATTTAGTTGACTAAAATCTTATGATATTTAGTCGACTAAAACTAGACTGAAACTAAAAACAATTTAGATGACTAAAATATGACTTAAATTAAATCAAAATATGCTGTCAAAATTAACACTGGTCCCCAACTACGGTAGCTCCTCCAAGGAGACCCAGTAAATTATTTCTAGTAACTTCTAAAATTGTACTTATTTTTTTCTTTTTTTGCTTATTGTTTTTTATCTATTTCAGTATGTTATTAATGTATTTACTGTCTAAAATGTTATTATATTCCTACCTATGAATCACTTTGACATGCATTGCATTTATGAAAGGTACTATATAATAATAATACTGCTACTACTACTAATAAAAGTATTACATTATACAAGTTTTTAAATAAGTATTATTATAATTATTATTATTTTTAACATCAGTTTGCATCATTACTCTGAAACTATTTTAAAATATATAAGTTTGAAGTAAGAATATTGTTATTTAAGAAATAATGCAGCTTATTACTGTGTTGTTATAAAGCGGAATACATATAGGTATGTATTTAAGTCTATATATGCACACACAGAGAACACACATCATGAATTGATTTAAAATCTCTATATAAAAGTCAAACAATCTCCCGTGTAGCCATAACACCAGTATTAGTTTCAGTGGATGAGGACAAAGCCTCAGGACATTTGCAAGTATCCTTCTCAAATGCACCCCCACCCCGAGCCAGCTAAGCCTGCAAATTGATTGATTGCATGCTCAAAACGAGAAATGGCAGGATGACAAGGTCAATAAAAGTAACAGGAGTCATACAAGCCAAAATAAAACCATAAACCACAGCCAAGAAGAACAAAAGTCACAAGGGATTCTGTTCATGTGGAAATACCAATGGGCTGATTCAATTACTTAAACCAGTTTGACTGCTTGTCAATCTCTGCTAAATCCTGAGCACATTTAGTATATATTTTTAGAATCGTGCTAAACATCTGTAATCGCTCATGTAAGTGAGGTCATAGGAATGTCTTATTCACAGTTAATTAGTCTAAAAAAATAAATACAATTTAAAAATATAAAATACTGATTTAATACTTCAATGTAAGTATTTAATCACAATACCGTATACTGTATGTCCCCATATCCTGACATATATTTTCATGATACTACATGTGTACTCCAGCTGAACGCAAAAAATATGTGTGACTGTGTCCGAATGCATGTTCACATCTATTTGTGTGTGTGTGTGACTTTGAGATCAAGGTATGGAGAGCCTTATTAAAGGATGCCATGTTCTGGTGGACATCTAACAAGCCTTTCCTCGTTTAATCGCCTGCACAGCAGCTTAAGATTTAGACCCCGTCTGAGCACAGAGCGTCCCAGCTAAAGACCGTTCACACTCACAGTTCTTTCACCACTCTGCTATCGCTCTGGAGAGACAGCAATTACTCACACAGATAGGGAGTCAATATTCAGACACACTGCAGCTATTTCTCGGGTACATGCTGCAAGATAGGAAAAGCATTCGCTGAATCTACTGGAACTTGGGGTGAGACATTCAGTCTGGAGAAACGTAAACAGCTAAGGACTTGACTTAGATTGCATTCAAATTTCTTATACTATCCATTTTAAATAGTACACATTATGTGTGTGAGTCTAGATCTCACAATTCTGAAATGACATCTTGCTATTCATAATTTGTTTTTCTTCAAAAATTATGAGTTCATAATACACAAATCTGACACTATATCACAGTGTGAATATCGCAGTGCGATACATATGTTAAGATATAAAGTCACACTGCATTAAAAATTCTAAATTGTGTGTTATAAACCCACAATTAAAAGGAAAGAAAGTTATAACTGTGGCACAAAACCACAAATCAGAGAAAGAAGTTGAAATTGCGAAATATAAACTCACATATAAACTTCAGCAATAAAAAAGGTAAAACACACTCAAGGCAAGGAAGGAAAAAAGTTAGGATTGTGAGGCAAATCTGCAACAAATAAAGATATAATTGAGATAATATCACAATTTCCATATGGAGCCAGACTGGTCTCATTAATAATTCATGCAAAAGATATGATGCACACATATTTGAAACTTAATTCACATAAAAAAAAAAAAAATAAAAAAAAAAACAATTGTTAGCGTTGTTATGTTGTTAATATGTTAACGTTCACACTGAAATGCAATTTATGAAAACTTGAATATACCTTGAATCTAAGTACAGTAACCTTAACTAGTTTTTTTTTTTTTGGTTTATTTGGTTCATCTTAAGTCAAGCAGAAAGTAACAATAACGTAAATATAGTAATATGCTATTAATAATAGGGACACATATCCACATAAAACATGCAACCATACATTAATTCAGATGAAGAAAAAATAAAAAAAAACAGGCAATCGTAGTTATACATTCAAATAAGGAAATTAACTAGATTTTTTCTGAGGCAACAAGTCTGCAAGATTTTTTCAAGTAACGTTAACAAATTGCAATTTACAATGTATGATAAAGATTATCATATCTTTTTTAACACATGCAAAACAATTCATAGATATAACTGTGCACAAGAAGTTTTGAATGTTTGAAATCGAGTTTATTACTGAATCGGCTACATTTGTGCAACATATCTTTTGCATGAATATCAATGAGGCCAATCTGGCTCTATATTAGCTTTTTATTTATTTATTTTGTATTCTGTGGCAGAAACGGGGTGGTTTTCTTTAAGATGTTGTAAAGTGCATCTCCCTTCAGCCTTTTTGTCCTTGGCTGTGACACTTATCTGAAGGCTCAAGTGTATGTTTGTTGTATTAATGCATCTTTGAATGATATAAATATGTGCAACAGATCCTACAGATGCATTGTGTGTGCCGTCCTTTAGACTGCTGTACAACTCACTTATTCATAATGCTTTGTGCTACATGTGCTTTTTAAAAAATAATTAACAATAACTAAAAATCTTATGGTTTAAGTCTGAATCACGACGCATCAGTGAATAAGAGCGGGGGGACAAACACTCAGCTCTTTAACTCTCTGCATCTATCAGTCTCCACCTGTCTGCCAGTTCTTTCCCTGAAGAGGAGACGACCTTGACTCTGTCTCCTGGTGTGTGAAGCTAACAGTGAGCCAGTAATTTTCTCAAAATTATTCCGTTTGCACTCTTTCCCCTCTCGACATTTCAGTATATCTCTGTCTCTCCCTTTGTGTCTCTCTCCAATTTTCCTATTCTCAGGATATTATTACCCGCACAAACTTTTATGAAATGCTCAATTGTTTTTTGTCAGACCATGGGAATAGGGGCACGGGGACGAGGTAGAGTGCTCTTGCATCTCTTCTGAGTTAATTGTTTCCAGAGCTGTGCTTGCGTGAACTCATTTCTCAGCCTCAGGCACAGATGAGCTCGAGGGGCTTCTGCTTCCTGTTTCTGTTCACCTGTGCGGGACCTGTGGCAGCTCACAGACAGACCTGAGTAATAAATCCAAGTCTATAGGCTCTCGTTATAAACCTGTCAGTCACATTTCTGTCAATATTTGCATTAGCAGTCAAATTTAATGTTCTTCTTCTTTTCTTATCTAAGCACACATTGTTATAGAATGTAATAGGTGTACTTTTATAATTGGATTTTTTCATATTCAACCGCTGAAATATCCAATGAATGCAGTATTTTTTAGTTTATTATATTTTAATAACTGTACAATTATTTTAACGTTGTATTTTGTAACCACCCTACCCTTCCAAACACTGGAAAAAAATGCTACTGCTTGTATTTTTTTAAATTAAATAAATCGGCTGTGTTCACCGAGTCAATAGTTATGTTTACATGCCAACATTTTCATCAGTCTGAATGAATCCAGTCTGATTTCAAGCATTTATGTGCTTAAATACGTTCCTATTGATCATATTACTTCAGGTCTGCACCACCCTTTCCAATCCTATTGAAATTCTATTCAGATCTGTTGAGTGAGGGGTTTGCATTAAGTATTTTAAATCCAATTGAGCCACCAATCCCATTACTAATGGATTATTTGGTTGCATGTAAACTTAGCTAATGTTTAAGACTGACAACCATATTCCATTTTTATACCAGGTGTGACTCTCAAATCGTCCTGTATATTTAAAGGGTGCCAAGAATGGATCAAATGACGTCTGCACAGACAGGCATCAGAGAAAATCCTCTTCTCTAACTCATGAATAATGCATGTAACCACAGAGAAAGAAAACCCTATACCTGTAGCAAATAACAAAACTTCTTGTCTTCATGGATTTGATTCTTATTCTCAACTGTTTCACGCATTTCAAAATACTGGTTCCAACTCTTTCCAAACTCCCCAGCCTTACAATAGTTTTACATTTTTCATAACTTGAGAAGTATATAGCACTCACGTTAGTGACAGGCAGGAATGATATAGCCAGACTTATGTAACATGTACTGCATATCAATGATGTGACGACAGCAGGTCTTTTCGTACAAATATTAACTGAACTTGCTCTCAAAAATCAGCTGTGACTTTATATTCCAAGCACTGAGTCTGATTATAATTCAAGCTTTTTTTTTCCTTAATAAAGCACAACCATACCCTTGTGAAAAAAACGCTTTATCTTACTTTTAAAAACAGTACTTATTATGGAAATAAAAAAAGAATAAACTGAATGTAATGTTTTTAGACACATAACTATGTTCTAAATAAATATTTATTATAGTGTACATTTATATTAAATGCAATTAGGTAAACTTAAGAGTTTTTTTGACCCACTTAAGTAAGTCTTAAGCACATATTTATATATAATTTAATAATTACGTATTGCCTTTTTAGATTACTTCTTTGATTATATATTTTGTAATTACACATTTGTAATGACGAAGCAGCAGTTTAGTACATTTAAATTTATTTACATTCAATTTAATATCAAAAAACACACTACAGTTACAATTATAATCAAGTACTGTGTGCTTTAGTATGCTAGTCAACACATCAAAATAAGTGTACTTCTTCAAAGCATGACAAAAGTTTATTAAAACTTTAAAATAAACTTGTCATTTTTATATTTACTACAAAGTGCATGAAAGTGTACTCTCTTTAAGTGGCCTTTTACTTCAATAATACTATATTATAACAAATAATAAATAAATGATATAAAAAACATACTTTTATGATTCAAGTACACTCTAAGTGCGAATTCAGTAAGCACACTTATTTTTCACAAGGGTGTGTATTGTTTCAAATGAGTGCTACAACAAATGACAACACGTAACAAGTCCAAGCCAAATAAAAAAAATTAGATGAGCTTCTTCAAACCAATGACAGCCAGACAATGTGAGCAAGATAAATGTGACATCTAACATCGGCCTCCCATTAGTACTTGACATCGTTTTCCCACCCCATCGCATGTCACACTTACCACGGGCTTTCTGGCTGATGTCCTGGAGAAGCACTTCATAACGGACAGGTTCATCATCCTCATTAAACACTATGTCATCTGCCGTGATGTTGTCCTCGCGCATCTGTGTGTACGGCCCCTCCACGGCAAAGTAGCACGGCCGGTCGTCTTTCTTATTATCGTTAAACATGAGCAGGGCATGTTTGTGCCACCCGAAATGCCGGTGCATCCTGACCACAAACTCGCCCAGCTTCTTGTGTGTGGGTCCGATGTTGGTGATGGATGAGTACAAATTGAAACCTTGCGCTCTCGCTCCACCCGTGATCATCGGAACCTCCCAATGTGTGGTGAAACGGGCCACCGGTGAGGACGAGTAGTCACATCCCGGCCCGATGAAAGCCCAGGGGTCATATGAGAACTTCAGGTCCACGGCCACGAGAGGAGCCACTGAATCCGAACACACTCCTTCCTTGTTTTCGCTGCTGTTGAAAACCAGTTGTAGATGGTAGCCTGGCAGCAGGTTGGGATCAGAGTTCACCTTGTCCAGGGCCCAGTGTAAAGCAGGGCCGACCCGGGGCCATGCCCAGGGGTACTCAGTGTTGTGTAGAGGCAGGATGACTGCCAGGGTGATGTTCTGTTGAGGTGGATGGGGACTGAGAGACTGAGGCTGGTTTTGAGCGAGGGGCTCCAGTTCAACCACTCCAAATGACACACCGCTCAGCAGAACTAGAAGAGTGAGCTTCAGCGGCCCCATCCGGAACACTTCCATTCTCAAAAGGGATGGGAAGGACTAAGACTCTGAAAACATCAAGACAGAGACACATTTGAGACATACTTTCAGCAGAACTAAAAAAATGTCCATCATTCACAAAGTTACTTGTTGACAGGCATCAAATGAGAAAATTGTGTCCAACTAAAAACATCTACAACAATAAGCAGAGGTTCTTCAGTAGAAAAAGATATTTCCGATACTCAAAAGGTTCTTCACACTAAGAAAAAATACTTCTCTTAAAAACTGTTTCATGAAAGTTTCTTTGGGAAACCCATAATGGTTCTTTTAATGGCTTTGCTACAAATATATATATATATATATATATATATATATATATATATATATATATATATATATATATATATATATTTATATATATATTAGGGCTGTCAAATGAGTAATCACGATTAATCACATCCAAAATAAAAGTTTTGTTTACATAATATATGTGTGTATACTGTGTATATTTATTATGTATATATAAATACACACACATGCATGTATATATTTAAGAAGAATATGTTATGTTTATATATTAAATATATTTATAGATAATATAAAATATAAGAATATAAATATATAAATGTATATACATGTAAATATTTTCTAAATATATCATTTATGTGTGTGTATTTATATATACATAATAAATATACCCTGTACACATACATATATTATGTAAACAAAACTTTTATTTTGGATGTGATTAATCGTGATTAATCATTTGACAGCCCTAATATATAATATATATATATATATATATATATATATATATATATATATATATATATATATATATATATATTTTTTTTTTTTTTATATGCCTACAGTATATATATTTTTAGGAGTAAACACATCAAATATATTTGATAACACTTTAGTACACTGTAGTATACCAATTCTCACAATTAACTAGTTGCTTATTGTCTGTTTATTAGCACTTATACAGCAAATATTCTGCATGACCATATTCTACATCCCTAACTCTACCCAATAAATAAATTTAACAACTACCTTACTATTAATAAGCAGCATATTAGAAGTTTATTGAGGCAAGAGTCGTAGTTAATCTTTTGATAATAGCGAGAATTGGAACTTAAATTAAAGTGTGACCATATATTTTTTTAAGTCTTAGTATGTGATGTTGCATATGACGCGTTCTGGCGTTCAGCGACATCTGGACGGAGTCTATACGAATGAAACTGCACCAGGGGGTCTGGAGGCGAGTTTCTAAAAGTTTAGCTCATCTATTTTCATTTTACACGTCTTAAAACGCAAAGCTGAAAAAAACAAAACAACAACAAAAAACCCTTGAACTTAAACGTGACGCAAGTGTATATGCTACAGACTAACGGAGTAGTCGACGGGGACGCAAAAGCGCGCTCTCACTTCAACCTTATATATTAAAACACACGTTTGATCTAAAACATAATTTAACAATCAAGAACAGTAAAAAAAAAAAAAATGTTCAATTATTATATTACCACAGATCAGGTCGTCATTTGGTGTCATAATCCCTCTGCAATCCTAGCCTTCCTTCCTTAAAATCCGTTTCTCGTGAATGCGGCGACGACAAAACTCCTGTTCTCTCAGAGAAAACACGTTTAATCTTACACCTCAAACCGACTCATCCAACTTACAGGAGCGAAACTTCAGTATCGTTACCCTCTCCACAGAAACCAGCATGATTTCTCAAGCGCCCCTCTTTCTGAGGAAACGCGATTCGCAAAGAGGAAATCTTTCCCTTTCCTGGTGCGCATGTGAATTTCTCGGCAACTTAGTTAATGAGTACTGAGGCTTCTTTAGTTAAAAACTGTTGAACATGTCCTCTTCTCCTTGTTCTTGTCCCGACTGGAGAAGATGGGCAAAATCTCAGCGGGTGTAGCTTTGATTCAGTACGCGCGCGATGCCCACAAAAAAAGTGACATCAAAGTAAAAACCACGTTCACATTTGCATCTACAAGACTCGACTTTTTATTTTACAAAATAAAATTAAAGGTGCGTGTTTAATGTGATGCACGTCTATGTTTGAAGGCTGTTCTCCTCTCAAGCACATCCAATGAGTGTTGGGTCAGTCAATGCGCCTGAAGCTCAAGGTGGGAGGAGGAGAGAACTGAGAGGCAATGACACAGTGTGGTGTGCTAGTCTTAGTGCAGGCAGGAGAGGAGGAGGAGGAGAAAGAGAGAGATGTAGAAAGAATGTTTACAGCACTGTTGCGCAGCATCTTTACCACATTCTGTCATGAGAACCTCACATAGATAGGTAGATAGATAGATAGATAGATAGATAGATAGATAGATAGATAGATAGATAGATAGATAGACAGCCAATCAAATTAACGATCGAATGACAGAACAGTTGAACAAAAAATATAAATACTGATTGATAAGGACATTTGTGGCCTCTGTGATTGTGAATGAATCATTTTTTTGTTTAGGAATTGCATTGCTGCTTGACATATGTTTGTTGTAGCTACAAGATGTCTGTGCCCTACACAGGATGAGAAGCCACTGTATCATTGTGTAACAATGACTTGACCTCTTGCATGGGAATACACAGGAAAAACAGTTTGCAGGATAGATGAGAAAGCAGGACTTGTCGTGTTGTCCCTGCCACTGTGCGAGTGTTTGGTGTGAAGCGAGGTGAGGTGGGGTCCCTCTCGACCTCCGGCATTTTAATCACATGCCTTTCTTCCTCCTCATTGTTCCAGGTTTTTCGCCCACTTCCTCCCAATTAAAAACAGGCTATTTTTGTGGCAGCTTTTATTGGCTTCTGCCCGTCCTCTCCTCCCGTTCTGTTCTGTTCTCCGTTCGGGCCTTCTGCGGGAGTGTCTCATCTTGCGCGTCCTTTAGCAGCGCTCTCACCCTGACAAACAACTTCCAGATCAATAAAGCACAGGGAGGACTTCAGCCGCTGGCTTCCCGTACGCAAAGCGCGCCGGGAAAGACATGCTGCGCGCCAGGCCAGGACCTCCCAGTTATAGCCGGTCGTAAATAAGAAGTGTAGGGAGGGCTGGACAGCTGATAAATTGTGAGCCCACTTTCTCCTTTCCCCGCCTCCAGGAGGGCCGATGTGTTACTTTTAAACTTCTAACACTGTCCTTGTGACCCAGCTGACCAAATGCCCTTCCATTGATTTCCTGATTGCCCATGCTGCTTATCCCGGACCCCCTCGCACCTTTGACCTCATCCGCTCAGCCACACACATACCAGTGGCTACAGTTTCCAAAACAGGATATGTTGCACCCTTACTCTTTCAGTCATTCGCTCTTTCTTTGACAATGCTCTGTTGCTACCATGTTACTCTTGCTATTTTTGGCAATATAAAGTATGTATAGTGTATAGTATAATAAATTCCTTTATGCATGAAATACCTGTCTCCACCAGTGTTGGGGGGAAGTTACTTTTAAAAGTAATGCATTACAATATTGCGTTACTCCCTAAATAAGTAACTAAATACGGTACTTAGTTACTTTTTATGGAAAGTAATGTGTTACATTACTTTGCGTTACTTTCACATTTACTTTTTTAAATATGAGCACGAAACTTCAGTATCGTTACCCTCTCCACAGAAACCAGCATGATTTCTCAAGCGCCCCTCTTTCTGAGGAAACGCGATTCGCAAAGAGGAACTCTCTTCCCTTTCCTGGTGCGCATGTGAATTTCTCGGCAACTTAGTTAATGAGTACTGAGGGTTCTTTTAGTTAAAATCTGTTGAAACACGGTTACTCCTCTTCTCCTTGTTCTTTGTCCCGACTGGAGAAGATGGGCAAAATCTCAGCGGCGTGTAGCTTTGATTCAGTACGCGCGCGATGCCCACAAAAAAAGTGACATCAAAGTAAAAACCACGTTCACATTTTTGCATCTACAAGACTCGACTATCTTTTTATTTTACAAAATAAAATTAAAGGTGCGTGTTTAATGTGATGCACGTCTATGTTTGAAGGCTGTTCTCCTCTCAAGCACATCCAATGAGTGTTGGGTCAGTCAATGCGCCTGAAGCTCAAGGTGGGAGGAGGAGAGAACTGAGAGGCAATGACACAGTGTGGTGTGCTAGTCTTAGTGCAGGCAGGAGAGGAGGAGGAGGAGGAAGAGAGAGATGTAGAAAGAATGTTTACAGCACTGTTGCGCAGCATCTTTACCACATTCTGTCATGAGAACCTCACATAGATAGTAGATAGATAGATAGATAGATAGGTAGATAGATAGATAGATAGATAGATAGATAGACAGCCAATCAAATTAACGATCGAATGACAGAACAGTTGAACAAAAGATATAATACTGATTGATAAGGACATTTGTGGCTCTGTGATTGTGAATGAATCATTTTTTTGTTTAGGAATTGCATTGCTGCTTGACATATGTTTGTTGTAGCTACAAGATGTCTGTGCCCTACACAGGATGAGAAGCCACTGTATCAATTGTGTAACAATGACTTGACCTCTTGCATGGGAATACACAGGAAAAACAGTTTGCAGGATAGATGAGAAAGCAGGACTTGTCGTGTTGTCCCTGCCACTGTGCGAGTGTTTGGTGTGAAGCGAGGTGAGGTGGGGTCCCTCTCGACCTCCGGCATTTTAATCACATGCCTTTCTTCCTCCTCATTGTTCCAGGTTTTTCGCCCACTTCCTCCCAATTAAAACAGGCTATTTTTGTGCAGCTTTTATTGGCTTCTGCTCCGTCCTCTCCTCCGTTCTGTTCTGTTCTCCGTTCGGCCTTCTGCGGGAGTGTCTCATCTTGCGCGTCCTTAGCAGCTCTCACCCTGACAAACAACTTCCAGATCAATAAAGCACAGGGAGGACTTCAGCCGCTGGCTTCCCGTACGCAGAGCGCGCCGGGAAAGACATGCTGCGCGCCAGGCCAGGACCTCCCAGTTATAGCCGGTCGTAAATAAGAAGTGTAGGGAGGGCTGGACAGCTGATAAATTGTGAGCCACTTTCTCTTTCCCCGCCTCCAGGAGGGCCGATGTGTTACTTTTAAACTTCTAACACTGTCCTTGTGACCCAGCTGACCAAATGCCCTTCCATTGATTTCCTGATTGCCCATGCTGCTTATCCGGACCCCCCTCGCACCTTTGACCTCATCCGCTCAGCCACACACATACCAGTGGCTACAGTTTCCAAAACAGGATATGTTGCACCCTTACTCTTTCAGTCATTCGCTCTTTCTTTGACAATGCTCTGTTGCTACCATGTTACTCTTGCTATTTTTGCAATATAAAGTATGTATAGTGTATAGTATAATAAATTCCTTTATGCATGAAATACCTGTCTCCACCAGTGTTGGGGAAAGTTACTTTTAAAAGTAATGCATTACAATATTGCGTTACTCCCTAAATAAGTAACTAAATACGTTACTTAGTTACTTTTTATGGAAAGTAATGTGTTACATTACTTTTGTGTTACTTTCACATTACTTTTTAAATATGAGCAGGGCTTGATTGTTTTTAATATAAGAAGTTCTATTTATAGCAAATGTAAAAGCCCTTTCACACCAAAAAGTGTAAGGAATAAACCTCAGGCTGAAGGGAAAGTAAATTCACATCTGTGCAGTAGAACACAGGAGAAGAAGGTTCAACACTCTTCAGCAATAAAAAAACAAAACAAAAAAACAATGAAGCACAATTGTTAGTTTATCTAAAGTTATTTTTGATTATTAGTATGGTTGAACTGGATCATTAAAGGTCAGCAGCAAAGACACTGTTAATAAAATGGGAATAGATACCATTTGTGTTATTTAATATATTTAGTTATTGCAGGTTTGCGTCATATTCTGAGTTTGCATTTCACTGTTTTGATTAATTTTGATGAATACTAAATCTGTTTTGTTTTTTTTAGTTTTTTTTGTGAGTGGGATGAATTAATGCACATTCACATTTAGTCTAGAACTACAGTAACATCATGTTCACACAGCGCACACAACGCCTCCATACTTCTGATTTCTCCCAATATAGGAACAGGAGGCTTGCCAGTCAAAAAATGGGAAAACAAAGTAACTGGCGTTACTTTTTTGAAAAAGTAACTCAGATATTTTCTTGTAAATTAAAAAGTAATGCGTTACTTTACTAGTTACTTGAAAAAAGTAATCTGATTACGTAACTCGCGTTACTTGTAATGCATTACCCCCAACACTGGTCTCCACTACCAAAATGTGTAGTGCATCAGAGCACACCTCGATCAAAAAAGGAACTGGAAGTTGCATCGGCAGAAAAAAGTCCTGTAAATGTTACAACATTGTGGCTATAGATTTAAAATGTATACCATTTTAAAAAGGCATTTTTTTTTCAGGAGCATTTCCAGGGTTGTTATAACGGGTAACCTCCTCTCATCTCTTCCCTCTCCTCCCTCTCTCCTACGTTCTTCTGTATTACTCACTCAAACTTAGAGGAGTTCAACCTCCAATAAATCCTCCACATTCAAAGTTCTCTTCTCAGTTACAAACAAACACAAGTGAGCTGTACAAGTGATGTATGTAATCACTATATGGTAAAAACAGAACAGCCTACACACATTCCTGTGCGTGCAGAAATACGCAAACTTGCTTGTTTTGTTTTGGTCTGGATTCTTCATGGCCTAATGAAACTGCTTCCTCCCTCTGTGTTTCCAGGATGTTTGATGTTTGGAGGGATCTCTCATCCTTTTTTGTGGTCTTTGGTCACTGGCCTATAAACCTCACGATGCAACGAGAAGGGGTCGGGAATCACGGTGCTGAAATAAACAAGGCGTACATGCATTTGTGTGAGAGTGTGTCAAGTGTCTTGATCTTAATAGCTGTGTAAACAGTTCATTTTCATCTAATCTCTTGTCTGGATCGAGAAGTGGTCTGATGCATTACCTCAGCACGGATAAGTCAGCTCCATAATGATGCTTTGCATCTGCTCAGCAGTGACTTCCTGCGTGTGTACGTGGGAGGAAACTCTTGACTCCCTTTCCCTTTTCCTAACTCTCTTTCTTGCTCTGTTTCCCCTCAAAGCACCTTTACCAGGTCCCTTAATTGAAAATCAAAATGATTTTTCTGTGGAATAACATTCTTTCTGATCCTCTGGTTGTTTTACCCTACAGATCTGGCGTTTGGTTAGATAACCGCTGCTTTCACACATTGTTATTTTGCCGCTTTGGTAGAAGATCATTAGGCAGAAGTGGTGCAAGTGTACTTTGGGAAGAGATGTCAGCAGCTTTTGGTATAGTCTGAATCACAGTACATACACACAAATTACCTGTGGCCTCTCTTACAGCACGAGTCCTACTCATTCTCAAGTTTACCATGGCAACCAGTATCGGCCAGTTGCCTTGTTACAAACCAGAAGTGATCAGATTTGTAGATAAATTCTACAAAAATGCCTTAGCCACACAATAAAATTAATAAAACAACAGCTACCACAAATGTAACCAGATAATTACATTTTCTGAAGGCACTTGTGTAATCTCAATGACATTCTGATCTCTAGGTATAACTCAGATCAATGTTAGTCTACAATTGCAGCCACAATTACCATCGCATGTTCAGGAATTTCACATAAGGGCATACAAATTTAGCATCAGGTTCATGTTTTTCATGTGAATTTGACACCCTGACCAAAAGAAGGCTGTTTGGTTTAAAAGTGATTTCTGTGTGAGTAGTACTTTGTGCATCACTACACCATTGACAATGGACTTTTTTACTGTAAAAAATGGCTAATGTGACTGTGCCTTAATCCCAATCCAGACCAAGGAGTTCCACCAACTCTATAGATATACCTTTTTATAATCTGAAGAACCTTCTTTCGCCACAAAGAACCTTTTGTGAAACAGAAAGGTTCTTCAGATGTTAAAGGTTCTTTATGGAACCATTTAGATAAAAAGGTTCTTATATTTTGTTGTGAATAAAGGTTATTAGGTTTTTAAAGGTTTTTTTTGGCGGATTTTATCATCCACCAGGCAAAAAATATAAGTCTGATTGCTTAAAAACTCTTCCTAATAAGCCACACAATATGAAGTATCATCCGTGTCCATAGCACACACTTTTATGGGTTTTATTAAATATTTTTGTGCATTATCTTGTAAAGAGTACCGTTTTAAATACGGTACTATTTTAAATACAGATCAGACTTCTACTGTCTTCACTTTAGGTTTAATTTTTTAGAATTTCCTTTCATTTTATTCCAGGAAACCTTGATTCAGTTGATTTCACAGTGCCTGGAAGTTTCTAGTAATCTTGAAGACCTTGATTAGCTTGTTTAATTTGGGTTAGAGTTAAACTCTGCAGGACAGTGGCCCTCCAGGAGCAGAAGTGAAAGCATGTACCTTAGACCACAGATGTCCAATCCTGCTCCTGGAGGGCCACTGTCCTGCAGAGTTCAGCTCTAACACCAATTACAACAACACACCTGAATCAGCTAATCAGGATCTTCAGGAACTTCCAGGCAGGTGTGTTGAAGCTAAACTCTGCAGTAAAGTGGCCCTCCAAGAGCAGGATTGGACACCCTTGCTTTAGGGGGCTCTGAATAAACAAACCAATCTGCGGCAACATCTAAAACCAAAGCAGTCTGCCACCAGAAATTATTTTGAAAATAAGCCAAAGGAGAACGAAGGATAGCTGTAAAACCTCAGAAAAAATAATGACTTGCAATCAGGGAGGATGTAATTTTACCTGCTGACACAACTATGGCAGGGTAATGCTGGCAAAGAAATCAGTTAAGCAACTCTATTTAATTCCTCAGTTTAATAATACAGTTTAGCATAGAACAGATGACATGGTAAAAAAATGCACTAATTCTTTAGGTCTGACCATGATGGCAAAATCAAGGAAGACTTTTTTTTTTCCAAACATTTAACAACTAGTATAACCTTTTGAGGTTTCCAGCAAAGATGAGGCTCTAGTATTGGTCCCAAATGTATGTGTTGGACTAAGCTGTCACAAAGATGAACTATATCAAATGTCACCTTTACAAACACGCCTGTTTTCATCATTCAAGGACATAGCGTGAACAATGCCAGCTTCCATTACACATAGAAATGCAGCAAGTTCTCACTCATCTGTTTCATTTGCATGATGAGGTGAGAACATTTTTCATGAATTCATAGTTCAAACTTGTAGACCAACTCTATAATTTCAGTTGGCTCACCAAGTCTGCCTACTTGGCTGACATTTTCAGGTACTTAAATGGTCTGGCCACCAAGACAAAAAGCAGAGGCCAACAATGACTCCTTTAAAACTATCTGAAGTTTGGCCAAAAAATTTGCAGCAGCTTATATCTGCTTTATCAGAATTGTTAAAATTCAGCTGCAGAACTTCTTCACTGTCTGTATCCCTGCACAGCAGGATACAGAATCCCGTTGCTTGCCGCAGTGATGGTGTCATTCTGGGTATCAGTTCCAGATAACCAAGGTTTTATGAAATCCTCCGATATGAGGGTAAAAGCAGACTCTGTGAAATGTTTAGGTGGTTGCTAGAGTGACGTCTCCATCTGGCAAAAAAACAGACTTCTGCTCATTTATTAGTAACTGTCAGTTCCACTCTGTCTGTCCTTGCTATTTGCCAACCCTACCTTCAGACATCATTATTCCCACAAGAGGCACCATGACAGAAAAAAGGCAGTGGAAAAGGCTCAGCTGCTCATGTGTGCAACTTGAACTTAACTCCTTTTTTTATGTGAAGACTCATTCACTCCACTCAGTCTAGAACTACTGAGACCAATATTATATAATAAAAAACTAAATTAAAAATACCACTTTTTTGAAAACAAAACCATGATATTTATTGCCTTTGACTATGTAAATACACTGATAAAAAATTAAGGGAACAATAAAATCACACTTTGGATCTTGAGGAACAAAAATCTTTACTCATATACATGCACTCCTAACAACGTCACTGCATGCTCTTGATGTTATAGCGGATGGTGTTCTCGGGATCTCCTGCCAGATCTGGATCCAGGCATCAGTAAGCTCCCGGACAGTCTGTGGTGCTGATTGCCATAATGATACACAATGTCCCAGCATCAATGCATTTGTCACCCAGAAACTGCCTAAACACTCTGGCCCACATGAGGCCGGACATGGTCATGCACCAGGAGGAGCCCAAGCCCCACTGCACCAGCAAACGGTCTGACAATGGCTCTGAGGATTTCATCCTGGTACCTAACAGCATTTCCTCCCAGATCTGGACCAGGGCATCACTGATCTCCAGGACAGTTTGGGGTACAACCTGGCGGTGTCAGATGGACTGAAACATAATGTCCCAGAGGTGATCTACTGGATTCAGGTCAGGTGAGCGTGGGGGCCATTCAATGGTATCATTTCCTTCATCCTCCAGGAACTGCCTGCATACTCTCTCCACATGAGACCAGGCATTGTCGTTCACCAGGAGGAACCCAGGATCCACTGCACCAGCATAGGGTCTGACAGTGGGTCCAAGGATTTCATCCCGATACCTATTGATAGTCAGGGTGTCATTGTCTAGCCTGTAGAGGTCTGTGCGTCCCTCCATTGATATGCCTCTCCAGACCATCACTGACCCTCCACCAAATTGGTCATGCTGAATGGTTACAGGCAGCATAACGTTCTCCACCGCTTTTCCAGATCCTTTTACATCTGTCACACATGCTCAGGGTGAACCTGCTCTCATCTGTGAAAAGCACAGGAAGCAAGTGGTGGACCTGCCAATTCTGGTGTTCAATGGCAAATGCCAATCGAGCTCCAGGGTGCCGGGCAGTGAGCACAGGACCCACTAGAGGACGTCGGGCCCTCGGGCCACCCTCATGAAGTTTGTTTCTGATTGTTTGGTCAGAGACATTCACACCAGTGGCCTGCTGGAGGTCATTTTGTAGGGTTCTGGCAATGCTCATCCTGTTCCTCCTTGCACAAAGGAGAAGATACCCATCCTGCTGATGGGTTAAGGACCTTTTATGGCCCTGTCCAGCAATGGCACAAACACAATGTGTCACCGTTGGAACCGAAGTACAAAGCCTATAATTTACATAATAAATAATAGTCTAGCATACAGATACGTTACATTGCAAATATGTATATATGTATATATATAATTTTGCCATTAATTTGTCTGACAACAGCCAGTGCTCCACACAGAGATCTGATTTGATCATCATCAGTCTCTCTGGAATGACATGAAGAAACAGAACAAATTGAGACAGACTAAATCCAGAAGAGCTGTGGCAATGATGGCCACGATGCTTCAAGAGACCTACCTGCAAAGCTACAGTAGTGTTAAAAGTTTTAGGCAATTGTGTAAAAAATGCTGTAAAATGAGGATGTTGTCAAAAATAATGTCTTAAGCAGATTTTCTTTATCGGTTGACTTCTATTAACTAAATTAAATCATTTGGTGTGACCATCCTTTGCGGATTTTGCCCTAGGTACACTTGCGCATATAGTGTGTGTGTGTGTGTGTGTGTGTGTGTGTGTGTGTATATATATAAAATATATATATAAAACTACATTACAATAAATTGCAATAAATAAATAAGGAACATATTAAACATCTCAGTATAACATATATATACAGTGCCCTCCGTAAGTATCGGAACAGTAAAGACAAAATTGCTGTGGAATCAAGACCTTTGTAAATATGATTAAAAGATGAACATGAGACAGAACTACAGAATGTCACATTTTATTATTACTGTAGCTGTTTCAACACATAAATGTTTTACCGAATAAAAATGACAGCACTTTTAGTTTCATCCCACTATCTGATGGAGTTTCTGTTTTTAGTCTCTTCTTCAGCTGGTGAAATTCATGTTCAATCAGATTTAAATCTGGGTATTAATTTGGGCAATCTAAGACTTTACATTTTTTTGCCCTGATGAAGTCCTTGGCAGGGTGTTTTGGGTCATTGTCCTGATGCAATATGAGTCTGGTGACATTTTCTTGAATACTGGTAGCCAAGATGGTTTTGTTCCCTTCCAAATTCATTCTGCTACTGTCATCATACATTAAGTCATCATTAAATTTGAGAGGGCCTGTTCCAGAGACAGCCATGCATGCTCATGCTATGAAACCACCTCCATATTGCTTTACAGATGAGGCTGTATGCTTCGACCATTTGCAGTTCCCTTTTTTTTCTCCACACTTTTGCTTTCCCATCACTAGATGGTTAGAAGATGGTTAGAAGGTTAATCTTTTGTCTCATCTGTCCATAAAACTCTGTTCCAAAACTCTACTGGCTTTTGCAAACTCTAATTTTACCTTTCTGTTGTTGGTGCTTGTAAGAGTTTGCATCTTGCTGTGTAGCATCTGTAATTTGATGTCAAAGTCTCCAGTGGACAGTAGATTGTCAGAACGTCCAGTTTTCTAGAGGTTTTTGATGATTTTAGGATTCATTTTCACAGCTTTCATGATTTGCCTGTTATCATCTGCTGTTGTTTTTCTCGACTGATCAGGTTGTTGTTGGTTGCTGATGTCGCCACTGGTTTCCAAACTCTTGATATCTTCATGCCCTTTGTTTTTGCTATAGCTCTGATTGACTTCCTCTTTTCTTTTAACAGCCAAATTGCTTGCCTTTCTCTCAGAGTCACCTCCCTTGTCTTCATCCTGGTTTGTGTGTTTCGTCATCGAATGCAAGACTCAGAATGCAAAAGCAATAGATCTAACTGATACAACACACACACACACACACACACACAAACACTTGAGTGTACTACTGTATAAAAGATGGGTTCAAGTGAACTACAATAATTTTTAGTAAATTAAGTACACAAATAGTGCTTGAAAATAGAGCACTTTAAGTACATTATGGAAGTGTACCTTTTTAACCTTGGTATACTATACAGATTTAGTATATATGCTATATAAACACATAAAGCTCAGTATTTTTTCACTCTCTCGAATGTTGCTTAAAACAAAGTAACACTGTTGACAGTCAGTTTGAAAGTCACACTTTCTTTGTGTTACCTTGTTACTCTTCGGAGTGATTTTTATTAGCTTTCAGCCGATGGCAGTAAATGTTTATTAGACAGCCAGACTGGACAATGCAGAACACACAGACCAACACACAGTCATGATGTACTTGTTTGCTCAGTGTGATTCCTAGCATGTGGTTCTAGTTAAGATCCATCTGTCTTTGTGCTTGTATTTTGATTTAGATTTTATCTGAACTCATTTTTAAACCCAAAAATAATAAAAGCCTGTCCATGCATATGAAAGTCTCTAGTTAGTAGTGGTTGCTAAGCCAAGCATTGTTATTATTATCCATCATACTTAGAGAGAGGGATTTAAATAAATGCACCTGTAAGTACCATTTTTGCTACAGTCATGATACCTCAAATCATACAGCTTGTTTGATGAGAGGTGTGCTATTACTTTTTGGACTTTTCTGGGTTGTATTTCTGCTTGGTGGATGATAAAAAGGGCAAAAATATCCCATATATCTTATGTATACTGAAGGAGGATCTGAGTCATATCTAGAGACCAGAATACCACAGAGACCTGGAGGTAGGCTCTTTTGACTTGCAACCAGTCAGAACACCCTATAGCAGCCGCATAGAAACTTATCAAATACCACATTTAGACACATTAGACATAGCATAGCAACACCCTAGAATCATTGCATAACATTTTTTACAGGCAAAATGTAAAAAATCTAGTCTTGAACATGCTGTAGTCCAATCACTTTCAAACATTTGCGGCCAAGTTCGCATTATATGCATTTTACGTAAAATTACCAAGATTGGCCCTTTGCACATCTGTGGAAGAAAAACACACATACGGCAGCACTACAGTGACATTTAAAAGTTTTGCAAGTCAATGCAAACATGCTATTAATAATACACATATTTTTGAATTTTGTGTTCTAAGTTAAAACCTCTCCCATATTTTCATCAGATCTTGAACTGCTCTGTCTGGATTCAGTGTACTGAAATAATGCACAAAATTAAACGCTGAGCAGTGTTTGTAGAAAGCAGACTGCTTCAGAAAATAAAGCTAAAGGAATTGAAGCTCACAGACTGTAAGGTGAAAAAGAATAATATCTCACCTTTTAGACACTCTTATACACACTTGTACTCTTTTTAGGCACTTGTAGACGTATCTGCATTGTGGCACCAGCAGGTAACTGAAAAAGAACATTACATTTATAACCATGAAAAATTACAGTTTGAATAACATATACTTTTGTGATTTTTTTTATAGTGAAAATTTACAGGAATACATTTGAGTGGACATGAGAAAATCAGTGCTGTTGTCTGTATGTTGTCTGTTTGTGTTATTAATAGAGAGAAGTGCACAGAATCTGCAGATACAGATATGAAAGACGAGAATAACAGAATGTTTAGATTGACAGAATTATGGGTTTTGTCAATAACACACAATCATATCTTGTCAATAGCAAAAAGCTTTCCAGAGCACATATAGAACTGGGCTGCCTCTTCACTAACATCTACGGCATTCTTTTTACCCCTATCTGAAAATGACTTGCTTTCATTATCTACAATCACAGCTTGTCATGTGGACACTTTGATGTAGCTATATGACCCAAAACACATAGTGGAAAAAGCAACCGCTTTGCAAGGACTCATTTTTTTTTTTAGGTTAATTTGCTGTGATTACATGGGCTGTGCTTCAGTGTGTGTGGTTCATAAATTAAAGTGTCTGGAAGGTGATATCATGTCTTTAGCTCTTTTTTGTACATTTAAAGGACGTCAAACAACACCCATAATCTCAACTTTAAATCACAACCAGTCCAGTTATATAATATCTTATAACTAGCAACATAAATCCTTTTATTCTCTAAGCTCCAAAATAAATTCCACTTAAACCGTGAAGCTAAATCCTGTCTTTTGCATGATTCTCTCATGCTGAACTGCAGAAGAAAGACATCTTAGCAGACACAGTTTAACATTCACTCATAGAACAGCAGAAACAAATGCCCACCACCTGCAGGGAAAATAACTTTCATAAGCAATCAGTGAGAGAGACAGATGAATATGTATAGCACTTCAACCAGGATTTTGATACAAATTGTCTATTAAAGTAGCTCTCTTAACAGCTGAAGGACAGGGAGACTATGTAACAAGTTCTCAAAAACCTTCACAACTCTCAAACCCTATCTGAAAGTGTTTGTGAACAACTTTTGGCTAATAACTCCTGTTTATAGGGCTGTCAATCTATTTAAAAATGATCAGATGCTGCAGATATTAAAAATAACCAGATGCACATAATTGATTAATTTAGTTACAAATAATTGCAATTATTATAGACCCTAAATGAAGATGGCAAAAGAATAAATTATTTATTAGCTTAAACAAAAATTAGTTTTAGAAGTCAGTATATTATTTAATTTACTTCATATCAGTGAACATAAGCCAATTACTGCACTACCTGTAAATTCCACAGCAATTAATAATTGAGCTTGTCAGTCTGAGATACAGTACGGATGCTTTCTTGTATTCCATCGCCAGTATTTTTTTTTTTTTTTTTTTGTTTAATCATCCCACATACTGACCTCTTGGCTGTTCCATTGCACTGTGTTGTTTTCAGCATCTTTAAGAGACACCTTTTAAAAATCTGGTTGCATCCAAAGCTTCTTTTATTAAAGAAGAAATTACTAACGTTCATCAAGTTTGTCATGTTACCTATTGTCCAGCCTATAGTTGCAGCGCTTCACTGCTATTCACAACTCATGGACAGTCTGTGCAGTAAATCTGTGCAGATTTAACACAAATACTGAACTTATGAGACATCACAATATATTAAATACAGCCTAGCAGCATCTTTGCATATCTAGCTTATTTGAACATACCCTTGACCCGTCACTAACAGTCCGCTAGCTGCATTCACAACAGCAGTGACTTTTGTTGCTGCATGTCGCCAGCGGCTAAAAATTTAGTAGCCAAATTGGCTGGTGAGTGAACAAGCTCATTTTAAACCCTGCTCCTAACCACTGATCTCTCGGTCCACCTCATTTTTAACGTAAGAGCGGCTGCTGCCATTTAATGTGCACTGCGACATGAACATATTTAAATAGGGTGGGGTAGCCTATATAAGCCTTTATCAGTGTTTTCTGATAAACGTGACTCAATATAATAGTGCGACTACACTAAAAAAACTTTACTGTTATAAAAAACACTGATTTGTGAGCATTATTGTAATTAAAGGGATACTCCATCCCAAAATGAAAATTTTGTTATTATTCACTTACCCCCATGTCATTCCAAACCCGTAAAAGCTTTGTTCGTCTTCGGAACACAATTTAAGATATTTTGGATGAAAACCGGGAGGCTTGTGACTGTCCCATAGACTGCCAAGTAAATAACAGTGTCAAGGTCCAGGAAAGTATGAAAAGCATCGTCAGAACACTCCATCCGCCATCAGTGATCCAACCGTAACGTTATGAAGTGATGAGAATACTTTTTATACACGAAGAAAACAAAAATAATGACTTTATTCAACAATTCCTCTCCTCTGTGTCTCTCCAAATCAGTGTAGCACCATTTTGACAATTCTGAGCAGTATGCAAGCGGCTTATGATCTTCTGTATCAGCCGCGCCACAAGGATACAGCTCAGATTAGTGAAAATTTTGTTATTATTATTTAGAGAGAAACAGAGGAGAGGAATTGTCGAATAAAGTTGTTATTTTTGTTTTCTTTGTGTACAAAAAGTATTCTCGTCGCTTCATAATGTTACGGTTGAATCACTGTTGGTAGATGGAGTATTCTGACGATGCTTTTCATACTTTCCTGGACCTTGACACTGTTATTTATTTGGCAGTCTATGGGACAGTCACAAGCCTCCCTGTTTTCATCCAAAATATCTTAAATTGTGTTTCCGAAGACGAACGGAACTTTTACGGGTTTGGAACAACATGGGGGTAAGTGATTAATTAAGTGATTAATTTTCATTTTCCAGTGGAGTAACCCTTAAATTGTTAGAATAAAACAAGCAACACACCTCGTGCTTGTCATCACATAATCTAACCAATGAGAATAAAGTGTGTTGTCATCAAAGATCTCGCAGCCAATTTTGAGCAACTGCAATGCCTGACCTCGGCGGCTGGTCTCGTTTTGATCTCGCTGTACTTTGATGGCACACCTGATCGTAAGGTGGCTGCAGTGCCAATCAAATTCGGACAAATTTTCTAACCGGAATGCATTGCTTTTGTCAGGCGGCAGCCGATCTTTGAGGTGCCGCATGAAGTCGAACGAGCCTAATATTTCCCGAAAATTTCCCCCCAAAAAATTTAATTAAAAAATTAAAATAAAAATAAAAAAAGTTGAAATTTGTTGCATTGCCGGAGGTCCAATCCCTGTAAATGTGAGTTTTTTATTTTTGTTTGAATTGGTTTCAACCACAAGTGACAAGACTTCTGTCAGTAACTTGGTTTGGTTTGCTGTCGCATTGTGTTATGTAGCACCGCCCACAGTGACATCTAATTGGTCCAAAATCGTATTGGTCTTAAAATCTCATGTACATGTGAGGGCATAGAAGAGAGAAGTCTCTGAAATATTTGGCAAACCTGTCTGCAACCTTCAATATAATTTTTTAAAATGGCTAAATCATGACAAATCTCCGTTATTGACCTGTTTCTCCTGCCACTGAAGGCAAATGCACTTTAACAAAAATAATGAACTTTGGCTAAACGGGAGACCATCTGCTCAGCTACAGGAGGGTAATTGGGCTGATCTGGTCTTGTAAACACTGTGGATAAGACCGGCATAAATGTCTGGTTAGAGGCAATTCAGGTCCATGCAGGCACATTTTATGTTTATGGAGCCTCTGCAGATCCCCTTTATTGAATCAAATGTTTTTTAGTGTCAACCCATCCATATTACACTGAGCATAAGCAGAGAGAGAGAGAGAGAGAGAGAGAGAGAGAGAGAGAGAGAGAGAGAGAGAGAGAGAGAGAGAGAGAGAGAGAGAGAGAGAGAGAGAGAGAGAGAGAGAGAGAGAGAGAGAGAGAGAGAGAGAGAGAGAGAGAGAGAGAGAGAGAGAGAGAGAGAGAGAGAGAGAGAGAGAGAGAGAGCGCGCTCTATGGAGGTCACCAGCAGAAGTTCAACCAGTTCTCCTTAAAACCGAGACTGAACCAGAAATATCTGCAATTAAACCACTGATCCTAATTCCTCTATCAAATAAACCACAGATGAATCAAACTGCTCTTTGTTTATGGGGGTGCAGTGATGATTCAGATTGTTAAATTAGACAAAAGTTTAAGAAAACATAGAGGTGATGAAGTTTTTGAAGCATTGGCGCCTCCTGCTGTTTAAGAGCTTCACAGGGAACCAGCAATAAACTAGAATATTTCTGAAGTTCACATGCATTGTATTGCTCCATATGTTTAGATATGTAAGCAATTGATTTTGTTTCTGTTTTTAATTCTCATAAGACATTTCAGAAGAAACATCCAAGACATAATAAATCAGTTTAAAGTGGGCAAGTTTGATTTTGAGTGACGTACATTATTCATAAGTAAAAATGACTTGCAAAAAAAGTATTTTTTGAACCTTCAACAGCACATTTTGTTTTTAGAATCGTGATTATCAATCACTTCATGTATACAGTACACACTCCTTTTAAATCAGAGCATTGGTAGACTGGAAGAACCAAATCGTTTTGAATCAGTGTGCAGAAATAGTGTGAACTGGGTCTTAATAGTTAGACTCCTGCTTGTACAGTAAACAGGTGTTAGCATGTTTTATTCACACTGTAATATCACATTCAGCATTAGAATAAGTCTTTGACAGGTACATTATTCTTGACCACTAGAGGGCGCTGTAAGGCTGTGTAAATTGTCATAGAAGCCACTTGATAACTTATTTGGCAGGTTTGTTTATTTAATATCTCTTAAAGAGTTAGGTTCATGTTGTCATATACAAGAAGAACCAGACCCACATGATATATAAACGATTAAACTATGCTGTTAATTTATCTTGACTGTGTGAGATCAAACTAATTGTTTTTGTTTGCCATATTGAAAATATGTTCATCATTGTAACTCAAATTTAACTGAATTTGGTAAGGTGCTGCTGTTAAAACACATTCACAGAGGCAGAGCATACTGATATATGTTTGTACACTTCATTTGAATCTGAAGGAGAGATGCAGAATCTGATTTGCACAGTGGCAGTGTTTAGGCAGTGACGTATATGCACAGGTCATGTGGGTCAAAGCTAATTTCCCTTTGGCAGAACTGTGCAAACAGAGAGATCAGCTTGAACACGGAATATCTGCTATGTACACATGCGGTGATGCATAAAGTCTCTGATTCAGAAAGAAAGGGGTGAATGAAAAATTATAAGGATGTCTAAGATAATAAATTAGTCTGCAATGCATATAAACTACAATAAAACTACATTAGACACACTAAACCGTCATTCAGTGTAACACATATCATACAGAGATCATGAAATAAAAGAATCTCATCAGGCATATTTAGAAAAATAATCATTGTGACATTGAAAGACCCCAGCCCCCAAATACTAACAAACTGAAATTTTAAATCTTTAACACTATCCTTCAAACAACTTGGTTTCACCCATTTATCGGCAAGGAGGTTTTAATAATTTAAAAAATAATACAATTTAGTGTGATCACATGTACTCATACATTCTTTTATATATCTTAATAAGTACAGGTCAGAATAAGTATGTTGTTTAATTTTTACATAAATACATGTACAACGATGGAACATTATTTCATCCATATTTTGACATTTTACAGTCACAAAAGTTCACTATTCACTTGGATTTAATATGCATTATGTGTTAATTCTATGTAACAATTTGAATACTTTTTCAACCATGAATATCATAAGGTTTTCTTGGGGTTATGTGATTTTTAATCTAACATTGTGGTGTCATTAAAACTTTCATCATACTTTCATAACTGACAAACATATCTAAAACTTTTTAAATCAAGTAATAACAAATTTAACCAGGCACTCTTAAAATTTCAAAACAAGGGCACTTGGTCCATGAATTGTAGAGAAAGCTAAACTGATCACATACACTCTCAAGTGTTTTCTAACGCCCGATGACTCTCAGAGAGTTGTTTTGTGCTCTAGGAGGGTCAGAGGTCACATTTTATATGGCTTGTGTTTTATATCTTTTAACTTGCAGTTTATAATAGACCCAAGAAAACATATTACTAGTAAATTACAAGCAGGAAACTAGGACACTGTTTGACAAAAACAAGTTCACACACAATGTTAGTTAAAAAAAACAGGTTTATTAATACCTCTCGTTCAAAGAAATATAAAAGATTGAGAGTTATTTCTATATTTACAGAGCATAGTTTTTGCTTCAAACAAACAGAAACAAATCCTACTTGTACAAATTGAAAAAATATCTCCTGCTGTGACTGTTCGATATCAGAAGTAAAGAAAATAGTCCTCTTCTTCTCTCAATAATAGTCTGTGCAAAGAAAGAATGCATATCGAACACACCGTGTTACTGCTACATTAAGGCAAACCCCTAGGAACAATACACTTGGGAAACTCCTTGTTAAAGTGACAGTGTCGATTAGATAATTTTTTGAGCCTTCCTACAGAAAACGTCCCACATCTTCCACAAAAGCATTAAAAGGTCAAAATCTCTTAAAATGGTTAGCATTACACTGAGAGATCATTCAGTACCCTTTAAATCCAAAGCAAACCACTGGATGACCACAACTGTGAAATAAAAGCTTTAGGAAGTATAAACTTCTGGGCCTCAAGGAGTGTTTGCCAGTCAGTTCTGGAGTGTCTGTTATGGAAGCGGTGAATCTACATACAAATAGAGGATTAGTAGTTTGACGACTTCCTCTCTGCTTAAAAGTGCTGCGAGGGTTAGTGCCCCTCGCCATAAATACCTCTTTATTGGCATGGAAACTATGAAAACCTCAAAACAAACCTAAAACAAACTCAAATCCACTGCAAAAGAAACAAAGTGGACGCTGCGTATTAAAAGCAAAGTGTAAAATTCAATTAAATTAGAAAAAAAGAAAAGCTTGTTCCTAAACACATTTCCTCATGGCATACAGATTTGTGCAGGTTACGAGGCAGCAAAAAAACAAAAAAAATACAACAACCAAACGCTCTGCATGCTGCTGCGTGTACAAAAAACAACTCAAAAATACATTTATCAGATCAACTGATACGATTCATTTAAGAAACAAACATTCACAAATATCGAAAAGGCTCCTCAATGGTTTCAAAAACATCACACGAGGAGCAACCCAACCAGCGCGGCGCTCGGACTCTTAGTCGTCCACCGCGTAAACTGAACTCAAAGTCCTGTGGAAGAGCGGCAGGCAAGCTTAGTTTTGGTAGATCTTCTCCGTGGTGTTGTAGTCGTTGGTAGTGCAGGTGTGGGAGGCCATGCCTCGGTGGATGGGTTCGGGGCTGTTGTCGCCGCCGCCGATGGTCAGGTTCAGCAGACTGGTGCATGTAGGCAAGTAGACGTGCTGGACGTGCTCCACCTCTGACCGACACACCGGGCATGACTGTACAGAGAAAACAAGAGCCTTCATCAGCGAGCATTCACCACAATAACATGCTAGGAATACTGTTATACTGCAAATTATGACATAACAGTCAATCCTGGCAATTAAGGCTGGGTGGCATATGCGGTCAACAGGAAAAAAAATTCTTACTGCTTATATCACGGTAGATGTATTTGCACAGCACTTAGTAGTTTTATGTTATTTAAGTGTGAAAGTGATAAAAATAAAAATAAAAAAAAAACATGCGGTAAAGGACCACGTCTCAAATAGGTAATATGGTGCAGAGTTTAATTGTTTATTGGAATGAGCTTTATTTATTTACATCTTTTCTGATTTTTATGATGTTAATGTGAAAGTATTTTTCTGCTGATCTTTTGGTTCATTTTCATAAAATTATGAATGAAAATAGAAAATCATCAAATAATAAAGTATTTAATTCACTGGTTTATGCAAAACTAAGCATTATAACAGTTATTTCATATCTAAATTTCAAATAAAATAAATAATTTTACTTCAAGAAAGTTTAAATTTAAACACCTAGTGTAATTTTTTTTGTAAACAACACTTTGAAAATGTGATTTTTTTTTTAAAAAAAATCAAACTATTTAAAAACTTTGGTATCGGAAATTGAAATAAATTATAAATATTACACAAAAAACAAACTTGTTAAAAAAATGTTAGAAATGTTGTCTTGGTAATTATGTTGTAATGCTAAAATATTAAAATGGAAACAAAAGGAATTGAAGCTATAGAATTGAAGAAAAACCCACAAAAATTAAAATAGAAATTGGAATATATATAAAAAAGGTAATTTAAAATATCACAGTTTTTAAATTTACAACATTTATTTAATGTATTTATTTATTTAAACAAATGATAAATAAAATCCTAAATATTATTACACTTTTGTTGAGTCACATCACATGAAGTTTTGCAACCTGAACTAGTCTTGTCTGTCATAAAAAGGCTGAATTATCTGATATTGTGTGTTATTTCATTTCTGACAGGTGGTTGCACCACATGACTTTAATTGGTTAAAGTGACATCTTAAATATAAATTTTTTGGGAAATAATACTACTTTTACTACTACAGCTACTTTTCTTCATTATCACATCAAAACAGCTTTATCACTCAGTCATTTTTGACACAATGTTGGGTAAAAATTGCCTAAACCTGAAAGTTCTCTGACCTGCAGCTGTTCAGCACAGTTCTGGCAGCACACCATGTGACCGCAGGGGCAGAACGCAGCGTCGATCTCTTCCTCGCAGCACAGCATGCACAGCAGCGCCTCCCGCAGCTTCTGCAGCTTCTCCTGCAGCAGCCGGCTCTGCTGGCAGCCCCCGCAGTCCAGCGCCCCCTCCTGGTCATGGGATGGCGATCGGGACGACGGAGTGCGCTCCCCCGGCCTTGACATCATGTCCACGATACCGGCGTTGTACAGCGCGCGTCTGGCGTAGTCGTACACTTCCTTGGAGGTCCGCCGGATGTCGAATACATACTTCTTGCCCAGGTTGATGTTCTCATTGAGGAAAAGTGAAGCCAGGTGACCCTTGAAATCACGGCTGTATTGCATCATGACGGCGTTTGTTACCGTGTCACACCTGCAGACAGAAACAAGAGCAATCGGTGAGCGAGACTAGCGCATTATCTGCCCGGCGTCTGCCACACAGCAGCTCAAACCATTCATTATCCATCAGAGATAATGGGCTACTGGAAAGGTGCTGTAGTTGTGAAAATGAAGGATGTTGCCGCTTGTTAGAGTTCAAGGGTAGAGAGCAGTAGCCGTTCTTCAACGTCTTGGCAATAAAAGCTCTTATCAGGGGCCGAAGAAACCTGGTTTAAACCACATTTAAACAGGTGAAAGCTGTTTTATTACCAGTCTGTCTAGAGGAGTCTTTATACAGCAGTTAATGCTGCTCTGTGCCTGCTTAAAGATGCAATGTTGTATAAAAGCTAGATTAAATTATGCCAGCTCTGACCCACCTCAGCCCTGAGTATCAAAGTATATATTTGTGATTGCTGTGTAAATGTATTTATGCCTCCTCAGAGCAGCATTAAACAATCGGTGTAAAGATGCAGAAATGCCACTTCAGAAGCACTTCTGTGCCACCTCTGCAGTGTAAATTTGCCATCAGTGGAACAATGGGAACATATGTTGCTACAACGACCAAAAATCATTTTGCTTAATGAGAAGCATTTAATTATGTTCTGTGGCACTGTGACATTTCCATGACAAATCAGCACATTTCCCCAATTAAAACATTACTGTATTACAATGAGAGTTATCACTGAAAATGAGAATTAAAAAAAGAGAAAAAAAAAAAAAAAAAAACCTTTTTTTTTATTTTAGAGGGAAAGAACACTGTCATGAAAACTGGAAGCTTGCTTTTATTAACTGAATAATTGATGGGATTTTATTTATAGATTTAATTGGGATTTTACTGATTAATTGATTGGATTCTCTTTAAGGATTTTAATATTTTATTAATAATAAAAAAATAATTTTAGACTTTTAGAATTGTGTTACAACGTACTTTTTTTCTGCATGGTTTTGTAAGACTGACCCACTTGAGCAGCTAATTTGTTCTTAGTAACTTTGTTATGTGTTTAAAGATGCAAGACATTCTCACCACTAGCTGTATATAAAGGAAATGCTGAAGCTGGTTTGCAATGAAAACTATGCTCAGAGAAAGTCCAAAACAAAAGCACATAATCCTGTACTTTTCTGATAACCGTACAAAAACCAGAAGCACAAAACTCCTCATAACAGAGCAATTCAAACTGCTGACACAGGGCTTTCTATGAAGAAAATACTACAGAACATTTAACAATAGCCAGGCCAAAGAGAGATCATTTCCTCTACATGATAACAATGTGTAAAGAACATCATGTGGTAAGTGGTCCAGACAGGTAAACTAAAGTATGTTAGATACTGGGTTACGTAACAGAAGCCGTGTGCACAAGGTGTGTAGTTTAAAGCCTGGCAGAGCTGCACATTACCAAGAAAAATATATGTTTTAGAATTTAATGATGCATTATTGTACTTGATGAAGGGTTTTATGGTGTCTCACCTGTAAAAGGCGTGTGTTTCTGTGATGGCCCGATACAGACCGCTGGCTGCTCGATTACTGATTAACTTGAACAGCAGGACCACACTGTCGCTGGTTTCCTTGGTGACGGTCAAGTACACGCTCTTCCCTGATTGCGTGGCAATTTGTATTATGGGATAAGATATCCTGCATTGAAAAGAAAATATGACGCATTACTGAAAGGCAGCTATGCCACAAATTGATTTAATGTTACATGACTGATTCTGGGATGTGAGCTGGCTATTATTTTATGACAGTTATGCCATCAAGGGCACTTTATGCCGAGCCTAACCTGTTAACCAGGCTGAAGTCCTCTCGGCAGATAGCGATGCCGTCTGGTCCCACACCGATAGCCAACCTCTGTCCTTCAGCATCCCGCACCCAGTGCCACTCCACCCCATAATGCTCCAGAGACGACACCAGCTGCAGGGCCTGGTACTCCACCGACGCCTGGCTCAGACCCTCCAGAGCCTTGTGCTTGGCTATGATACTGCCAAAAAAACAAGAGAGACATTGAGTCCGAGAGGAAAATGACACCAGCTGATCATGTGAAAAGTAGGACAGAGGAAGAAAAATCTATGTTTTGAGATTTACACTTTAATGTGTAACATAAGAAAAACATTAAAAAAAGTATAAACTAATAATCCCTTTTATTACAGCTGGTAACAAAAAGGATGGCTCATAACGCAACAACGCGATGGCTCGTAATGTAACAACGTAACATGATGGCTCGTAACGTGATGGGATGCTCGTAACGTAACTTAACGTGATGGCTCGTAACGTAACAACGTGATGGCTCGTGACGTAACTTAACGTGATGGCTCGTAACATAACTTAACGTGATGGCTCGTAACGTAACGTAATGACACGACAATTACTTTTATTATGGCTAATGATTTATCGTTTCAACTGGAAACAATACTTAAGAACAGATATTATCTGCTTCCAGTATCAGCATATAAAACAGACTGGTAGATAATTAAAAAAATAATTACTTTAACATGGGTGTTAACCAATAAAGTTGCCAATATATTGTGCATAAAAAAGTAAAAACATGTCAGTCACTGAAACAGTCCATGTCTTTGTGTTCCCCTGTATGAGGCCCTTTGATTTTCTTCTTGTACGCATTAGTCTTTATTTGATTCGGTGACAATGATAATTAATCACTACAGACAGATCTCATTAATCCTCTTTGATTGTAGTTGATTAGGTCGTCTGTTATCTAACCCAAACAAGCTAAAGAGTCTGAACAGAACTCTATAAAAGGAGCAGTGTAATTAGTCAAACAGAATTAGGAGTGCTTTGTTTTTAGCCATGCGGCTCTGGATAAGATGTTCACAAGAGTGCGCAGATTACAGCTCAGCTCCCTTGACTTTCTCTATTAAGTAATTATCTAAACACCTAACAACTAGTTTAAAAATGTATTTGAATGTAAAAATCACAACCTTTATACTAAAGTAACATTAAGAAAATACATTCAGTCACTTCTCTTGGATGTCAGTTTGTGGGATCTTCAGTTTTGTTTTAACAAGACATGTGAGTTTCAGTTTCAGTTCCATTTATATTTTTATTTTTAATATTTCTTTTTGGTTTCACTTTTATTTTTAACAGTTTATTGTGTTCATAACAGATGAACATTGTACTGTGTTCATAACAACCCAGTGAAAATCTTCAAACCCAGACAAATCCTGAAAAAAAAAAAAAAATCCTGTTTTCCATAATATTAAGCAAGCGCAACTGTTTTTAACCATTTTAACACTGATAATAAGAAGAAATGTTTCGGCATATTAGAATGACTTTATCGTCTCCAAAAAGGAAGGTTCTGGGTTCAATACAAGGAAAATAAACTATACCAGCACCATTTCTGATTTCTGATGTTTGTAATATGACAAGTAATTATTTTCTGTAATTCGCCAATACATCTTAACTTCTATTAAACCCTAAACATTCAATTAAATTTTTTATAAAAAAAAAAAAAAAAAAAAAGGAAGAAAAAAAAAAGACACACGCAAACAAGTTGAAGGTCATAGAGATTATAGTGAGTGACATTTTGTTTGTTTACCTGTTGATGGTGGTTTGGTTGGGCTCTGTGGCACAGAGTTCAGTGTACCAGTACTTGGCTGTGTTCTGGTTATAGTCACCGAACTCTGCCTGGGCCAGGAGGGAGCTGAGCTCTTCGGCCTTTTCCGAGCACATCCGCAGATGTCCACGATGCAGATCCTCTTTCACATGCATAAAAAACAGGTGTCTGTAGAGCAGAACAGAAAGACAAAGAAAGTGAGAGAGTTAGTTACGAATGGAAACAGGTGGCTGGTGAGGGAAGCACATATGGATGTCGACAGGTGGTCCGCCAGGAAAGCGAGAGCGTTCCACGCAAACTGAAACATGTGACGGGGAACTTTCATTACAAAAACACGTCTTGCACATGCTCTTATGTGCTGAATCCAACAAGCATTATAGTATGATCCATGAAGAGAGATCATTTATAGGTCAACCGATTCCTTAAAAAAGGAACAGTGAAAACCAGAAGTGGCAAAAAGTCAATTGAAAATAACAAAAGGTCAAAGGGAAAGCAGAAATGACAGTTTCCATTTGAAATGGTCACTTTCACTTCAAAAACCAAACAGGAGAATATTGCAACTATTTGTGTGTGTGTGTGAATTGGTTTGACTTTTGCTCCCGTCTTGGTCTTCTCTTGTATCTGTTGGCATAACAGGCCTCGCAGTTATAAGGCTCTTAATGCAGAACGCTGTCTGCGTGTTTCCAAACGATAAGCATGCCGTCTCATACAAAGCATGAAAACCACACTCACTACTCACTGCTGACATAAAGCTGACACAAATCCCTGTAGCTGTAATTCAGGTGTGTTAATTGTTTGTTTTACTGAAGACGGGGCTCTTTTCAGCTGTCTGTGGGACTGTCAGTATTTATTCTTTGATCGCTTAATGACAGGAGAAGTCTCAAGGATAAAACTGGACTTTAAAGTCACATAAACCAGGCTTGCAGCTATGAGAACTCTGGTTTGTTCTTGAATTATCTTTTTTATTAACTGATTGTCTTTAAGGGAATGTTTTTCACCTTGACTTAGTGTCAGGATACTTCCTGCTCTGCTGTAAAATGTACAGATCAATGGAATTTAATTACACTGTAACGGCAAACAATAGATGCACAATGATTTACGTGATTAGCCAATAAATGATTATTAGAAGAGCAGGACGTTTCTGTTTATCTGACCCAAAGCCCTTATGTCCCCATACCCTAATGTCCATTTATGTCCACTACAGGACACAATGTCAAATTTTGCAAGTCCCCTGAGACTAGGTTTGGAGACCAAACAGGACTGATGTTTTCCCCCAGCATACCCCTGTTCCCCCAGCCAACAGAGGAGCATGGGAACACCAAAAACCAACTGTGAGATACTCATGCTCTGCATGCAGGCGATGGCTCTTTAGGAAAACAAACTCCGGCATATCAGTTCGCGCAGCGCTGCCGACAAAAGCCCCGGGCCGATAAACATTGACTTTGGATGAAAAAAGACACTAGAAAAAAGGCAGAGAACGAAGATTGAGGTGGATTCATAGGCCAGACAAATAAACAAAACCTGTCGTTTGACAAAGGGAGTCTCGCCCGGCCTGACGAGGCACTTCCCTGAGGTGACATCAGACTTATGTGATGAATTACCTGGCAGGCAAAACAAAGGCGTCTGATTGGGGCAGGGAGAGAGAGAGGTTACTTGCGGTCAAACTCCAGCTACTCCAGGACAGAACATGCGGCGCCGGTTCAGTCAGGATCGTTACAAGACTAATCTTAGAAACACGCAGCTGCGCTGAAGCAGCCACTCGTCCTCAACAAACACCACCACACAATGGGATTTTACCATGGTTAACAACGGGAATTGTTGCCAAAAACTTAACCATTGAAAATCTAAAACTGATTCATATAAATGTCCCATATTGGGCACACCCTTTAAAAAAAAAAATACAAATAAATAAACACAATATTATATTTTCTGTACTTTGAGATAATACAATATTAATGAAAAAATGGTACGTAAGTGTACTTAAATTGTGCTAAGACACTTAAACTGTACTTGTGACGAAATGGACAGTTGTATTTTCTTAATGCATTGTAACCACGTTAAAATTAAAAGTTTTATTAAAGTATTTTCTGTTATTTTTTTGTTGACTAAAATACTAAATCACTTATCAGTAACTGTTACAATTTTAACTGCATCATTCGATATTAAGTTAATATATTTTAAATTTGCCAAATCAAAACATAATTACAAAATGAGTATTTACAAAATATAATCAAATGCATGAAAAAAAGCTTCATTAGAAATTACATTAAAGTTTATTTTAGTTGATTATAAATGCTTGTCAGTACATGCAGCATTAAACACCTACTATATTTCAAAGACGAAATTAGTATTTATGAAATTGCATATCAAGACCTTTTTTTAAAGCAGTTTAAAGTTCATCTAAATGCATTTAAAATAAAATATAAAATTTAGCTAGATTTAAACAGAATACGTTTCCATTTAACTGCAATTAACATTTCCAAAAACATTACACTCAGTGCATTTATTATGCAAATAATACACTTTGAAAGCATGCAGAAAGTTTATTTCCCTCACAAAGCAGCTGAGAACAGCCGGTTGTGTTGGAGTCTAAAGTCTTAATGCTATCAGATTAGTGGGCATGAGAGGGGGTCCGGGGGCCACAGTTGGGCCCCACTCGCTCTCACTAAATCTCACTTCATAGCCTTTTCAGCAAAGTGAAAGTAAACACTGAGTATATGGGTGTACAAGGTCAAGTATCAATGTTATAAAAAAATATGATCCTGTCTGTCTGTAACCTTCATCAGCAATGCCACTGCACCTGCGAAACTAGAGCACAACCCAGTCAGTTTTTCCTACTATTCAACTCGTTTGCATTTACTACATAAATTTACACTAATACACTAAAAATACACTAATGTTTTAAACAAGTATTATTGCCACACCTAAAATAAATAAATAAATAAATACATACAAGCATTTGATTGTGTAACTGGAAGAATTCAATTAAAACGCTTGTGCCGTTCTGCTGACAAGAAATGGGTCATGGCGTGATATCTGAGAGGGCTTGAGCTTTGCCCAGGAGGGCTTTTGTGGGTTTGAGGTTTTGGCTTCAAATGCAGTGCACTTTCTGCAGAATGTCCTATGATGTTTGGCTGGAAAGTAAATCTTACAACAGGCAGAAATAAAATAATCTGAATTACTCAAAGTTCACAAAGTTTATGGCATCTTCAAATCAGATGATCACTTAGCGAGACATTGAAAGGTTTAAATAGATGGGCTGAAGGTTGGCAAGACTAAATTATTTTTTTTTTTTTTGCAAACCTACTTTTACACATTTTAAACATTCCATGTTTTCAAGACAATCCTGTTTAATTGAAAAAAATATATAAAATACACACACACAAACACACACACATACACACTTTAAATATTACAAATAAATTAAACTAGGAAACATGACGTGTTGTCAGATCAAGTCTTCTCCACATAAGTCACTGTTTTTGTTCTCACTAATTCTTTCCTTTCTAATTGTTTTATCTTCTCTGTTACAGGCAGACTCATTGTTGGGGGCCAGATGTTTGGGGGTCTGCCGCAAAGAACAAAACATTCCTCTGAAATGAAACATGAAGCTTCTGGCCGGAGACAGCAACAAAGAAGGCAATCCACACAGGAGTTTCATTCTTTTCAGGCGCCCTTTGAAACAATGTGGTTTCAGAGTTAGTCAAATAACATTGCTATGAGCCATGTGGCGGGGTTACTCGCAGTCAACAAACTCTAGTAAACCCTGCCACCAGCTCCATGCATCACAGGTAAACACCTCCTCGCTAACCCACAAAGTGTTAATCATCATTCGCACAAACATGCAAGTAAATACCAATAAAATCGCGTATTCAAACAAAGACTTGCTTTGTGAGCAAACGCCTCTGGTAAATGATGCGTTCAACTGCTGCATCAACTTTGCAAACGGTAACAATGCCGTAGGCTGAAAAAACTCCCACAAAATTTAATTCTGCATAGAGACAACCCAACATCATTTCTGAGTAATACACACTCAGCTCGAGAGAGGTGGAGGTTACTATAGTTCATCCACAAATGTGGTTAAACCTGTTCTGCTGTCATCGAAGCGCATGTAATCCAATAACACAGTAAGACAAGAGATCTCTAGTTTCTGAATTCATAAAATTATCATTAAATCAATAGAAAGAGCTAGTTGTAAGCTCAAGGCTTAACATTAACAAATGATAGAATTTCGCACCTCAGGTTTGCATTTGAATGTCTATACAGTTAAATATTACACTAATTAATGAAAAGCCTCAGAAAACACTCAAGTAATTTAGCATTGAATCAGAAATATGACTTTAAAGGGGAACGGCAGTCATCTTTTTAGTATGTTGGGGGTTTTTTTGGGGCCTTTTGTCACTTACTTCTAGAAGACCGTAGAGTGCAAACTACTAATTAATGTTTGTTTACAATTGAATGCAATGTCACCAACCACATCTATATTTGTGGCAAGAAACAAGTGAAAAACAGACAGCATCTGAAAAGAAGAAAAAAAGTACATCTTCACCCAGTTTACCTATGAAAACTTGAGCTAGTCTACAGAAATTTTAAAAATGGACATATTTTCTACCAACCATTGGACTGGACTGATTTTGTGCTACACTAATGGCCATTTTTGATGGTAAGAATGGTAATGAAGAAATTAAATGTGTTTGCAAACGAAATAAATCCATTTCCTATGTTATAACCACAGCTAAATGTTTCAACGCATGTATGCTATATGCAAAGCTATGGCTTCGTTTTTGTGATCCATATACGAAGCTTCAGGGGGATCTAGTCTTCCTGCTAAGGAGGTAATCAGGAGCTTACTGGGATTGCTGGTGACCTTGTTATTAGGATTTGATGTAGGGCGAGAGGCTTGTCTCTGCAGTTGTCTGTTCGTGCTCATGTTGACCCTGAATAGCACCCGCTAACCAGTTCCTGCTGACAACACCCAGGGCTCTGACTGTGAAGATAACAAGACCTGAGATCACAGCAGCATGTTTTGCATATTTGCAGGCGTAAAGAAAACCAGAGATGTTGCATGTATAAGAGCGTGGATGTTCTCATGTTTCTGAACAAGAACCAAATAGCCAGGCAAGAGTATATGCACGACTTAATATTAGGGCTGCACGATTAATCGCATGCATTTGTCATGCGTGTCTCATCAGTAAAGCCGGTTCCGTGATTAGCGGTAAATATGCGTCACCTGTTTTTCAAATGCACCGGGAGTTCATACACAGAGCCGTAGTTCACTGACAAGCTAGGCAATATCGTGTTTCATAATCGAATGCGATTAATCTCAATTACGAACAGAATATTGCGTAGCTTGTCAGTGAACTACGGCTCTGTGTATTAACTGCCGCTAACGTTTGAAAACAGGTGACAGACATTTACCGCTAATCACGGAACCGGCTTTACTGATGAGACACGCATGACAAATGCATGCGATTAATCGTGCAGCCCTACTTAATATTATAAACAATCGCTGCTCTTTCCAATGGGTTGAAGCTAAATCAGTGCACAGATTAATGTTTAAAAGAGCCCTTCTCTTATTTAAAGTGTGCTGTGCCTCTGCTAATGGTGCTGGCCTCTGTGGATCAACAGGATCATTCAGTCCTGATGAGAATGCTAAACACTCAAGCCCTCCAAAACAATACAGGCATCTTTACACAAGCACGGCACACATAGCATGCCATAAACACTAGCTAGAGCATAATCATGAGCATGCCACCTTTGTGGAGTGCTGACTACTCACGAATGACCTTAATTCTCCCCTCATAACAACAAAAACATTAGTGTACACAGTCAAACCAATCGCTTTTCAGCCAAAAGTGGCCTCTAGTATGGTTTAATGAGGTTCAGAAAGGTGGCATTAAGGCATCTACACGACAGTTTATGCAGTGTCAGTAAACACTGGCAAATATCGATTTTAATGTTGATTTGCATGAATATAGATGAAAAAAAAAATCAAGGCTTTGCCACAGCAGCATGCATGTCAATAATAATAATAATAATAATAATAATAATAATAATAATAATAATAATAATAATAATAAAAATCAAATACTTTGTCAGAACTTTTGCTAGTTTGTAATGCCTTTGGGGGAGAATGTTGTGTACTCTGTCACATGAAGCTGCATTTGTCTCCAAATTGGAGATAGGACGGACATTGCCAGAAAGAGTTTTAAAAACATGTCAGCAAACACTTGGCTTGACGTGAGTGTGAAAATCATGTCTAATTATGCATACTGAAAATAGAGCAGGGCAGATTAAAAGATGTTTTTTGGGGGGTGGCGTTTCTATAACATGTGAGTGTTTGTGGTTGGGAGAAGAGGTGGGGTGGCTCTGATCCTCAAAGGATCCAGTAATTCTGTAAGCAGGATTAGACCCTCAAGGCCGGTGGTTATCTTTAAACTGCGCCTCATTTGAGAATTTTCCCCAACCCATAATTAAAACAGAAAACATATATGTCCAAGCACTGAAAACACAATAATTTGTGCGAAATCCCCTTTGCTGTACTAGTAAACATTTCCTCTATCTGGCAATCATCCACCAGCACTCTCCACCAAGGAAGTATAAGGATCTATTTTTGGAAGATGCACTTATACTAATGAACATCAGGAACTGTCATAATAATGGACTACAGAAGCAAAAGTGGTTCCATTCGGCCCGCTCTGGGGCTTATATAAGCAGCTTATCGGCATTCAGAGGCCTGTGCACTGTTTAGTGCATCTTACATAACAGTACAGATAGAGATAGAAAGTAAGTAGAGAAAGTGTGAAAGCGGAGCGGAGTTCTAGTCCTGATCTGGAGCTGAGGTGCAGCAGGGGTCGGTGCATGGCCCTTTCTCATTCTAACATTTCTAACTCCAGAATCTGTCAAAGTACACTGAATTTTGCTTTTTGTTATGGGCCAAGGCAGAAAGTACATTTGTCATATTCATAAAGCCCCTTGACTTCCATAGTAATATCAAATAAATAAGCCATTTAGAAAAAGAAAAAAAAAAAAAGTTTAGTTAAAGGGGTAATCGGATGCAAAATTCACTTTACATGTTGTTTGAAAAGAAATGTGTGTAGGAGGTGTGTGTACACATCCACCCTATAATAATAAAATTCCACCCAGTGGTTTTTTTAAAATCCCCATTTTAAAATCCCCTCTCTCAAATCAGGCTATTCTGAGATTCCTGTCAGAATGACATAGTTCTGCACAGGCTGCTCCCACGATAGTTGATTGACAAGGCCATCTTATCTTAGACCTGCCCTGAGTGAGACGTGAGCTGTCCGCCATTGTGTCGACTCCGGTACGGGGAAGACAAGAATGTCTCAGATTAAGTGATTGAGGTATTTAGTTGTTGGATGTAATAATGAACATAGACATCATTTACTCAACATCAGAGCTGCTGAAGACACAGAGGATTAACGTTACTTTTGTTTTTGAAGAGAATGCGCCGAACCTCGATCTAACGATTAAATGAATCTGTTCGCGTGAATCATTTGTGATCCAGCTTCATCTACAGAAGTAGTGAGTATAAGTTTTTTTTTTTAATGAATCTTTGAAAATCGCTTTTCCTAATAATGCGCTAGTTAGCTAGTTTCACAGCTGAAGTTTACAGTCTGCTTGTCACCCCATGGAAGAGAGAGGCGGGATTAGCAGAGCTCATTAGCATTTAAAGGAACATGGACTAAAATGGCTTGCTGAAAATGGAGCTGATTTTGACAGGGTAAAAAGGGTGTTTTTTACACTACTATTGAGAAATTAAGTTATAGTATGTTATAGACTTTTCATTAAGACCCTAAAGAATCATATCAACTTGTGGAAAATGGGCATCCGATGACTCCTTTAAAATGACATCACAAAGTCCTTGTTTCCAGAACCTTCCATTCAACCAGCCAACTTAATTCTGGTCAGTAAAACCCACTTTAAGATCCAATCAATTCCTGATAGATAAATCTTAGTCCCTCCCCCTTTTTTTACATTAGAAAACCAATTTCACTCAGAAATGTGCAAAATCATAGAAATGACTTGTGAAGGTTGCTCCATGTTGACTTAAGTATGTTGCAGCAACACCATGGTACATGAATAGGGTAATCAAACATTACCACGGAATTACCAACTCTATACAGTCAGCAAACCGTAATTCTGTCACAATACTTTTTTTGTAACTTCCAGCAAAGGTTGACTCAACCCCTCTTGTGCCTGTTTGTAATGCGCATGTGTGCTCATGAGCTCACTTTCAGTCGTAAATCAGCACTTCGGACCTCTGTAATGGTTTTACAGGGATGTTCGATCCCATTAGGGCTGCAAGACATCCACAGTTTCTAAGATAACATCAAAAGTACCAGACACAAAATGATGAGAGAGAATGTCCGTGTTCTTGCGCATACACAATTCCATTTAAAAATGATCTGTGGGGAAAACCCATGTAGCTTCAGGCTGCATTTTTATGAGTGTGTGGTGAATACATGTCAGAGCTCACCGTCAGTCAATGCGATGAGCAGTAGGGCAGAGGTCATTGCACAAACAAGGTTAGGGAACATGACCCTTGTAGCTGGAGGCTAGGTCGCATCATGCATGCATGTGCGCGCACACAAATCTACAACAGTGCCAGAAAGTTAACAAAGGACTGTTTTCATGCTACAGCAGCCTGCATTACACTCAGAAATGCCAGGCAGTCATTTATATTCTGCTATGGGTATCAATCTCTCCATTTAGTCTATTACTCTTGTACTACTCCTTTGACAGAAAGAGAGTGTTTTATTCTTTGTGTTTCTAGAAGAACGCGAGAACAATAAAATTCTGGATGATATACCGCAAGTTGCTAATTATTTTAAAATGGCAGATATTAAAATTCTATATTCTAAATATATTCAAAATAAAATGCTAAAAAAAAAAAAAAAAAAAATCATATAGAAAATCAGACAATAGATAATTCTAGTAGAAAACTGTTTTAAACGGAGCAAGAGAGACTTTGAAAAAACTCTTTACGACCCCAAACTTTTAAAATGTTTTTTTTTTTTTTTTTTAACAATATTAGCCACCATTTATCTTTTTCTGGACTTATTTGTTCACATTCTTCTGACTAAGGCTGTTCTTACACAAAACTGTTTCCTGCAATAACTGGATGTCATTTGTGTATGTGGGGTTTAAGGTCACATGACAGTAGCATACTACAGTTTGAGATATTTATAAATGTATAATCATCCCACATTCTATAAAAAGGCATTATTCCGTGTACACTGTGCAGTAAGCAATATGCTAATGTTCCATTCTGAACACTGCCAACTCCTGCCACATATAGGGCACAATGACTGCATTCATTGTTATTCAGTGTGCCTCACATTTTCTCTTCCAAATATTCAATCTCAGCCTGATCAAAGCTTTGCTCTCATCCTGATGTCGACAGAGAAACAAAGTCTCAACCCCCGCCATCTCAGATTTTCCTAACACGTCAGTCTTCACACACTGTAAGCTGTTTTTGTGCCCATTAGTCTTAACAGCTTGAATGAAATTACAAGTGGAGGCTCTGGGGGTGCAATGTCCTTCCACCTTGCATCAATAAGTCTTGCGTAAAGAAGTGCAACATTTAATTACCAGTCCAAGTTTCTCCCTCCCCCGAAAATCCTTCAATCTTTCTGTCCGCCATCTGTCAGTTACCCCTGCTAATCTCCCTCAGGTCAGCAGAAGACCATCTAAACCAAAAAGTGGCTTTTAAATTACAAATCCTTACAAAAGGACACTCTCAAGGAAACGGAAGCATGCATACATGCCCATGTTGCCCTGCCAGAGTCTCTTTGCCTAGAGAATCTGCCCGCGGGATCTGGCATGCCATCCAATTTAATTTCATTGAAAAGGACCCAGCCGAGCTTGGAGAGCACAGAACGCGAGGCTCCAAAACGGGCCGCCTATCAAATAACGGCACGCAGCAGATACCGAAGGAGTACAGAGAGTTCACTATGGGGTTGATAGTGGTACACTGCAGGTACATATACTCACTGCAAAGTTCAGTTAATGAAGAACGAATCAGCATGTGACACTACTTATAACATCACACAAGGAGAGAGAGAGAGAGAGAAAACACAAGACAGAGGGGAAGAAAAAATCTAGTTAACACCTGTCTGTGCCTCTCTTTATCAGAGACAAACATTTGTGAACCAGCGTCCTGACAGAAAGTTCATTTACATGACATGCATTGTAACTACCCAGTCAAATTATCTCTAGGGAGGAAGTTGACTGCTGCAGTGCTTCAAAACCTCAGACTGATGGCTTAATTTCATTTTTGAATTGTTAATGCAGAGTCCCATCCAAAGCTTTCATTTCTCCAATTTGAGTTCAGAAGAGAAAAGGGAAAAAAATAGAATGGAAAACTATAGAGAAGTTATAGAAGAATGTCCCTGACCACAGAAAATAATTAACTGTTACAGTAAACAGTTGTTACAGTCTGGGACTTACAATAAAAGTACAAAGGCCAACACTTTAAAATACACTTCATTTCCAAAGCCACAAGACTAATCTGACAGAATCTCCTACTAACCTTGCTAAGCAAACAGCAGTTGCATTTTTGAGGGATAAAAAGTGAATGCTCTGATTTTTAAAGCACTTATGAAATTTTAATTTATTTATATCCTTTTATAATATTTGTTTTAAAAAAAATAGCGAATTCTCGGTTTTAATTGTAATTTCATTTTATTTAAATTGGAGTAATTTTGTTACATGCTTATATGATTAATACTTTTAATATTTATATTACATTTCTACATAGCTTTAAATTTTACTAATTGTAGTTTTTCAGTTCAAGCTTATTTCAGTTAATTGCAGAGGTACATTTTTGTTTTTAAGTTTAAGCTTTCCAATTAATATTTAACCATTTCAATTAACAAAATATTTTTGTTAATAACACTGATTCTTCACAGAGATACAAATTGCATGGTCATAACAAGAGCAGAAAATAGTATACAACTAAACGGAGAAGCAGTTGTATCACACTAGTCTTTGCACATAATTGTTAAAGAGACAGTTTACTCAAAAATGAAAATTGTCATTATTTACTCATAGTTGCAAAACTGTGTCACATTCTCTATGCTGAACACAGAAGATGATATTTTGAGAAATGCCTTTGTCTCAATGATCACATTCTTGAATATTCTTCAAAATATTTCTTTTTCTTTTCCACAAAACAAACTCATACAGATTCTCAATGACATGAGAGCAAATAAATCACAGAATTTAATTTTTTTGATGAAATATCCCCTTAGGTCTTGTGCTTATACTTTCAAATCGGTGCGAGTTTTAACATATGTGTTACCCGTGTACTTTCACTGTACTTTACTGTCATTTTTTAAATAAAATAACTTATAATACCAAATATGCTGCTACTAGGGTTTAACTTGTAAACTTGTGTCCTTTAAGCTGTGCTCCAAATTGGCCTCAGACAAAGAAAAGTAACAAAACTCCACATAGTGAAAAAAAGAGCATGAGGTGGTGGTGACTCTGCCAGCTCAGTCTCTGTGGGTAGGAGCTTTTGAGCAGGGGATCGCATTTCCTGCTGCTGCTCATAGCACAACGACCTACAGTAACCCACAGAGAGCAGGGTTACTACAGGGCAAACCACTGTACTGAGAGAGAGAGAGAGAGAGAGAGAGAGAGAGAGAGAGAGAGAGAGAGAGAGAGAGAGAGAGAGAGGAGAGAGAGAGAGAGAGAGAGAGAGAGAGAGAGAGAGAGAGAGAGAGAGAGAGAGGCGAGGGAGAGAGAGAGAGAGAGAGAGGAGAGAGAGAGAGAGAGAGAGAGAGAGAGAAGGAGAGGGAGTGGAGAGAGAGAGAGAGAGAGAGAGAGAGAGAGAAACAATTTACAGGCTACTGTGCAAAGTGCTCTCTCTCTACCTGAGACACATGACTTCAGCTGATGTGAAGCTGAAAGAACACTCATAATACCAGCGTTGTTTAATGAATATTTAATATGTTACATGCCCTAGATTTTTTGTGGTTATACCTTAACACAGGCACACTTAAACAAGATATAGCTCAAGTCGGGCGTGGAATTCACATTAGACACAGTGATTGGAAGAGAAATGGCTTTACTTCTTGGCTTTTCACACAAAACATGCATACACCCACATACTCAGTTGCCTTTCTTCCTGTCGTTCTTCTTCTGGATTTTTTTTTTTTTTTTTTAACTGCATTGGAACGGAAGTTTAAAAACGCCTCTACTCATAGACAATGATGAAATGTTCTCAGTCACAACTTCCTCAAACAACAGCCATTACTTTGTTGTAAAACGTGTTTTTTGGCATGTACATACCTCGTCTGCTCCTGCAGAATAAGGTGAGGCTCCACGAAGAACTTTACTCGGAGCCGTAGTCTGCAGGGCGTGAGATTGTCCATCTGCTGGGAGATTCTGTTCCTCAGGTTCAGCCACAGGTTCTCTCCCTTACTGCCAGAAAACTGCAGCCCAAAGTAATCCACCTCAATAATTCCCAACTTCCGACATACCTGTCACCAACAAAGAAAGAGTCACACATTGTTAAACATCAGAGTTTGTTTCCTTGTCCCCTTCAACCTTCTGTGTGGTGAAAAAAGCAGCCTGGACATTATGCCCAACATCTCTTTTTTTATAAATAAAACATTTTCTGTTTTTTTTTTCTTTTTTTTTTTTTTTAAACTGAGAATTGTGCAATCATTTACTCATCCTTATTTATGGACAAATGATTCATTTAACCAATAACTTGTTTTGCACATTTGTATAACCACAGTTTTACTAAAAATACCATGGTTAAACTACAGTTAGTGTAGTAAAACCATGGTTAATTTGTGGTTACCATGGTTTAACTATAGTAACCATGTTTTTTTGGGGGGTGTGGGGGGGGGTTATTTATAGTAAAACCATGGCTAATTTTCAATGTTGTGGTTTATTTGAACAAATCAAGATCAAAAACAAACTATGGGTTAGATTTTTATTTTTGTGTTTTTCAGGAGGCGATTATTTCCCCTCAAAGTCTCACTTACGTAATAGAGGCGAGAAAAATCCCTTTAAAGGGCAAAACTTAAGTCCAGTGTGGCAAAAATGACACCTTTAAGGGCACTATGCTATAGAGCAGGGATGGGCGACCTGCGGCCCGCAATGTCTTTTAGTACAGCCTGCTGGATCATATTAGACCCGGATGATTAATTTTAAAATATCTGAAAAGTAAGTCACGTAAAGATTGCTTTCAGTTTATAATGTTAATACTATCTCCAACCAGGAGAGGTCGCTAGTTTCCAGCCGCCCCCCGTATTAATTTCAACGCAGTACGACGTGAATGCTGTAAACATTCGCTAACTTTAGCAAAAAATGAATGAAAAACTGACCATGAAACCAGTATTTTCCAGTCAAGATGGTAAACTGATGATCTTTTTACTTAGTTCAAGGGGATACTGATATGTTTGGAATGTTTGGAAATCGGTTATTTATCGCCATCACACCACTGCGCACAAACAACGGGGACGCCGGAGCTGCACTTGCCTCAAATTTCAAAGGTAAAATGCATTGTCAACAAAAGCTTTTTGCCAAATGCATGACAGAAATGTTTGCACTGAACTATGTTCATAGGGTTTCCGCGGGTCCTTAAAAAGTCTTCAGTTTAATAAAAATTTAATTTAAGGTCATGAAAACTCTTAAATGATACAGAAAGTCTTAATTTTTAAGAGGTCTTAAATTTGGGGACAGAAAGACAAGAATTGCTATATAGATTAGTATGTCGATTAAACTTCAGAATGATTTCACTGAATAAACTTGTTTCGAAGTCAGGCGCTGCGCTGCTTTGTTCTGCGGTTACCAGGGAAACTGCTATATTTCTGCAGGTCCGAAAGTAAAACCTGCTGGCTTTTTCAATAAGCCCTTCTGCTATTTTTGCTACATATTTTAAACATGAACCAGTGGATAGACAAAAAGCTGCATTATAAAAATCTAAACAATTAAGACTAAGATATTTAATTGTTATTTCATATAATAATTGTTTAAATTAATATAACAATTGATACTTTTGTCTCATCCCGTTCCTTAAAAATTGTTTAAAGGCTGAAATGTGAAGTGCAGGTCTTAAAGGGTCTTTAAAGCTCTTAAATTTGATTTAAAAAATCTTGCAGTTACCTGGTTATTTTATAGTACCATTTTGGAATATTTCTTTCTTTTTTTTTAATAAGCCCTTTTTAACTGTCCTCTTATGTGTTTTTTTTTTTTTTTTTTTGAAAATGTTCCGTAGGCCACTACTAAAAAAAATAATAATAAAAATAGGACCTCTGTACATTTGTTTGTTGCAAATTTACAGACAACGCAATTGAGATGTTTATTTGTTGCGCTGATATTGCTGCCAACTTACAAAGTTTCCCTTCTGAATTAGCTTAACTGTACAAGTTTTATAGTTAATAAAATCTTTAAAAACAAATGACATTAATTATACTTTTATTTCCTTCAATAAAAAGGAAATTGTGTAAAATGTGTTAACTTAAATGAGTAATCTGGCCCCTTGGTATAAAGGAGAACAAATGCTGGCCCTCGTCACTATCAAAGTTGCACTGCTATAGAAGGAATAAAAAGTTCGTGAAAATATCCTGAGATGACATGCTTAAGCTAAATTAATTCACTAATTTATGCCTACCGCCATTAAAACGCAACATATAATCTTTAATTTTGTGTTTTCAAAATTGGTGCTAGACTAAAAAGTTTGAGGTTTGTAAAAAGCAACTTCAGAGGTGTCCCTAATACATTTATAACATGTTGAAAACCCATCCACTTTGTCATTTACGTTGGAGGAGGTATAGTATCATGCACGAGCCAAACATCTGCTGCTGAAGCGCATGAACTTTAGTAACCTCGAGCATGCCATCACACATGCACGCACTATTGTTTCAAAAGCCAAACACAATTTTTTTTCTGAAAATAATATCGTAACCGTTTACCTACAACACACTGTGTCTGTTAATTATCATGCAAAATCTTTTCTTTTATTGGAACAATACAATATATGTGCAGCCTAACATTTGACTATTTGTGTGAATGATCTAACGAAATAAAATGTTCGAATGTGACTTTAAAAAAAATGCTTTAAGAACATGCTAAAAATAATTACTCATGTTTACCCAAATATACGCGTGAAATCAAGTCATAAACAGACTGATGTTGCTATTAAGTTTCCATGTGCTTCATATAAACTCATTCATTCCGCGTTCAGGCTACATCTTTTGTTTTTCAGAATTTGTGTGTATTTTCTATATGTAACGCACGAGGGCTGGTGGTATGCATGCACGCTTCAGAAACGTGTAATAATAAACATCACCTCCATTTCACATGAAGACTTCCATTCATCATCTTACCTTATTCAGACAGTCCTCTCCGTTCGCCTTCGCGTCCACTTCAATCTCCATCACCACCGCGTCCGGTCGAGTTACATGGCAGAGCATTTTGGAGAGGTGTTTTGTCTTTGGTCTACCTGTCCTGTACGAAAAACAGTGCAAACAGCTCTCACTGTTGTCCTTTCTAAATACCCTACATCAGCCCTCACTCACTTTCCTCAAGCCCTCTGTTTGTCTGTGGTTGAGAGCTTCCTGCGATATATACGAAGCGCTGTTTAAACCCCGCCCACCCCACCACAGCCAATCACAACAGGCGTATCAAAGCCTACAGCGAACGCTGACAGCAACAGAAAGCCTGCCATGTTCACTTAGTAGTGAATACTGTAGACGCCACGAGCGTCCCCTTCAGGTGCGTCATATTTATGAAGATGCTCGAGTCAAGCTGATTCAATTCAGATAACAAAAAATAAAAAATAAAAAAGGAGAGAAATAAAAAAACTATTGGATTGTGCATTACAAATATGATTACACATGTACTCTACATGCACTAATGTAGGCCTACATACTGCACAGATACAGTACCATCATATCACAGATTATCAGATAATCATACACGTCCCCCCACAAACAATTTCCTCCTATATTTTTCATCTGATATTCCAGTTCACCAGTTAACATGCTAATGATCCTGATAATAGGCCTACATTTATTATTTATTTAGGCCATATTAAAATTAAGCTCACATTATCTATCTATCTATCTATCTATCTATCTGTATATTTATCTTTTTTTTTTTTTTTTTTTTTATCTATCTATCTATCTATCTATCTATCTATCTATCTATCTATCAAAAACCATTGTGCACACACAGCAATACATACATTCATATAAATTAATATAATAAATAATTAAATTAAATACAACATATGAAATACAATTAAACAAATTAAATATTTATTTAAAATACATAAAAAATATAAAAACAAATACATAAACAAAATAAAAATACAATAAAATGAAATGTGTTTTCTATATGAATCATATCATAAAATAAATATATATTTTGTGCGACAAAATTAAGCCTTGCAAGAAACTTTACTTGAAGTTTGATTGCTTGTCCTTCTGAGACACTATTTTATGATCACACTACACTTGAGTATGTCCTAGCAAATATCTCTTAAGTAAGAATGCGGCCCAACGCCAGAGCCTGCGGTCTCGTCCAGTGCCAGAGGACGGATGGAGTGAGTGCCAATGTGTTACTGACTTGAGATTACGCTTCATATGTATTATGCATGTTTGCCTACAACCCTCCCTTGAGGAGTGCATTGACACTGTGAGTGAGACATCAGCCAAAAAGCTTTTGATAATGAAAATTTAAGTTGCTGGAAGAAAACAGAGAGGGGAAAAAATAGCTATTGAGCTATCAATGCATTTTCCAGTCATGTCAGACCAGCAGCATTCCACAGGGACTGACTGGATTGTGTAGTCCTCAGAATGACCTTGCAGTGGAGTCGTGCGAGACAGCCCCGGGACAGACACCCAGCGCTCCAACACCTGTCCCCAAACTCCACTCAGTGTTCCCTCAATACATCACATCAGGAAAGCAGTGTGCTTGAGGCTGCTTGGAGAAAACAACAAGCGTGAAATGCCAAGACGGATCTTTTCTGCTCACCGTAGCCTGCCCACACATTGCCAGTTTGAAACTTTTTCTCCACAAGCATTCACAGCCAGACATGACAACTGTCTGACTAAAGTTGACTGCACAAACAATAGAGAGTGTCCATGCAGCAACTGTTTCTGCAGGTGTGCTTAAAATATTCATATAAAACTAAAAAATGTGGTGTTGATGGTTCTGGCTCTTAAAGGTATAGTCATCTGTCATCATTGACTCACCCTCATGTTGTTCCAAACCTGTATGAGTTTTTTTCTTCTGTTGAACACAGAAGAAGATACTTTGAAAAATATTGGTGACCAAACAGGTGACGGCAGCCATTGACTGCCAGAGTATCTTCAACATGTTTTCCAACGAACATTTGTCTTGATCTATTTTTAGAGTTTATACCGAAAAGTTCACAGAACTTTTTATTAATTTCTGTGATATTCGCAAACAGTGAATTACTGTCGCACAACCCTGACAGAAATTTTATGATGTCTAGGCTGTGCATGGTTGGTTATCAAGACACACGTGATCCAAGTTGGCTGTTATGCTTTCTCCAAAGGTAGACTCGCGGATCTCAAAAATAATGCTGCCTTTATGTGCTATCATAAATTATCGCAAATACGAGTTTCCTAAAAGGAAACTGGATGTGAACGGCCACTAAAGTTGTGTTTACTGGAAACTCGTAGATAATTTTGATACCAGAGTATCTGAGCTGGATGGGCCATAAACTTTAAACATGGTGGAGGGGACAATGATTGCTGCTGTTAATGCTATTCTTTATTTTTTTTTTTCACACAACAACTACATCACTTTGTCTTGTTGCTAAAGTAATTTATTTATAGCGTGGGGAATGTTTATATGCTTGTCAACCAATGGGATGCTACATTTTATTATTTCCAACAACAAAGCTTGTTATCACGACTTCATAAGTGGGAAATAGAAAATTTCCGATACCATGTGAAGGCAGCATAAGACCATCTTGGGTTCAAATCAGAAAACCAAGGACGCATCCATTTTTAGTGCAACAAATGGATAAAAATGTAAAAGCGCTATTTTGAACAGATAATATTTTAAATTGTGACCATGTCACTAATTTGTTCCCTTGATTTAGTTAAATTATGGCCATTGTTCCCTCATTTTATGTTCAACTGTAGACATGTTGTACTAATTTGTTCCCTCGATTTCATTAAATTGCAGGCATGTTTTAATAATTAAGTTTAATTTATTTAAATCATGGCCACCACTGAACTAAAATGAGGGAATAAGTCATGTGACCAAATTATGGTCCCATCACAACATCTTGCTTTTTCACCGCATGTCATGGACGGAAATTACATATATATATTTTTCCTAGAAAAAAACTAAAATGTATTTATAAAATTTCAGAAGAAAACGTGAGTGATGTTTGTCCATATAAAACTTGCAGTCATGATGTTTAGGAGTTGCAGGTTGTTGTCAGGGACCAGGGTAATGCTATGCAGTTGCAAAGATATTCTAAATGATTGTAAGCATGTTGCTATGTGGTTGCTAGGGTGTTCCAAGTGATCACTTATTGGCTCAAGTGTGAAGAGCTCACAGTCAAGTCCTTGTGATATTCTAGTCTCTAGATATACAGTAGCTCAGATCATTCCTTCAAAGTTAGTATATGCGATTTGTATTTATCTATTTTATTTCAGCTTGTTGAATGGAGCATAAATGAAAATCAATGCATTAATTTTGAGTTTTCACTTGCTTTATGAATGCTGATATTCATTCATCTGTGACAATTCATGGACGTAGAGCTGAACTTCTCACTCTCTCTGTGGGACTGGGCAGAAACACATAAAGGGTATTTCAAAGATCTCATAGAGAAGCATGCAAAAATCAAGTCAAGAATCAAACCATGCACATTTGACAAACTGAAATAATTATATGTTTTCTTACATTAATCAGATCAGCAGCCTGCCAAAGTTCTGCTTGTGTCAGATTGAATGAACAGCTTTTAATGCATTATGCCGACACAGCATTATACAGTCTGTTGCAGCGCATGGTTGAAAAGATGACACACAATACAATAAATCAGTAGCTTGTTAAGTTTTACATACTTTGCATATTTTATAGCAGATTAGATTTTCATACAAACTGAACAAATGTGCTCTGAAAGTCACAGAATGTCCAATCCTCAATGATTATGCTGCTTGCATAGTGTGATTAACCCAAGCACCACATGTTCCTGGATCAACATTCTGTGTTCAATCAGTTATTTCCCTTTGATTTCAGGTTAGGGTTGGAATTGTATGTTTGGAGTCAGTAAAATATTTTAACGTTTTTGAAAGAAGACCTTAGGCTGCATTTGTTTGAGCAAAAATAAAGTAAAACATTAATATTATGAAATATTATTGAAATTTAAATAATTATAAAATAATTATAATAAAATAATATTTTTTTATGTGAGTATATTTTAAAATGCATTTAATTCCTGTGATGCAAAGATGAATTTTCATTCTAATATGCTGATTTGATGCTCAAGATATATGATGAATAGTAAGCTCAAAACAACATTTCAAATACAACAACACTTGTAATAGTTTCAGCATGTTGATTTTTCTTGGTGGACTAGATCTGCTACACTGCTGCTGCATACTATTTATTTGAAGCATGGAATTGTTACTGCCAGCAGATACACAGACTTGCTACTGCTGCATTTACAGCATATACATACATAAATCCATTAGTAGATCTAGACAGGTGGAGCTGGGGGAGGTGGAGGGTTTCAGAGGAACTCTGATAGTGTGCCGCAGGACCAACTAACAGTGAACACTAACTAGACAATTTAAATGAGCAAGCGATCTCACTGACTGCAGAGTCAGCAGAGGCCAATCAGCTTGCCATGTAATAAACTGTAATTTGATTGCTAGCAGGTTGTATTTACACAATCTTCCAGTTTCATGACTAAAAAAAAAAGATTTTTTAACAGTATTAAGAACTGTTAAACAGAACCGTATAAAAGTCTTTACTGTCACTTTTGATCATTTTAATGGGTCCTTGCTCTGAAAAAAGCATCAATTTCTGTAGCAAATCTTATTTCTGAAAATAAATAAATAAATATATCTGATCTCAAACTCCTAAATGGTTTTAGAATCACCACTGGTTTAGATGTTGAAGATTTTTGAAGAACCAAGTCGACAAATCAACACCAAAAGAAAGTTACAGAAGCTTCTTGTGATGGGAACCCTGCAGGTACAGTAATAATCCCAGAGAAGATGAACAAAATATCTGAACAGGAATATATCTGAGGAAAGACTCGTCATACTCTGTAACACTGAGTTTGTCTCTGATGTATCTTCTTTGAGGCGGGGTGTGACAGTAAGTGATTTCTGTAAAAGCCTCAGGGGCTGTGTGAGATATTGCGACTCAATGTGCTCAGACAGAGGTGCAATCTGACTATAATCACTCAGAGTTATTTTGGCAAGGATGGGGCCCATCTTGACGCAACATCACATTTATCTGTAAGAAACACACTTCCTATATGTAGAGTGGCTTTGCTTGTAAAAATTAGGCCACCGTTACACCCCACATCAGCGTGACGCTCTGAGGAATTCTGACTGCTTGTTTATTCCCCCTCTGGCTCCACACTTGCAGCTGATGAAAAACTCAGTCTTCTGTGTGAATGTAATTTTAGTGACAAAAAACAGGGGTAGAGGAGAGTGGGGTGAGCTGTGCCACCTTTTAGTTAAAGGAAAATGAGACTGTGGTAAAACTAATCCATAAATCATTTTTTATATATATATATATATAATTTATATCTTACACCATTTTATAAACTACCAATGCACTAATGTGGATGGCATATATTTTTAGGCCTGGATAAGTATAAATTTAATTTACCACAAACTTTCCATGACAAATATGCACCTCTGAATCATAGACAACTGTATGAAGGCCAGTGTTGGGGAGAAGCTATTTACAAAATAAATCCATCACAGTTAATGAGAAAAAATGTATAATTAAAATGAAAGTTGCCACCATGACAAGTGAAAAAAATGCATTCCATTGCTGGAAATGTAACAATCAAAAATCAGAACAATCTCTAAGTAAAAAGAGGTGCAAAAGTCTGATTTCGTGGTGGCTGTGCTTTAAAATTGAATTATTATAATCTTAATTCAAGTGATGAAGGATTATTGGTGTTGACTACTACTATAAGGTTAACGCTGCCAAATATTTCAACAGGATTAAGAGCTGAAAACATTTATTAGAAATTTAGAAAAGTAATCAGAAAGTAATCAAATGTAATCAGTTAAAGTTACTGAAAAAGTTACACTACTTATTACATTCTGAATAGGGTCACTTGTAATCTGTAACCTGTAAACTATTACATTTCCAAAGTAACCTTCCCAACACTAATGAAGGCCACTTTCCAAATATTTGGTCACATGACAAAAAATTACCACAATTTGCTAAATTATTGGGCTGACACATCTTACTCCACTCTCTCAATGTCCTTTCCTTTTTTTCTCATTAAAATCACACATGAATGAAATATCCAGAATACCGGACAGATAAGTTTTAAGTTTTAAAAACTTTTATTGCTTTATCTTGATATTATGATGGTAAAGACTTCATAAGTTTAAATCTGTATTAGTTTAAATACGACTTTCAGTGACCTCATTTTATGTGGCATCACTGCCTCACACCATACCAGAAGGTGTGAGGCATCTGATTTCCAGAAGAGACGGGTCATAGTTATGCCATAAGAATGCAGTCATCCCTACAGGACAAACACAACACCATCCTTCTTAAGAGATCACAGTCTGCTGTCTCAACTCCTTCACAGAGCATCGTTCTCCAGACAATCCTTAAAATATGGACCTGACTGCAAGAAGACAAACATCCAGACCAGACAGGAATGATGAGAAGACAGCAAAAAGGTCAGATGAATCTAAATTGGAGTTAGTAAACAACACGCAGCCTGAGAAGTTTGTCTTGCACACATTCAGGAAGGACACACACAGCCAGACTTCGATATCAGATTGTCAGAATCAGCACTTACGAACAAATATGACATCCTGTTTGCCTCTGTGCTGCTCTTGGTGTGTCTGTTTACCTGAACGCAATGAGGACATTCCAGTCTCAACGGACTCCTGCTCAGCCACCAACTTTGTGTCTGCTGTTGGCAGCCATGTGAACTCTGAATCCCCCAGTGATTTATCAACTTCCATAGATACAGGACTGATGGACGGCTCTCGTGCTGAGCCACACACCCCGGGACAGGAAATGGCTCTCATGTCCCCTCTCTTCTGCAGTAATGTGGCCAGTGGAGGAGAGCAAACTAAGATGGATTTGGCCCTGTGGGAGATCAACGTTGTGCTAAGAGTGGAACTCTGGGATACAGGAAGTCAGCGCGGGGCCAGACGCTACATGGCAAAGTGGCAGCTGTCAGATGGAAATATCCTGCTGGCAGAGGACTTCTGGCTGCCTGGAGTGACTGATTGAGAGGATAAACAAACACGGCAAGAGTTCTATTGGAATTATACATTTATACATTAATATGTGTGTTTTTTTTATGGTAATAGCATCTGTATTATTATTGCTCATAATGATTTGAACAGAACCCTTAACTCTAAACATTAAAGTGCAATTTGTAACTGTTTGTGATACAAACATGAATGATACCTCAACTCATGCTACTTGTTAAGAATAAGTGTACTTATACTTTTCTAAATAATCAAAATAGCAATGTTCCCCCAGCTGTCAAAAAAAGCAGGCAGAAACTGCATAGAAAAACTCATTCAAAATATATTAGCAACCACATAGCAATGACCCAGAAAATATTAGCAACTGATAAAAATCACTCAATCAAAATTGCCCCGTATTCACTATTCCCTACATTAATCCACTAATATAGTCCAGTTGAAGGAGTGAATGAAAACGAGTGAGTGGATTCGGATACTGAGTGTGCTGGTTGCATAGTTTGAAGTTTAACAATCTTTTGAAATGTAATTAAACTATTTAATTAATTAACTTAAACTATTTAATAATCAATTAAATTTTACATGTGATATTACACTGTACCAACATTGGACCAGCGGTTTGGAAAATAGCAAAACATGGGAATTAATTCGGCATGAACTTCACAGTGCATTATGGGCATTCTCTAGTTTACATTGGTTGTACGCTCGTCATTGTGGTGCATTATGGGTATATGGTTGGTATATGGGGCCTGTCCAAATACCAACACTTGCAGTCTTGCACTTCACCACTTTGTCTACTTACATGATATATTTCCTGTATTTGCCCCAAGTTGGTGTGAAGACCACAAGTGCATATAGAACTTTTCATAACTGATGGAACACACTGTAAAAATGCTTATCAAGCTTTATTTTGATTTTCAATACTTTGCATTTTAAAATAAACTTCTAAATGTCTGTTTAGTAGTTCATATAACAGATGACAATTTAATAATTTAATTTGTGGTACTTCTAATTAAGTGATAAAAAGTATATGTTGCAAATGTTGAGCAAAATACACAAACTCGGCTAAAAGTCTCAAGATTTATTTCCAGAACATGATGCATGATGGGATACGCTTAGATTTAGTGTCCATTAGGGGTACTGCGCTTTGGCATCTATAAAAGGAGACATCATCAAATGCCCATTTTCCACAAGTTGGTATAATTCTTTAAGGGTCTGTATCATACTTTGGTTAAAATTCCACGATGGTCATGTAAAACAACACTCTTTTTACCCTGTCAAAAAAATCTCTGTTCACAGGAAGCTATTTTCGGTGCAGGCCTCTTTAAATGATAATGAGGTACTGCTCACCCTGCCCCTCTCTTTCATGGGACGTTGACACAATATATGTGAATTGTTGTTTTGACTCTACAGTATATATATATCGGAGGTGACTTATTCAAATAGCTAGCTGTCTACGTAGAAACTGGCTGCAAAATTAAACAGCTCACTGGATGACAGTTTCAGACTTTTCAGCTTTTCTGACCTGGCAGACATGCCAGAAACCTAACTAAATGCAGCAAAAAATAAAAAATAAAATATCTGGACAGGCTTATGGTTTTGGACACCACTACAAATGGCCGTCACCTCAAAAATATATGGGTATAGGGAGAGATTTCGGACATAGACAGAATAACTGAATAGCAACAGACAAACAATAAACACTCAGAACATGTTAGCAACCCAAAAGATCACTCAGAATCTGTTAGAAACCACATAGCAACCCACAAAGCCAAGCTAAAGAGTGCACACATAAAAGCTGATATTCATACAGCCCAGCTTAATATTTAAGGTTTTTATTCCTCTGGAGAGGATTATCAACCACAATCATGGCTATTAGGAAAATTCAGCTCCAGTGTGTTTTATATGCTGCTCTTGGAGTGTAACGAGAGCTGATGAATCACCAGCCCTGAATCTGCCAGCGGGATCAAATCACTTACAGAATATGGATCAAAGGAGGAACGCTGGAGAGAGCAGTGAAAGGGAACAGCTGACAAAGCAGCCATACAGTATGAAATCATTTCTGATCAACTCTGTCAAAGGAAATGATGTAGCATAGTTTGAATAATTTGGTTTGGAGAGAATTTAGTAATATTCATATTGGAATATTGGAATCTTTGAAGACTTTGGTGTGTTGGCAGATCTGAGCACAGTTTGTGACATCTCATCTGGAACTCTAGAAGAGGCACATCTGAGATTATTTTTTCTCAAATGTGTCTGAGACTTGAGCAATTTACTTTCCATTTAATCTCATTGCTGTCTAGGAGAGCATAACCAAATATTCAGGATAAGGGGGACTAAATGTAATAGTTTAAGAAGCATTCATTAAAAAATCTATATTGGTTGCCTACAATTACTGGGTGGACGTGACTTGGAGATACAATTGAGGGTATATTACTTAGTGTTTTATTTAATTATTATATTATTGTGCATTTTTTAAATAACTGAAAATAAACTACATTCAAGTTTGTGTGAGTAAGATGTGTTTTAAAAAATATATACTTTTATTCAGAAAGGACGCATTCAAAAGTGATAGTTAAGAAATGTACAGTATAATCTTACAAAAATGTATATTTTAAATAAATGCTGTTTTTTGTTACTTTCTATTTATCAAAAACTGAAAAATTAGTCAATTGTATCATACAAAAATATAAAGAAGCACAACTTTCGTCAGCATTGATAATAACAAATGCTTAATGAGCAGCAAATCAATATATTAGAATGATTTATGAAGGATCATGTGACACTGACAACTGGAGTAATGATGCTGAAAATTCAGCTTTACATTTTAAATATATTGAAATAGAAAGCTGTTATTTTAAATTGTAGTAATATTTAACAATTTTGCTGTATTTTTACAAAATATATTCAGCTTTGGTAAGCATAAGAGGCCTCTTTCAAAAACATTAAAAAATTTGCCAATGTAAGAAGGGCTTTTGTAATAATGCTGCGCTGTTGTAGCAGACAACTGCTGTGGTTTAGAGCCATCAACGCTTTAATATGGCTTAATCACCTCCTGATGTTACATCACGACACTATAGAATAATAGAGCAGTGCATTTGTCCAGGCAATAACCTGCTTGCTTTAATTCTGCTGAGGTGTTATAAGGTTGCTTTGTTTTTGCGTGCTTTGCAATTAAATCATATGCATGAGTCATACAATTTTGCATGCAAGTCATGGCTTTTGATTGACGGTAAGCCCTCACGCACTCTCAGACAAATGCTTCAGTAATGACTCTGACTTTAACACTCATCAAGCTCAGATATGAACCTTAACCTTGTACTGATTCATTTGTGTTTTGCTTATCTTGGCAGACTACTAGATGGCTCAAACAGCTTCTAGTGATTACTCATTTAGCAGTTCTTACAGATTAGAGATAAACACTATGTGTCTCTCTACGAGGGAATCTCTGTATTACTCAGCACTTCAGCATGACACTGTAGAGTAGGTAGTAGCTAATTTTAATTTATGTGAAAAATTTAAATATTACATAAAATATTTGTGAATAAAGCATGGTTTCCATCCTATTTGTTCAAGAGAATAAAAATGTCAGTAGAATGCATTAGCACTCACCCACTTTTTTTAGCAGCATTAGTTCCAGAAGTATTTTCATAATTGACCAACTCAATTACATCATGGTTTTTCATGGGAGTGGGCAGAACTAAAAACCTTGTTTGGCACTATTTGTGCAATGCAATTCTCAAATTGGTGGAACTCTGTACAGCATTATGGGTAATGTAGGTTTTACCACAAATTTCGGTGTTAAACACGATTATTTTGAAAAGTTAAAATCATTTAAACTGGTTGGTGCAAATAGCCTCATGGACCGCACACCGACATTGCACCTTGGGCATCCTGAGTTCAATCCTGTTCCCCTCTCTTTCCCACATTTCATACTATCTAATTACTATCATAATATAGGTAAAAACTCCCAAAAATAAATCTTATAAAAAAATTTTAAAAAAAATTGAAATTATTGCTTCACCAAAGCCATACACCACCAGTTAACAACCCTGGAGCTCAAAGTAAAACTTTAAAAGTTTATGTGCATGTCTTATAATTGGCTAAAAAATGAACATGCAATGCAATGCAATATGCCAAAATTCAATGCATAATAAAATATGTGGACGGAAACAGCTACTGTCACATCTCAAGGTGAAGGAAGGCACATCATCTGTCTCTTGAAATCTCGCTGATCCTCTTCCCATGTTGCTCATACATAGCCTGAGTGGTAATTTCTCAGAAACACAAGGAGAAGATTTCAGGGTTGCTTGTAAAAGCTAAGTCAACTACATTTATAAAATAATTTACTGCTTTCAAGCACTGTGTCAGATGGCCATTTTTATTCTTTCAGCCATCCACTAAATGACAGGCTTTGTGAGATCTCATAGGTAGCAAAGGATATGCTGCTTTCAAAAACCGACCAAATGAAACCATTTCAATAGACAATCTCAGTACAATGACCAACCACATGCAACAAGTTACAATGCATGTTCACAAATCATGTATATTTGGAAAGTGCGATGACATTTTAATCTCTTTCATATTCAGCCCAAAATGTACATGGCAGAACACAGGCTGTATTTAGAATTGAAAAGCTTATACAAGCATGCTGTTTTGATATGAAGTACATTAATGTGTCTTGGTCTTTCTGTGCATGTAGGCTCTAAAAGATTACCAAAAACCCAATGAACATATAAACACAGAAGCAGGATATCAAGATTAAAAAGTCATTCTCAACAAAATCTGTATGCATTTTAATTGCTGAAAATGTACTCACCCTTAGACTATCCAAGATGTAGATGAGTTTGTTTCTTCATTAGAACAGATTTGGAAAAATTCAGCATTACGTTACTTGCTCACCAAAGGATCCTCTGCAGTGAATGGGTGCCGTCAGAATGAGAGTCCAAACACCTGATAAAAACATCACAATAATCCACAAATAATCCACATGATTCACACAAAATCACTACTTCCTTTACACTGCAACTTTAAATACTTGAGAACAGTTGTCAATTTTAGTTATAAAATCTAATTAATTTTTTTGCCCAAAAATCTTACAAACCTACTGAAATGTAATTGTCAAACCCTCCAGATGAAAAACAACATGAAAAAGCCTGGCAGCCTAATGGCACGGTGCCATTTCACAGGAAAACTGAATTCAAGGATGACTGGAGCACTTTGAAGCACAGTTGATTCCAGTTGGTGAGGCGACGGGAGTCCTCTTAATTAGCCTGTTAATCAGCAGTTTTGCATGAGAGAAATTAAAGCTTTTCAGCATAAAAGACTCACCCACTGGATCCCATAAAATATGGAGGAGAAAACATGAGTGAAGGAGGAACACAGCATGTACCCTGCTATCATGACATATTCACTGACAGAATAACCAAGAGAGAGCTCAGTTCTGTGTGATTATCATACTAACATGAACAATTAACAAATCTGTATTAATAAACAGATTTTATGTGGTAGCTGAGATCACAGATAGGTTCAACAAGCTCAAAATCAAAGCTCCTTAGAACATTTCTGCCACCTGCTGGATTGGAGTCTATACTGTAGGTGCTATATGCACACACAGGAGAACAATTGTTGCTGCCATGATTTTAGGGTACTTTTACACAACAATGAATGTTAGTTTTTCCTTTGTGTATACGCAACAACACTGTCAAAATGATCCCTGTTCAAACAGATCTGCGAAAATGACTTAAACGCTGTATTAAGCAGTTGACGATGTGTAAAGAAACTCTATGTGAACATGTAATATGCATGCAAATGACATCACCATCACAAACTTGCACTTTGAGGTGTGTTTTCAAAAGTTTGTTTTCACAACCCCAAAAAGCATGTACGTATGGCCAAAATGCAAAAGAGTTTTCACCAAATCCGATCGAGATGAATAAATGATGATAATTTTCCCACTGGATTATCTATTACATTAAAGTTACCTAAAAGAAGAAAAAAAATAAGAAATTTAATTAAAAGTAGACCCCATATATGCAATCAGCCCCCGTAGCAGATCTATACAGGTGGAGCTGGGGAAGGTGGAGGGTTTTTGAAGTGCGCTGCAACTGCTACAGCAAGCACTAGCCAAGTATTTGAATGTTGAGCAGCAGCTTATTGGTTACTTATACTAAAAGAAACCAATCAGCTGTACCATGTGAATAATTATGTCATTATGTCTGACTTAGTTAGAACCTGTGCCATTTAGAGTTTCATGACAGAACTTTGGATTTACTTGTGGAATTTGGTAATGTTAGTGGCACAGTAATTTTTCCTCCACCTTTAAGCAAAAAAAAAAAAACATTCATCAAGATTAATAATTGAATTAAATGGCTTGTTAAAATAATTTGTGGTCAAGAGTTTTTAAAAAAATCCCTTTGGCAGTAAGAAATATGATTAGCTTGTTGGTTGCATTAAGTTTAAATGGAACAATAATTGGATTCATGTGTTTGCCTCTGATGGTGCGTGCCCACTAAATCCAATCCAAATGGATTTCTGCTGTAAAGGTATGCTGTAACTTGTCTCAGTCACATTAGAGAGTTTATATTGATGAAATTTGCAAAACTTTCCTCTGTCCTTGGGACAGCTCCCTAAGGCATGACAAGAAACTCATTAAGTTAAATCTCCGGGAAAAGCATTTCATAACCATATAGAGGCAGGATTATGGCTCTGAAGTCAATGCCAAACACTTACAAAATCGTGATGTTATCAGACAGTAATACCCTGGTATTTTGATAAATATCTTACTACTGAATTTTCATGTGCCATGATATTTACAAGGAAAAATGTAAGCTGATTTTAGGTTATAAAGAGCCCTCCAAAAAATAGATTACTGGCAAAATACGAACTTTTATTATATAATTTTTTTACATTTATTTTATAAATAAAAGAACAGGGCCATGCTAACCAGCAAAACCATACCATCAGGCAATATGTATTTTTTGTTATTTGCTTTTTTAAATCTTACACCTCTGCAAAATATAAGAATATATAAATAATAATACTTTTATTCAGGAAAGATATGTTCACTTGATTGAAATAGAAATAGTAAAGACATTAATACAACATTGATACTACACCGTAAAAAGTTAACCTGTGCAGTTTTTGTTTTAAGGACGCATTTCTATCTGATACATATAATTCAAGTTTTGTTGTTGTAACCTAGTTCAACCAAGATTATGTAACATAAAACAAGAGGATGTTATTTCAACTTGAATCCATTATGTTGATCCAACATACAACTTCCAATAAAGCTCTGAACATTCACACAACACATTCAAACCAACACACCTGCTCCATGCTGATTACTGAATTTTGGTTCAATGAGTTATGATGTATTTTAAGTATTGCAGTAAAGTGAAAATCACAATTAACAGCGTGACTCTTAAGCACAATGTTAACCGCTGTAAAAAAAAATAAAAAAATAAACAAAAGTTACAAATAAAAACATAAAATGTCACATGACTGGCAGCAACAAAACATTAAACACGAACAGATCTCTCTCTCTCACTTATTACAATCCAGTATTTATTTCTTTCTTATTGAGAATTAACTGAGGTTTAGATGTTGATGTTTTTTTTTAAATAATAAAGTTTGAAGTCACCACTGTGGAGATAAGTGTTTGTGTTAACTGGGCTCTTGATCCTTGAATATTTAACATCGTTTTTTTCTCTGACTGCTGCAACTGCTTGTTTCTACAGCACATTTGTTATAGTAACAGTCACTGCATGTATCTCAAAAATGGTGACAAACAATGCAAACTTTTTTGTGATTTTAGTAGCTTGTTTTGTTTTGTGATGTTCCGAGTCTGAATATTTTGTTGATTGTTACCATTGTTGAAGTCCATATGCAGATTCATGATGTCTGTGAGGCTATGTGATCCAGTCCCAATAATTTCTGCGTAATGATTCAAAAACTTTCAAAATTTCAAAAAGCAGGACAGCATTTCAAAATGTGAAATTAACAAATCTAAATAATACACTCCAGATGTGACTTGTGATCACTACTTGATGATAGAATTCTCATCTCACTAGATTTTCATGAGCACTTTCAGCTGCAACAAAGAAAGCTGAGAAAAACTAATGCCAAAAAGTCAAGGATCAAGACCCCAACTAAAGCAAATGATTATCTCCACAACGGTGACTTCAAATTTTATTATTGTCAATAAAACATAACATCTAAACCTCTGTTAATTCTTTATAAGAAGTTTTGTATGAAATAAATTAATGCAGACTGGATTGTAATACAGAAAGTGAAGATGTTGAGATCTAGAGAGATCTGTTAGTGTTTAAAGTTCTGTTGGGATTTAAAGGGTTTCTGTTGTCTGAGTTTTGTGGGTTACTATTGTGCTGAAGAGTAGAGTCGGTGCTTCAGTCCAGAAGAAGACCAAGAAACATTGATATTATGCTGCATGTTGCTTTATTTAAAGGCAGTAGCTGTGCTGTTGCTGATGCAGTGATAGTTACATTAGCTCAAGCATGTGTGCTGTTGCTAGCTAATGGTTACTGCAATGGTAACTGCAAGATATTCATATTTTTCAGATAATGTTTCACAATGATAATTCAGGAAAGTTATATCCATTAATGGTAAACTTTTAACACCTTGTGCTACCATGCATGTCACTGTTTTTAACCGTGTGGAAAATGACTTTCATCATTTAAAATAACAAAGATTATATCAAACTTAATAAGTAATTTGACCTAATTTGAGAAATCAGGCTACATCTACTAACAGTTATGCTTCAGTTTTTTCAGTTTTTTTTTTTTTTTTTCAGGTTGGTTGAATTCAGTTATAATCAGTAATCTTAAATCATTTATTTAATTTCAACAAAACCAGTTATTGTAGATATTACCAGATTAAGTAGATTTTAAGCTGAACTGAATTAAATAAACTTTATATATATATATATATATATATATATATATATATATATATATATATATATATATATATATATATATATATATATATTAGTGTAGAAACCATTATTAATAACTGATGACCAATAATAATTGATTTTAGCTGAGCAGCAAATCAGTGAGACTGAAGACTGGAGTAATGATGCTGAAAAATCAGCTTTGCGGCAAATATATTACCATAGAAAACAGTTATCCTAAATTGTTATAATGTTTTACAATATAATTTTTTGGCAATAGTTTTAAACAAATAAATACAGCCTTGGTATACATACATACATACATACATACATACATAAATAAATAAATAAATAAATAAAAATTTATCTAAAAAAACAGCTCAAGTGCTGACAGAAGAAGTGGAATCTGTGTTAGAGATTTTCATGTACACAACTCTTTTATGTCTAATAGACAATAAACAGCTGTAACACAAACACATGCAGCCAAGCAGTCTAACTATCATGTGATTCTGCTTAATTGACATAAGTGACATTATAATAATTACATGCAGACCCTCTGCTCAATCACTGAATGACTCTACTGTCTGAAGGTCACAGATGACTCGTGAGCAATTCATATCTGGAAGGACGGAGGGGGTCACATTGATTAAAGCCTTGGCACACACACACCAGCCAGTACTTCTCATTGATTACAACTAATGAGATTCAATTAAATTTTAATTTCAGACCAGATTAGAATCAGATGCTAAAGTGCTAAAGAGCTAAGTAAATGTTTGTTGTCATGACCTTTCTGTCATGCAATTTGATTAAGTTTGGTTTGCATAGTTTTTTTTTTTTTTTCATTACATCTTGCCCAAATGTGTTGTAACAAATGTTGTTAATGATACCACCAGTAAACAAAACAAAAAGACAAATCAGTTATGGATGGTTTGTTTAAAGGAGTGGATTCGGGTTTTTTTTTAGTCCTTATTTAAATGGTCTTGTTTGGGAGTTTTTAGATGCAACTTAGTTGCAACTGATGTTGCAAACTGTTATTTTTTTATTATATTGTTTTAATTTATTGAAACAGTTAATATTGTTAACTAAAACTAAAATCATCAAACAGCATTATCATTACTTGAAATAAAATAAACATTAACTGATATAAAATTTCATACAGAATCTGTGAAGCACTAAAATAACTAATATAACTGAACCCAAATTTAATCAAACGTTAAAGCTAGCTAAAATTAAAATGACAACAACAACAAAAACCTAAATCAAAATATTAACAAAAACAATATTAGTATACCAGTATTTAAAAATACTGCTTATTATTGCAATAACATATTTGTTTGTAGCACAAATAGTTTTATCGTTTATTGTACTTTACCTTAATTTTACTTTTCTAGTGAATAATCTACCATAATATATGTTGTTATAATTGCTATTTATTGTTTAATGTTATTACACATTATTTATATTTTTAAATGGTTATTTCATCAGAATACACTGGCATTTTTGAATGTCCGTCAATGAATAAACATACTTTCTTCTCCCATTGCAGCATCTACTGCTAAAGCTTACCAGCCAAATAAGCTTCGTCCCACACAAACTTTTTGCAAATCAATTTAGTGCAAACATTTGGCTCACACATAGAGGTTCACTACACCACCTCAAACATAAATGAGTTTTAGATACTGAGGAAGGATCCGTGTAAAGCCCATCCTTCTCTGCAACTTTATAGGCCAAATATATCCAACAAACCTCAATATCTCTGCAATTTTATAGAAAACCACTCTTCTTTCGCCTTCTTTTCTCACATATAATAATAAATGAAGATATTATGGTGGTTTCAAACTAGTGCACAGACATATTTCACTGAGTACAAAGACATGACCTTGTCGCTGCACTGCTCCCACTCTCTGCTGTTTTGTTGTTTTCTCTTTAAGGTCTCTGCTACATTTCACCTCTAACACACTCTGCAAATGATTCCACCGCATGAAATAATGATGCAGGAACACTGCGCCATTATCACACTTCACACTAGTTTAAACTCTCCAGAGCAAAGAATAACAAAATGTTCAGTTCATAACCGATAATGGTTTGCAGGGAGGGATGCATAAATGTGTCTTGCATTTCTTCATAAAAGCATACTACCATACTCATTGTACTTTTTCAACAGAATGCAGTATTTATAACCTGAACAGTATTAAATTTTTGGTATGTTAAATTGCTATTTTTACAAAATATCAATGGAAACTACAGTATTATGATAGCATTTATTGCAGGTATAATGTGGTGTTTGATTTTTTTTTAGATGGACAGTGTGTAGTAAAAAGTGCACTCTCTAGTAACAAAGAAGTGTGCTTAAAGGGACAATTCACCCAAAAATGTAAATTCTGTCATTTACGCAGCCTTAAGTTGTACCAAACACGTATGAGTTTCTTTAAGCTGGTAAACACAGCAGAAAATACTTTGAAGAATGTTGGTAAACAAACAGTTGATGGTAGCCATTGACTTCCATAGTATAGAAAAGAAAACTATGGAAGTCAATGGCTGCCATCAACTGTTTGTCAATTTTCTTCAAATAATCTTCTTTTGTGGAACTTATAACTAAATAATGCCAATTTCTTTTTGTGTGTGTGTGTGTGTGTGTGTGTGTGTGTGTGAATTATCCTTTTTTTATTGTACCGAAATTGCACTTGTAGCATACGTTAATTCTTAAAAGTATTTTAAACTGTACTTTAAGATAATAATATTAATTAAATAAAAGATCAAGTGAATGTTAAAAGAGTACAGTTTCTTAACATACTTTGCAATATGTCAGATTTGACATTTTATTTTAAAGTTCAATATAAATCATGATGTTTTAATAATAGTTTGATATGCTATAAATAAGTAGACTTATTTTGATGTGTTGACATACTAAAGCTCACATAAAATTCTTCATTATAATTTCAACTGTAGTGGATTATTCGATATTACATGTTGTTCATATACTTTAAATGTACTAAACTGCAACTTCATAATTACAAATGTGTAGTTACAAATATATTTAAATATATGACAAAGAAGTTTAAGTTCTTCTAATGGATAAAGCACAGTATTTTAACTTATTAGCCAAGTAATGTTCCCTAATAATAAATTGCTAAAATTTCTGTTAAATCTTGAATGTTTGAGCCATAATGATTCTTCCTCTGAACTTGATTTAAACATCCTGGAGCAAGTCATGTTTTTGTTTTTTTTGTTAAAACTGAAGCACTTACAAACTAAATCAAAAGATCTCTAGAGAGACCATTTAATATCTTACACATGGAATAAGTGATTCGTGTGCCAACATGAGTGATTCAAGCTCTGTTTAAAATGGCTAAATTATTCCCTCAGATGTCTAATAAAACCTTTCTGCCTTTATGAGTCAAATGAAAAATCACAATGCTGATGATCAGACAGTGTGTTCTCATTAAAATGTATGTAAATGCATTGTCTTTCTGTGCCTGTGCTGTTCAGATTGTGTTTTGGCTTGTGTGAGGTGCCTGAACATGCCCCATGAGCTGTGTGTGTGTGTGTGTGTGTGTGTGTGTGTGTGTGTGTGTGTGTGTGTGTGTGTGTGTGTGTGTGTGTATGTGTGTGTGTGTTTGCAGGTGCTATGACTTGTCTGTTTCTGAACATTCATGTTCCCGCGGGATGAGCACAGCTTTGCTCCAGTCTAACATCTGTATTGATCTGTTTCAACATGCATCTGTTTGTTCTTCAGTCTGGGTTTTGCTTATACCTGCCCAAACACAAACCTTACACACATGCATGCTGATTGCTACATGTCCATTAAAGCCGTTGTATTTGTCCCTTTTGACCTTTGGGCAATTTCCTCACTCATAAACCATGAACCAGTTGACTGGAGCTCAAAGAGACCTCAACTTCTTCATTTGTGATATCACCTTTAAAATGACCAAATTTTGCAGTAAATATACATATTGTGAATGCTGTCCACTGACAGGCTTTCTGTTGACATCATGAAAGATTAAAGGGAGAATGTAGCAGAAACATCTGCCTTCTTCTGATTACGTAAGAGTGACCAATGAGATGGCTTTTAATTTGACATGAGCCGTGTGTCCAGGAGCCAAATTTATTTTTAAACCTATTACATAATCGTTTGTCCTAGGAATTAAAGACTCAAGGTGAGGGAGGATGTGGCTTTCTAGGGTAGTTTTGTGATTAATAGACATTTAAATGGGTTTAAACTGAATTAGAGCTCAGTGTGGGCTACACTTCTGTTAGATAGATAGATAGATAGATAGATAGATAGATAGATAGATAGATAGATAGATAGATAGATAGATAGATAGATAGATAGATAGATAGATAGACAGACAGACAGACAGACAGATAGATAGATAGATAGATGAATAGATAGATAGACAGACAGATAGATGGACAGATGGATGTATTTTACACTGTGGATGGTAAATTACTCAAGATACTTCTCTCTAGAATATCTCTTGTCTTTGTCTTCATCTGCTTCTGCACTCAGCAAAAAAAAAAAATTCCCCATTCGGGGCTTTGTGACTTTCATGTGCAGGTGGATATTTGTGCAGAGACACACAACAGGGCTCAGTGAGACTTATGATGTGCCTTAATAAAGTGCTGAGTCCTGACCACTAATAATAGTACGAAAATCACAAAAACTTACTTTAGGCTGAATGAGACATTTCAGTGAGAAGATAATGAATCCATTTAACCAGCTGTGCTGTAGAGAAAGACTCTTATTTCACACCCACACAAGTTGACTGTCAGATGCCATTTCTGAAGTCCAATTACTATTGCAAAAAAACAGACAACAAAAAAACTTGACAGGAAAAATCATAGAAATAGTAAAACCTCTCTCTCTTTTTAGCAAAAATATCAAATTAAAGGGGTCATATGATGTTTCCAAAAAAAAAAATTATTTGGTGTATTTGGTGTAATGAAATGTGTTTATGCGGTTTAAGGTTCAAAAAACACATTATTTTCCACATACTGTACATTATTGTTTCTCCTCTATGCCCCGCCTTTCTGAAATGCATTAATTTTTACAAAGCTCATTGGTCTGAAAAGCGAGGTGTGCTCTGATTGGCCAGCTATCCAGTGCGAGGTGATTGGCCGAATGAAACAACAAACAGCAAGTGCTATTCTACACTGCTCAAAACTCATGTTTGAATCATCAGTGGCAAATTCTTTAAATTTGAAAACGTACTTACAGGGTGTGAGTCAGAACACCGGCGTTGTAGCCTTCTCTCTCAGGTTCAGGAAATAGTCCTGCATAAAATGTGCTGCACACATCTGAATATTTGGGTTGAACTGTTCTGGAACAGTGTTGTAAATACACCTTAACCACTGATTTCTAGTTGTGCCCTCTTTTGGAAGACCAAACAAAGTATTTTCGCGTTCACAACAAAACACACAGCGACTCCACAACATGGTGCTGGCAGAAACAGTGAGAATCAAAGTTATGCCTTCTTTCTTTGCGTGAACATTTGGGAGTCATTATGTAAATCTTCCCACACAGTGACATAGACATGGGGGGGGGGGGGGCGTGTTTAAACGAGGCGTTTTAGGAGGGTGTGGACGAGTCTTAACTTTTATAAAGAATATCCCTTTGGGTTTGAGACTTTAGTCTTTGCAACTTTAGGGATCTTATCTATTCACAAACAGCTTGTAACACTCCAAAGAGAAAGGAAAACTTGAAATTGCATCATATGACCCCTTTAAAGTCTGCAAAAGCAAATATCTGGTGCATGAGCAAGCTAATTGCATTTCCAGAGGAGTTGTGTCTCTTGAGATTCATCATGCTTCATGAACTGTTTGCACATTTACAATGTACTGGGAGGCTGTGTGCTAAATTGTCCAATTAGTTTTACAATTATTACACAGTTCTCAAACAGAAGCCCAAAGAACACTGTGATATGCCTCATCAGAGTAACAGCTCCGTCAAACTGAGTGTGGAGTCATTTGAAATGAGTGAATACTCCGAGCAGGGCAGTATGTGGTGGAGAATGCGGGCAAATGTAATAAATTTGATGGCATTTACCCAGCACATGCTCAGAAGAGATTTCTCTTTTTTTGACAAAAAGAAGTGTGATCGTTTCACTTTGTGACTAATTTCCAATAAAACAAAATGACTCAAAGAATTTTAGGTTCAAACTATTATATCATTTATGTACAGATTGTTGATTAAATGTAACATAAATGAGAGACACTAACACTGTGATAGCATGACCTGGCTGTGAGGCAATTAAAACACTAGTTAAGTAATAAACTATTGATTATTGAGTTGAAAGACTGACATTTTAAAATGTGCAATGAACATTCATCCAAATGAAGTGTTGATTTTAAATAAAGACTCTGAACTCTTTCCTGTCAGAATGCAAAGGACGTGCATGAAACTTTTACTTTCGCTTTGCAACATACATCACTTCAGGGAAGAAAACCAAGAAAAAAAACATATATGCCCAAAGCACCTCCCAGTGGTCACCACATTAAAAAACTACATGTTGGCACCGGTAGCTTTGTGGACAGCATGCGGACATACAGCACCATTGCGCTACGGGCGTCCCGAGTACGAATCCTAACTTGAGGACCTTTTCTGATCCTGCCCCAATCTCTCTCCCACTTCGCTTCCTGCCAATTCTGATCTGTCCTATCCTAATCAAGGCAAGAGTGCTTTCCAACAAGAAGCACTTCAGGAATTAAAATTGCATTTATCAGATCTTATATAAATAATCTAAATTGCAAACTAAATCCAAACCCGGATATTTTATATACACTGATCCCCCACCCCCCCACCTTCCATTTAAAGTGCTTTGAGTATACAGAAAAGCGCTATATAAATGTAACAAATTATTATTATTATTATTTTATGTAAAGAACTGTGAACTGTTAATAGTGCTACGGTATAGCTAATATTCATTTAAGAAAACCCAATATAAATCATAAAAACTGCCCTCAGCAGTGTACAGTATACTGCTAGAAAAAGTTCACAAATGGAAATTGTCTTGAATAAAAAATAGCTGGATGCCAATAAAACGTGTGGCAATAAAGGCATTAAATAGCTTAGTTCCGTGTGCCACTGTCCAGCTATATGCTCTATATATGTCATGCTATCTTTGACAGAGCATTTGCATATGTGTTGGTGTTGACACAAATAATATTTTTGGCAAGGTTCTGATTCCCCTCACTTAGCATAAAAATATAAGCCATTACACACATTTAATTTGATCTAAATAGGACACACAAACTAGATGGTCAGAAAAACATTATGACCAATGTTCATGGTGGTTATTTTCAGGTAAGCCTTTCTTTCGAATAAAACAGTTTGTTGAAAATAGCAAAAATACTTAAAAATACTAGAAAAACATGAGGAATCTGAAGATAAAATAAGAACATTAGTATGGTTAATATAGTTAATATAGAACACGTCAACATGACAGAGACCTGGACTCTAGCTGAATTGTGGACGTTCACACTGACATCTTTTTATTTTGGCTGGTGTTTGTCTTAGTTTTGTAGATGTCTCGGTTTTCCTGGTTTACTTTCTTGCAACCCAAGAAGAACAGCTGAGGAGCAAAAACAATCAGGGACGAGTCTTTGATTTCACATAACTTATTAAAAGAAGTGAAGTACTGTAACTCTTTCCATTCATTCACATTTAATGAGCTCTGCGGGAGTTGATCCTACACCAATATTGGCAGTGTTTCATCACATCTTTATCAATTTTAAGTTCCAAAATGAAAGCTATCATAGTGTGCTGTTTATTATGAATGCTACATAGATCAAATCATAGTTTCAGTTTCATAGTTTCAGTTTCTTTAATCACCCCAAACTTCCAATAATCTTACAAGCATTTTCCACTTGTTTTTGAGAGTGCATACAACACCTACACATGTGACTGAGTCATGGAAAGTGAAATGGACCTGTAGTCTTGCTCATCAGTGAAAATGAATCAGGCAGGGTTTGGTAAATGGTAAACCCCACCCTAAACCACAGCAGATAGTGCCACACAATGAAAATGAAGCAGTGGGAGATTAGAATTCTCAGTTGAGTGTGTGAAAAAGTGGTTAGAGAAGGTTACACTATACAACCTTTTTATGTTCAAAATGAAGAAAATTTATATAATGAGCGAGTACATCATGAATTCATCTTCCAAACTGTGTTTTTGTCTTATGGTGAATCACAATGGTACACCTATAATAAGTGTACCTGTGTGATGTCATATACATAAAAATGTACTGGCTACAGTGTTTTTCCACAAGATGGATGCAGTTTTGTTCAGTAACCATCAGAGCACCCAAAGTTACACAGTGTACCATTAACTTGCATGATATTAAAGCCATGTCCTACCAAAAGTGAGCGTTAGCACATATGAAGCACCCTTTATTTGGAAAGAACTTCAGTTTAAATTGCCTTAAAATTATGTATAATTATGGTAAATTTGTATATATATATATATATATATATATATATATATATATATATATTTATGTTATTGTAAACTACTGTGTAATGCAAAGGGTTAGTGGTTTGTATGATTCTCTAAGTATAAAGCACAGCTGGAACCTGGAAATTTTAGCACTTCTGGTTCCATCGTCCTGAAGTCGATGTGTTTTTTTAATGGGTTTTTATAAATGACTGAAATAAAGTCTGTGGTTAGTGGTTACACAAGCTCAAGATATTTTCATGTTTTATTATACTGCATAAAATGCATCAGAAATACCCCACTTGTGAAGCTTTTAAAGCTTTTATGTGTCTTGAAAAGGCGTTTAATATGGCTAAATAGAGGATTAGAGGTTGTCTGGGAGATTAAACATCATCACACTGAACAGGTAAACTCATCTATTCACTAGTTGCTTTCACAGTCTCTTTGTGTTTATAATCATATTCTTGTAAACTATTCTAACTCAAACTTTTTTTAAACTTTTAAATAAAGAAAATAGTTGTCAAGTATCCTAATCCTAACCCCAACCATATAATAAGTACAGTACATCTAATTAACTAATATTACCCAGTACTTAAATGTATAATTACACAGTTACAAGGACACCTTAAAATAAAGTGTAACATTGTGTTCCCTAATCTAACGAGTTACTAAATTTGGACAACCTCATTCACACATCTGCTTATGTTGCAATGATGGTAGTGTCTAAGGGAGGATCGTCACATTTTTTCCTGTAGGCTTCAAAATTCATAAAAGTTGTGTTCATTTGTGAAGATTATCATAAGAAACAAAATGTGTAAGAATCATCCACTTTTATTGGTTACAGATCTTATTTTCTAAAATAATAATAAAAATACTGATAATAATACCTTGCTTTTTGTAGAGGGAACCAGGCTTGTACTACTGTAAATTCCAGGTAGGCCTACAAATATACAACATGCCTGCGGCACTCTGCTGAATATTTCCTGCTGAAAAACTTGCTTAAGCCAACCTAAGCTGGTGTTGACCTTTCCAAACTGGTTTTTAGCTAGTTTAGTTGCGTAGCCAGCCTGACCAGCTCAAAAGTGCCCAAAACCCATTTAAAACCAGATCAGAAACCCATCAAAAACAGACTAAAAAAACAGTTTAGTCTAGTTTAAGGTGTAATTATTAAGGAAAAACAATAACAAATGGGTCTATGTTTTAACAACACCATGTTCCTTCGAGCAGTTTTCAGTTTTGAATGCAATTTATAGCTTGCTACAGTCTAAAGACTGATTTCAGCATCACACATTATTGTGAACAGATTTGGTAAGAAAGGTTTTGTCAAGAAAATACATGCGAATGAAGCCTTTGCAGCATTTCTGTGACGTCTGCTCCCCTGCTGCTGTGCAAAGCGTCTAATATTTGTGGACTGTTGTCTGCAGTCATAAAACGACAAGCACAAAAACAACAATTTATGCCTTCCTATATTTATAATGGCCTTGGTTTCTATTCATAGCAGCTATATATATGGGAACACTGTTATTTCCAAGGCTCTCCACCAATGACAAAGTCATTTTCTTATCATCTTGAGTGCTGCTTCCAGAGTGACTGAGACTAGCCTGGCCAATGGCACGCTGGCACAGGCTGAACCGCTCTGTATCGCACTCAGCTGGGCATCATGCCCGCTGCTTCTGCCAGCAGTGCCCACACACAGGTTTAAAACACTCATCCAAAATAGCCCTTCATCTGGATTTGGGGCTCATGCATACAATGATGCATAAATATTCCTATTCCCATGTGTGTTTGTCTATGATTGCTGCCCTGCTCGCAAATAAAGAACAATGTCTCTTAGACGTTCAGGCAAACATACAATTACTCCCCCACACATGCCCATACAAGCACAGGGCCTCATGCTGAAGCAGGCTGGTGTGGGCGGCTCTGTGCCAGTGCTGCTGCTGCTGTTCAGGCCCCACAGGAAGAGCCCAGACCACTTCCTCCTGTCTCACTGCTCCAGCAGATGTCCTGCAGACGTGAAGATCTGTATGACGCACCTCTCCAGAAAAGGGTTATTTATAGTTCACCAGCAGCAACCACTCACTCTTAATTATTACGTTTCATATTCCCTTGTGAAAAACACTTAAAAAGAGTACTTATTACAGAAGTAATATACTTATAGAATATACTGTTTAATAATTGCTAATTAATTAGTTAAAAGACAATTATTGCATCTTAATTGCATTAAAATTAAAATGTATTACAGTTTCAGTTTATAATAAAGGCAATTAGCAGAACTTTAGAGTGTTTTTGACCCTTTTAAGTACTTAAGTACATCTTCTTTACATGTAATTTCACAATTCTGTTGTCTTTGAAATATGGTTAAAATGCACTGCTGAATGTATTGACAAACATTTGTGGTAAACTAAAATATATTACAAGGTTTTAAGAGTGTTAATAACCAATCATGAAAGTTAACTCTTTAAGGACACCTATATGAGCTTTTTGTTACACGTTACATGCACTTACTATTATATTAACAAACAAATTATGCATAATTACATGCATGTAACCCTAATCCAAACCCTAATGCTAACCCTAACCATATAGTAAATGCATGTAGTTAAATATTAATATTACTCAGTACTTAAATATAATTACACTGTAACAAGGACACCTTAAAATAAAGTGTAACCAAGCTTTTATCTCATGAATATTATATTACCTGCAAGAACAGCTTTTAAAATATAGTTTTCAGGTTTGAAGTACATTACAAATGCATGTACAATGCAATTAAGTGCACTTCTTTTTACATAAGGGTTAAGATGCTAAGAATTTTATTATTAAATGGACCCATAAATGAACATTCTGTCATCATTTACTCACTGTCACATTGTTTCAAACCTGTATGACTTTATTATTATTTTTTTTTTTCTTGGTAGAACACAGAAATACTCTTTTCAATACAATGAAACTGAATGAGAAACTTCAAAAGGTATACAGAAACACCATAAACGACATCCGTACAACTTGTGTTCTATATTCAAAGTGTTCTGAAGCTATGACAGTTCTGTGTGACAAACAAACAGAAATTTTTTATATTTTTCACTGATAACCTTTTCTTATTTTGCAAACAGTGTCGGGGAGCTGAGAACAAGATGTGTCTGATTTGTGAACGAATTGTTACAATTGTTAAGTGAACTTCGGATTATTTACGGAACAGATTTAAACTGAAAAGAAAAACACTGCTACCTCAAGGCGAATATCATGACTGAATAACAACAGCAACACACACACAGATTTCCATGTTTTATGGGGACATTACATAGACATAATGGTTTTATGCCCTAACTGTATTTTCGATCCTGTTACCCTAACCCTACACCTCACACAAAACTACTGGCATTTTTAGACTGCCGAAAAGCTTCACAAGAGCAAGGATTTTGGATATTTTCATCATTGTAGGGACATTTTGTCCCGATAACGTAGGACATACCTGAACCACACAAAACCCCATACAATGATTTAGAAGACTTGGAATAAAGTGCATGTGTGGTCATATGGACTATGTAAAGTTTAGATGTGAGTTTGTTCAGGAAGGTGCTACCAGGATGGTGTGTCCATTAAAACACAGAGGATCCAATACTCAGTCCATGATCTTTATTCAACAATTAGAAGCATAGGACTTCAGTCTGTTCCACACAGAACTAACATATTGTCTCAGAAGTATCCTGTGCAGGAGAATGATGCCATAAGAGCATCAGATGAGATTTGCATCCTCTAAATATTCTTATTTCTAGGTCAGTTCAACAGTTCAATCGACATCCAACCAAGCTGAACAAAACACTCGTGTTCATCTGCCTGGCTGAGCAGGTCATCTTTTTTCAGTGACATATAGGTTTGTGTGCTGCTAAAAGGCATCTCCTAGTTATCCCAGGTCTTATTTGTCATGTTTTAAAAGAGCCAGAGCTGGCGAGGAATAAAGAGAAATTGATTCATGTGGCCTTAACGTAAGAGTGAACATACAGATATTAACTGAGTAATAATGCTTATTATCTATGACCAGACAATGACATGAATAAAGTTGCAGATATGGTCATGCTCAGTGAACAGACCCGTGCAAAGGTACAGGCAGATGGTATAATTTATGCTTTAATTAAGTGCCTAATCAGAATCATGATTAAAAAGTTGTCATTGGAAAAATGGCATAATTGAATTAGCTCTCTAAGTGCATTCATCTGGAATGTTATTAAGTAGATGAATTTTTATTCTAGCACAGAATGAACTTAAAGAACTCTCAAAAAGCAGGAGTAGTATTTGTTTCTCTTAGACAGAGTACACACCGTGAGAGAAAGGGTACAGTGCATGATGGTACAAATCACATATTAATTCAGTGCACCTTAGAAAGTACATTGAAGACCTTTCATAATACATACAATGGGGATTTTTAAAAAGACATTCACATATTCTTTTTTTATTTTGCAAATTTATGTTTTAATAGTATTTTATTTTCATCATAGTAGAACAGTGTGAACTTTTAAAAAATTCACTACTTTTTTTTTAACAGATTTTGCTATTTGTGTCATGATCCTTAACACAAAACGGTCACTTTTTATGTTTTTATGCTTTTTAATATATAATAATTAAATATTAATGTATAAATGTTTAATATATAAATGTATAATATATAAGTTTTTATGAATACTCTTTTGATTTGTAATAAATATACATTCTTTCATCACTTTCCACTATTGTAAAACCCCTTTGCAAGCAGAAATATTATCTGATGAATTCTGTGAAGATAGTAGCTGTTTGATAAAATTACATAATTTTGTATGATGACAATGACATTTCAGTAGATGGATTAAAAAAAAATATATATATATATATATAAATTAATTTAAGGCTGACATCCTGGTATAAGCTATAACTCAATCTCTCACTGAGTAATGACTAGCTTTAGCTCATTTACATGTTAATTTTCCTACTATTTTGTAAATAATCAAGTTTAATAACCGACATCCCTGGGATTGATGAAAGCACGTTTCTTAATGTTTATTTATTTAGGGTACCAAATTCAAAGTGAGTAGATATTGAGAGAATTTGAATTTTTTGTCAAACTACTGACCTAAAAGAGTTTCGCCTAGTCAAACTCCTGTATTGTGAGCGCATGCTGCCCTCATCAGGCCAACTGCTTTCTGTATTATTCCAGATGTTGATGTTGTACCTTTCATTTTTTTGCATGAAACTTTTACACATATGCAATTCTAATGAAATAAAGCTCATGTAGACATTATCCATTTCTTCCATATCGAGGATCAGAGAAGGCTACATCAGCTTGAGGCTATAAAAGATCTGTTATATAATCAGAGAGTAGGCTACATTAGGTTCTTATGGAACACCACTGTGACAGAAGCTATAGCTACAGCTATATGGAGGCTATAAAGGATCAGTCTTTGTGAAACTGAATTAAAATATGAGGTATTATCATTTTCTCTCCATCTCAGAGGGCTCCAGATCCATTAAGATATGAGAATCGACTGAAATGAATGAGAAAGTGCATAAATGAGCGTAGGCTAGTTAGGATTTACACCGGACTTTATAGAGGAGAGAGTGTGTTTGATGAGGGGCTTCCGGTGAGGGTCTTCAGATTCATTAGGGGTTTGTATCATGTGAAAGGAGGAGGCATGGTGTCTCATCACATCTTTTGTGTTACACAGCACATGTGTAAAATCACATGAAAGCAGGTGTCATCTGAGTACTGTCCAGCCAAACACAGACAAATCAATTATTAATGATATAACTAATGAGTGAATTAGTAACTAATTTCAAACAGTGATGTTTTAGCTTTAAATCTGAGTGTGAATGTTACTGTACTTCACCACTAGATGGCACGGAAGGCTGATGAATTGTGTTCTTTGACCCAGTTAATCTTCATAAAGCTGCTTAAACTGATCTATCTTGTTTAGTTTGATTCTAGGGCCTCTAAAACATAAACGCACACTTTTCAAACTATCAATCAATAAAATAAGCAAAGTCAGTTTTTTAAACTTTTAAAAATTACAGAAATTAAAACTTTTATTCAGCAAATTCAGCTTTATACTGTATCACATGAAAAAAATTTTTTTTAAATGTTAAAACAGAAAACACTTATTCTAAATTTTGTAGTAATATTTGACAATATTACTGTTTGTACTGTATTTGATCAAATAAAGCAGCCTTGGTGAGCATAAGAGCTCTTGCCAACCCCAAACTTTTGAATGGTGTATAAACAAATTCAGAAGAGATTTTGCAGGCTTCATTTACATGGAATGATGAAAGTGTATATTTTCACTAAAATACTCCCCCAGAGTTCTTGATATTCATTAGGCTGGAAGTACAGTATTAGGAAAACGAAACGTGTTTAATGCATCTACTGTACAGTAAGTGGACAGGCAGTGGTTTTTACAGTCTCGGTTAGACTGTTGTCATAGACAATGGTGATCAGGGCCATGGCATCTCTGCAATTTGGCTTCACAGAGTAATGCTGTTAAAAACAATCAGGTGAGTGTTTATGGAAAAATACTGCTTTTTAGAAGAAGTTTTTTCTAAGGTGTGGGTGGTGAAATGTGGACATATACAAAGACGAGACAGAACTAAAATTAAAATAAAATGCTTCAGGGAGCAGAGTTAACAGTTCGACATAGATCTGTGTTAAAGCTGCTTACATCAGCATGTTTATCTTACATTCCAGCCTTCCTGATGATGATGAGATGACTAGTTATCTATTTAATTTGCAGTATGTTATTACAAAAACACACACCTGCAAAGACAGAGAATTTGTACGCTCTCATGTTTTCATACAATCTGCTTATTCCTCAGTTAGGTTAGGTTTAGGTGGACATTCATGCATTGTACAGATCCTATATCCATGGAAGCCCAATTCCACCACAAAATAAAAATAAGTCTTTGTGACTTTTTTATCTTGCGATTCTGAGTTTGAATCAGTGTAACTGAGTGAAATCAAGATTTTTTTTTTGTTGTAACGACTTCAAATTCCTTGAGATAACTTTAACCAACTTAACTAAACTAAAGTTAACTAAACTTATAATTTTAAGTTTTTTAAGTTTAAACAACACATTATTATATTATAGTAAGTTGTGATATAATTAATATAAAAAACGAAGCGTATTCTATGTGAAATGATGAGTTTAATCACATTGACTAAAACTTGCTATCAAATGCATCACTCTACTGGTCATCTTCAGCGCGAGCAGCTCAAAACAGAAATGCAGAACATTAATAACTACTGTCATATAGGCTAACGTAATAATGAGAGCACTATTGTAAAAATACAAATTGTGAATTGTCAGGGTTTCACTGATGTTTAGTGTTAACTATCTTTTAATCAAAACATAAAGTATTATTTACCCCATTTGTATCTGCGAGGTGTTCGTTACTCATTTTACCTGTGTGTTAACGTCAGTAATTATGGCTGTCGAATGTCTGACTTGACTCAATGTATTTTGCCCCACCCTCAAACATATGATTCGACTATTAGTCGAATATCGGCAAGATTCGAAAATTCCGATTCGACTATGAAAAACCTTAGTCAGAAATGTAAGAAATGTAAGAAATAAAGTCAGATTTATGAGGTTTAAACTCACAATTGTGAAATAAACTTGCAGTTTTGTTGCAAATGTTGCAATTATCTTTTTTTATGTTTGATTTTATGGTAAAAAAGAAAAGAAAAGAAAAAAACAACAAAAGAAACAGAATTGTAAGATGTAACATCAGAATTGTGAGATGTAAAGTCAGAATTAGAAACTCAGAATAGCTATGTAAGCTTGCAATTCAGAGAAAAAAAAGTATGAATTTTGAGATAAAAATCTGCAAATTGCCTTATTTTCTTTCTTTCTTTCTTTCTTTCTTTTTTTTTTCTGTGGCGAAAATTGGTTTCCATACATTATGACCAAATTGGCACTTCGTAAAACAGTTTTCTCATGAGATCAGGTTGGAATCTCTGCGTTTTAGTTTATAAAGTATGTGTGCAGAGGCAGAGCTAATCAGCCTTTAATCCTCTAATTGAGTCAGTTCAGCAACCACTGCCTCACATTGGGTGTAAAACACACACGCTCTCTCTCACATACACTCACTTTAAAACGCAGCCATGCGTATCGCTCTGTCTCTGATATAGTCACTATTCCTGCACTTCCTCATCTGTTTTCACCCCACAACTGCTCTCTCTCTCAAGCGTTTCAATCCCCATCCACTCCCTGTGTCTGCCTCCTTCAGTTCAACTCTCACTTGACCTGTCAAAACGTTCCCTTCCCCTGCAGCCTGCCTCAGTGTCATCATTTGTTCTTGCTCTTAAAGTAACATTAAGAACAAATCCAAACATCACCAAATAAAAAAATTAAGATTTGTCATCATTTACTTACCCTCATGTCATTCCTAATCTGCATGACCTTCTTTCTTTTGTGGAACACAAAAGAAGATATTTAGCAGAATGTTCATGCTTCACTTTTCCATAAAGGGCCACCTTTTCAAAAGAATTTGAATAAACATTAATTTTTGACTTCATTTAAACAGCTCTGTTCAGACTTCTTGTTGCAGTGAAGATTAATGCCTTGAAATCCAATCAGTGTTCAGTGTCCAGGCTGTTTTTGAGAGTGTTAATTTAGATGGGCCCCATTTGATATGTGAGAGTCGTGGTTTGAACTCTGCTCTAGTAATGCAATTACAGGGTCAGATTTGATCATGGCTGGCCATCAAAGCACAGAATGTGTTGTGAGTGTTGCTCTCTGGCTGAAGATGAAGGCTGTTGCTCCAGTGCTTCCATGGATCCATATCTATGTCATTACCGCACACATCATACTCATCTGGTAAAGTAATGGCTTTGTTAAGCATGGCAGATGTGTGCATGATAGCCACAGTTAAGGAGCACACACTGAGTCATGTCAAAAACTCATGGCGCAATGAAAGAAAGACAGTTTTGTATGGAAGCCTGTTTGTGCCAAGGAATAAAACAATTAAACAGGTAACTGCTACTGTAAAAATGACAACTCAAAATCGTTCACCTTACTAAGATTTTTTCATTCACTGAAAATAAAATTGCTAGTTGGAACTTGAACTATCTGTTGTAAGCCACTTGAACTCACTTTCAGACGTTTCTGAGGAAAAGTTCATCTTATTTTATAAATTGAGTTGATTTTATTTTGAAGTTGTAGTTTATATCCAGTTAGAGTGAGGTCAACTTATCTGCGCATGCTCTTTTGAAATTTGTCATGGCAACCGGCTGCGACGGGGTTTCCAAGGATTTTCCCAGGAGCTCCCTTCGAAAGTTTGAAAGTTTGCGTCCGCCATCTTGTCACGATGCCAGCGGTAACTTTCCCTGACGTCTTTGTCGAAGAGAAACATTCCTTCTAATTCTAGTTCAGATAATTCAGAAAGTTCAGATAATTTGGCTTTTTCAGCTGGGGATTTACACATTGTCTGAATTAATACTTAGGCACTATACAACTGTTTATCGGTCATCTTTGGCAATATTGCATTATTTGTAAGGTCTCAACAACACTGTAAAAAATTAAACTTCTCATTTTCCAGTTTACGGAAACTTTTGAGTCTCAAATACCAAAAAATGCTATTTTCTTGAAACTACAAAAAAAAAAAATCCTTGTCAGACCAACAAAATTACCCCAAATATTGCCCCACTAGTCAAACACAGTTGTCTGAACAAAGAATTTCATATTGTTGAAATGTTAAGGCTTTGTGAGTTCCCAGCATGCATTGCAGCATGAATAAATTATGCAGTTACTGTTATAGCATTATTGTTTTGCTGTTTGCTGACTTAAACTTTTTTATTATTGTTTTATCATTATTGATAGTTATTTGTTGTACTGTGATGTAAAGAGCTCATCTTTTTAACATGTGTTGGTTGTCACCATTCTTGAGGTTTGTGTGCCTGGTATTGCGGCCTAGAGTATGTTGAACTGGTTATGTCTATTTTCTGGATATAATAGTCTTGTAAGTTGTCTTACAAACAAAGACAATGTTGTCTGCTTATTGGATTGTCATAGCCTTTCATCTTTGTCATTTGAAAACAAACATAACTTTTTATAATGTGGTTACTTTTTAAACATTTTTTTTTGTTTCCAGAAAACAGAAAAAAATGAATTACCTCAACGACAGTAATTGTTGTTTCAGCTGCTGTGACAAGAATTTTTCGATTAGTAAAATATCTGGTAATCTGAACTCAAAATAGTAAGCTTTTACAGACTTGAAAGTTCCAGTAACTTGAATTATTAAAAAATTAGTTTGTTGTAAGTTGTTGAAAATAGTTGATGAAGCTTATTAATTGTTGTTGTTCTTAAATTATTAAATTATTTTGTTGTTTTCTTCTAATAAATTATTTTGTGTAGTTTGTTTTGTTGAGTTGAGTTGAACTAACTTTTTCTTTTTTACAGTGATACTAAAAGGTAATTTCTAATTGCTATGAACTTGCAAATTCTGAGAAGAAAAGTCTGAATTCTGAGATATGAACTTGCAATTGCAAGAAAAACCTCAGAATGGCAAGATGTAAATGATATAAATTGGGAGAAAAGTCAGAATTCTGAGATTATATTTTGCAAGAGTTTAATTCTCAAAATTCTGTCCATATTGTGAGATGTAAACTCTGAATTGCAAAGAAAATGTCCAAACTGTAATAAAAACAGTGGAATATATATACACAGTGTGTATATATATTCACAATGTATGTATATATTCACAGAATTGTGAGTTTATATTGTTTGAAGCAAATTTCCATATAATTTTTTTTTCTTTCTCACTGTTTTGTTTTAATATTTGGGTCAGTTTTGAAAAACTGCTTAGTGCAGGTTCTTCAGACGACTTGAGCCATTTTTATGTACATTTGGTACATTTTTGATTGTAGGTCAAAGGCTATTACATATCTGTGTTTCAGATGTCAGGGTCTGTCACACATTTTCATACTACATAACTAATATTTTCACATGAAAACCAGCCCTTACATTTTCCCTGTTCATAGGTTTTATTGGCCTCTCGTTGACCTGCTCCTCATGAATATTATTAATATCCTCATGTAGCTACTGTCAGGCAAACACAGTCTGTTCCTGCAGAGCAATATTAAAAATTGCAGGCAGTTGCAACACGGAGAGCCATTACAGTTTATGATTTGCAGTGAGTAAATGAAATGAATCTAATAAAAAAGAAACTGGCACTGTTACAGAAACCATTAAGGCTTGTGTGCTACAAGTTTGTTTATGAAATGTATTTCCGGTCAAAATTCAAGCACATATTCATCATGGCCAGTTGCTGGTGATGCTGATACTGTTCTGTTGGTGTTTGGTTTTGTTTTGTTTTGCTTTGTGTTCTTTTGTTTGGGGTGTCATTTGTTTCCTTGTTTTGCCTTTTGTTTAGAGTTTTGTTGGTTTATTTTTGTGTTCTATTTTAGTTTTTTTATATATTTTGTTTTGTTGATGATTTGTTGTTTTGTTTTGTTTTGATTTGATTTGGGTTTGCCTTTTTTGTTTAGAGTTTTGTTGGGTTGTTTTTGTGTTCTATTTTAGTTTTTTTATATATTTTGTTTTGTTGATGATTTGTTGTTTTGTTTTGTTTTGATTTGATTTGGGTTTGCCTTTTTTGTTTAGAGTTTTGTTGGGTTGTTTTTGTGTTCTATTTTAGTTATTATTGTTATTATTTTTTTTAGATTTTGTTTTGTTGAGGATAAGTTATTTTGTTTTGATTTGGGTTTGCCTTGTTTTGTTTAGAGTTTTATTGGTTTGTTTTTATGTTCCATTTATCATATATATATATATATATATATATATATATATATATATATATATATATATATATATATATATATAAATGGAACATAAAAACAAACAAACAAAACTCTAAACAAAACAAGGTAAACCCAAATCAAAACAAAATAATAATAAATAAATATATAAAAATATAAATAAATAATAATATAATTTGTTTAATTTTGATTTATTTCGGGTTTTGTTGTTTTTTATTTTTATTTTGTTTTAACTTTCCAGAACATGCTAGCTACCGCATAGACATGCACCGCTCACTTTTTTTTCAGACAAAGTAAAAATAGCTTAGTAACGTAGCGTTGTAAAGAAGATTTATTTAAGGCTAGCGAGAAATGGATGTGCTGTCACAGCAAAAACACATTAGAGGAGTTCCAGAAATCTAGGCTGCAAGGAGACCTATGGCTTATTCAGCAGAAGAAAGATTTTCTGCCCTTCTACATAAACATCGGGACTCACTATATAATTTCTTAGAAAGAAAACTTAAAAGGTTTTTACTGGCTGCTGCGATCTAAGCAAATGACACCTGTAAATCTCTCTAATAGCAATTTATAAAGTATGAACTGTAAAGAATAGAAAGCCAATCTAATTACATGGGCTTCAGTGTGATACCATCAAGAGTCCACAGAAACCGAGGACAAAAGAGAACGGTTTAATACCATCTGAAGATCATTTTAAGGGAGCACATTTAAGATAGATAGATAGATAGATAGATAGATAGATAGATAGATAGATAGATAGATAGATAGATAGATAGATAGATAGATAGATAGATAGATAGAATAGGAAACATAACTGATGGTGTGTACATGTCTGCTCAAAATGCATTTCCAAACCAAAAAGAAAACTTTATATATATCAATCATTCCTGAACAAAGGTACCTTGATTTCCACAAAAATTAAGAAGCACAACTGCTTTCAACATTGATGATATTAAAAAAGACTTCTTAGGCATCAAATCAGCATATTAAAATGATTTCTGAGAGATCATGTGAAAATGATGACTGGAGTAATTACATTTTTAAATATATTACAATATAAAACAGTTACTTTACATTGTAAAAAAATTTCACTATTTTACTGTTTTACTGAGACTTCTTGCAAAAACATGCAAGATATATTATATTATATTATATTAATATAAATTAATATAAATGTATATTTATTTATATTATATTATATTATATTATATTATATTATATTATATTATATTATATTATACCTTTTAGAAATTCATTGAGTGCATTACTGTAAACACACTTTTTGCTTGTGGTTTTTACAAACAGTACAGAACAATTTGCCTACCAACTCATTCTAAACCAAAAGACTGAAGCACTGTGGGAAAAATGTAGGTGGCATCCCGCATCTTTGAAAAGCAGAAATCATGTCTCTTCAAGAGAACTGTAGAATGAACAGATGGCCTGCAAGAGATACTGCAACAACTTTCCATTAGTTTGTCTGTGTGTGTGTGTGTACTTCTCATCTGAAGGTAGGAACACCTGCTGAGGAGTGTTTGACACAGGTCTGAATTGACTCTATCGCCTGCTGTTGTTGAAAAGTCCATCTTTTCTGTATTTTTGCTCGACGACGGCCATTTGACAGATGGTTTGCAAACCATCCCGCCCGTGGAGAAGAACACACCTGTCAGAACATCCTTCTCACCTCTCTGGCTGCGCATACAGCCGTCTACAACCCCCCGTGACCCCTTACCGTTGTTGTTCTGATCTCATTGACATCAGTGCAATAGTCTTGTAAATGCATGTTTTTCCTCTGGCGGTGACTGTAAAAGCTTGTACAAACACTCACTCACCTCTGATTCTGAGGAGAAGATAAAGGGAGCTATGATTCAAAATTTGAAAGTTGCCTCAAGCATAGTGTTGCTTAGCAACCGCCTCCTACCTTCACAGTCATGTAGCCGGTAGTTAGTAGTTAAACTGCAGGCCTGGACACTTGTGAAGTCTGTCGGGACCCTCTTCCACACACGCCTCAGCACCTTCCTGTGCATTTACTGTTGTTCGCCTCTTTTGAGCTTTGTGAGATTGAAATCCTATATCAAAATCAGTATCTCACACATGTCTGTGTTCATAGAGCCTTGCACAGAGATTGCAAGAGACCTCAGGGGTTTCCATGTTCAGGGTTCCAAATATTGCATAAAGAGCATGCATGATTGCACAAGTTTAAAGCAACAGACCTGAAGTCAAGTGAAATTTATTGTCCTTCCAGCCACACATACATAAATGGTTGAACAAAATGTTGAGCCGCTGTACAACTATATACAGAATACATTAATGCACAGATATTACACAAAGACCGTGCAATATTACACATTCTTTCACAAAATCATGCAAATACAAATATTGCATCATGAGCAAACATTATAGGACTACTGGCCAGTACACATTTGCATAATTTTACACTTACTATAGTAAATAGAGCATGCATTTTACAACAAATGTTACAGAGAATGCATTATTTATAAGCAAATATTAAAAAGCATGCAGTATTATATAAAGAGCAACCTTTATATGACTATTTGACAGAGTGCACATTTGCATTATTGCACTCATATTAAATAGAGCATGCATTTTTCTACAAATATTACACAAAGTGCATGCTTTATTAAAAATCATGCAGTATTCAATGATTGCACAAAACATTAGTGCATTATGTTTTGTGCAATATTTGAATATAGCATGCTTTTTAAAATAATTAAGACATTAACAAAAACACAGTTTAACAGAACAGTAAACCCTGCAAAACAAAATATATGGGAGCACACTGGAAAGTATAATGCAATATATTAAGTAATACATTTATATGGGAAACTAGTGCTTACATTTTTCAATGTACTGCAATTTATGCATGGACCACATATGGCTATATATAAAAGCAAATAATAATAATATATAGCAACGAAGAACACATATTATTAAACTTTCATCTCACTTTATTGTTTGAATTTATATTACAAATTATATTTTCATCATAAAATACATTTTATGATGAAATATATTTCACTTTTTTATTTTTTATCCATGATTTCATCATAATCACACATACATGTTCCTATATATATATATATATATATATATATATATATATATATATATATATATATATATATATATATATAATATATATATATATATATATACTGTATATAGTACATATACTGTATACACACACAAAGTCACCTGAGCCATCTGCTCTGCCTTGGTCCTCCGCATCCTCCACTTTGATCCAAGTCTCCGCGTCGTCCCTCCGACACAGTTTGTGACAATTATTCTGTGTACTTAATCAATATACATGAAACCATTTAATATATTGATCAGTAATATAGAAGGAAATATATTTTCTTTGCATAAGGGAAATCAATTATAATAAGTAAAGATTTATCACCATCATAATTATTTAAATGCATTTTAAATAGATGAACTGCATTTAATTAATGGTCTTTTAATCAGAAATATTATTTATATAACAAGTAAACAAACCATTTTTAATATAACTTATATGAACTACATTTATAACTGTAGTAATTATGCTGTAGTTTATTCATTTTCTTTTAGAATTTTGGCAAAATGTCATGTTTTGTATTAGTTGTGGTTCACTGGAAGACATCACTGCTGTAATAGGAGACTCAACGTTTCCCCATCAACCTCCTGCTTAAGCCTGCATCAGATTTGAATGCTAATCTGTGTAGACCCTGACAGCTAACACATTCTGACATCAAACATGGCCAGAGGTCTCTAGTGCTAAACCCGACCCTTAAATTACCCAGTCAAATGTCAACTGCATGCAGCTTTTCTGTTTCTTAATCTCCCTACTGAGGGAATGAAAGCGAGGTGGAGAACAGAGAGAGCTTATAAAGCTCTTCCACGTAATAAAACACATCATTGTTAACATCAGCCTATTTGATATACAGTATCTGAAAGAATTCAGGTCACAGAAGGAATAAACGGATGAACTGCAGTGAATGAAAGTGCTGTATGCACATATGGAGGTAATTTCAACACATGTACGCGTATCATGTCAATGGAGTGAGTGAAGAAGTAAATTACACTGTTGAAAAAGAGTATATGATCAGCTGAGAGCTCGATGGTTCATTCCCTTGGGTAAAATGTTCAAAGGCAAACAGTATTATGCCTCATTACACACAGAATGTACACTTGTCAACTCTTGTTTTAATGAGAAAAGGAAAAAGTCCAGTAATCCAGTTTGCTGATCCGGCACACGTGTACGGCTGGAGTATGAGCTCAGCACAGTTACCGGGCAGAACAGATGACTCTGAAAAAGCACTGCACCTCAACAGTCATATTTCAGTTTGGCTAGAAGGTGATTTTTCCACTTTGAGTTTTCTTATGCACACACACAGTTTCTCTTTGTGTATAGAATCAAGGATTGGGGCCCAATTATTATTAAATAGTTATAATATAGTGATTCAATATGTTTCCTCTATGAAACATAGGTATTAAAAGTCAGCATTAAAGGGAAGTCCTTGCCTTTTCTTCCCTATTGTAATGTATATCAGAGTGAAGCAGCTTTTCGAATGAGAAAAAAATAAATAAAAAAATGTAAAGTGGGATTTCATTTGGTCTATTCAGTTTTGATTTCATGATGTCTTTATAATAAAGAGTATTTATAATGATTTTTTTTTCTAACTAAATAAATATTATAACTATTAAATAGAATTTAATATTTTAATATTTTATTTATTTATATCAATGTTATGAAAATTTAATTCATTCACTAATTGAATTGAATTAATAAAAAATACAGATTTTTGGATTCAATTTTGGCACATGTACAGTATTTTATTTATGTGACATACACAATATTTAAGTACTGTTAAAAACACCAACAATTAAAATTAATAATTAATAAAGGACATGTGAGTTTAAATTTAAATTCTTTAAATATTTACTTTTTTTTTCAATTAAATTTTTTTTAAAACATTTTAAAATTATAAACAGATGATGAAACTTTTATACATAAAATATTAATTTATTGTTATTAAAAAACTACAATGAAACACAAACAAAAAAAATAATAATATTATTATGTTTGGTCACAAGATGTTTCTTAATTAAATGCATTTTAAAATTATGATCTCATGAAAACTTTTACATATACAATATTTAGCTATTATTTCAACAACAACAAAATAAATAAAACAATATATAACAATGAACAATGAAACACAAACAAATAAATAATATTATTCTAAATGCAATATAAAGTTTATTTACTTTAATATTAAATTAATATTACTATTAAAATAATATTATTTGAAATACATTTGACAACAAGTTTGATTTATTTTACGCAGAACTATACTCATTTCACATTTTTGTTAAATGTTTATTCTGTCATTCGATGATAAAAACTATGATGGCGTGATAAAAATCAGACTGACATATTATCTTACTAAATATTATCTTATACTTCTTCTTGCAACTATACTGTATATGAATAATAGATTTAGCCACAGTATATATGTGGAGGGGTGCCTGAGGGGTTGTAGTTGGACATTATTTGATCAAAAGTGTCAGTCAATATCCATCCTGAGGCTGAACGTCTAGAAACCAGTAAGACTGTGTTTTCCAGCCCTTTGATCTCTAGAGACACAGTGAGGTTGATCATGTGTCTGTGCTCTCCACAAAACAGACAGCAGAATAAAGCCAACAAAATCAAGTTATTTTGGTTGCTGCAGACCTCTGGAGATCAGAAACAACAGTGTAAAGGCTATGGGGGGCTAAATCAAAAGCCTGACTGGATCACAACAGTGATATGTATAAAGCAGCACTTCAAAGGGAATGTTTTGTCTGGAAAACAAGTTTGCATAATGAGCCATTCAACTCAAAACACGATTTCTGTGTTTTAATTTGCTACATATTCCAAATGAACTGGCACCCAATGCTAGCATGACTGCTCTACATTGTATGATATCATGTTATCCAAAAACCTTTGCACATATGGTTTAATATATATCCCAGATCCTTCTGAGATCAGCAGTAGTTATAATGCTATCGATGCAAGTGCTGCAGACTTTAATGTGGGCTGCACCTAAAGGCAACTGAGAATCATAGCTACTGAGGTCACTATTGACGTTATGGTGATTGAGAGGCATTGCTTTTGTGTGCAGTGCAGCATTACTGCATACGTGGCTTTTTTCTGCAGCTGCAAGGATTAGTTTGAGTGAATCAGTTTTTTAAATGTGCTTCTCACAAATGACACTTGCTTACTATAATACTAAATGACCTCTTAGGTGCTTTAAGGGCTTGTTAGGAATGTATCTTTAAATTCAACATAAAATCTAAATTTATTTAATTTCTTAAAAGAATAGTTCGACCAAAAATGAAAATCTGCTGAAAATGTATTCATCCGTAGGCAATGCAAGAAGTAAATGAGTCTCGTCATTGGAACAGACAGTATTACATCACTTGTTCACCAGTGGATCCTTTGCAGTGAATGGGTGCCGTCAGAATGAGAGTCCAAACAGTTGGTAAAAACATCACATTAATCCACAAGTAATTCACACCATGTCTTCTGAAGTGAAAAGCTGTGTATTTTAAGAAACAAATCCGTCATTAGGACGGTTTGAACTTCAAACCGCTGTTTTCGGAGTTCTCTATCCATAATATTGCTTTCTCCGGTCAAAAAAGGTCTCATCTGAATCAGGAGAGACATATGCACAGATCAAACTGAAAACAGTCTAAAACAGTTCTAAATAAATCTGTGGATTTTGATGTGACAGGACAACTAGGAATGGATTTTTAATTTTTTTTACTGGTGGAAGCTTTGCAATGGGTTATGGACAGGTATTTTGGCCAAAAGCAACAGTTTATTCTTAATGATTGGTTTGTTTCTTAACAAAAACACAGCTTTTAACTTCACAAAATGTAAATTGATGGACTGAAATGGTCTGGATAACTTGTGGATTATTGTGATGTTTTTATCTTAGATGGCTTGAGGGTGAGTAAATTCTTCAGCAACTTTTTTATTTTTGGATGGCCTATTCCTTTAATACTCACATTTCAGGTCTTACTGTACAAAATTTATCAGTGCATGTTATCGACATCTGCCAAATAAATTAATCTAATATAAGTACAAAGAGCCATTTTCTCTTTGTTTTTAATAAAGCTATCTGCTTTATGTACAGGACTGTCTTGAATAACAACAGATTTGTGTTTAGCTGTGCTAATCTAATCTTCTGCTTATTGAGCTCTCAAATGATTCACTCTGGGATGGCGCTACAGTTGGCGTCCAATCATTTGGAGAGGCAATCAAGAGGAGCTGCGGCTCCCTGCCTCTCAAACCAATTACATGTATTCGTTATGATATCTAATTAGCTTCATATTGACTGCCAGGGTGTATCATTCATGTTGGATGAAAAATAATAGCTTATCCATCCAATACTGGCAGCTGTCATTGTTCATACTGTGATGCTATTGTTAACTGGCAAATGTAGTGGAGTTTTTATGGTCCTTTGACAAATAAATTAAACTACTGAATTTGTGCATGAGTGATCTGCAGGTAATGGGTGATTTAAAATCAAATCTATTCTGAGTTAAAATATCTTTTTTTTTTCTTTTTTTTTTGGCATTATCAGTGGCTGATATTTGGAGGGCTCTTGAAATAAATAAATTGGACTAATATTATTTTCTGTCTGTTACCTTTGATGTCACTTTGCCCATTTCTGCCCAGAAATGAGCAAAGATTGCAGCAGATTGCATATTACTCCCTGACCTGCGTGAATGTATAAATGTGGACTAAAGGAATAGTTCACCCAAAAACAACCTGTCTTCATTTACTCACCCTCAAACCATTCCAAACCTGTATGGCTTTCAGTCTTCTGTGGAAATGGAATTACAAAAGAAGATCTTCTGCAGAGTGTTGATCTTACTCTGTCATCTTCTGTGTTCTTCTTCCTCTTCTTTTCATGATTTCCATGCTCTATTAATGCAGTCTCTATCTTCCTCTCTCTCTCTCTTTGAGTGGTTCCCCTCCTGAGATGCTGAGTGGTACATTCCTATCTACTACTCACTGCTGCTCTGCCTCTTGGTCCATCAGACAGCCGAGTGCTTGCTGCACGCTGCACAGCTCCACAGCATCACTCGCCGTGTGTGTGTCTCTCTAAACCTTCAGTGCTGCTCGTTTAGATGTTCAAGATGTGCGGTGGGTGGCCTGTGCTGTAAACGAACATCAACACTTCGGCACTCCCACTGCAAGACTCCTGGTCAGACTCAGTTGCAGCTCTGGGATGTCTTCCCCAGGATCCGCCAGCAGCAGCAAGAGGAATTCCTGTAAGTATCTTCTCTCTTTCTTTTACTGCTGATAGTTGAAGTATCTTTTGACCTGCAGTGCTTCAGTGAATCCACATGGGTTGTTTAAAGATGTGCATGCTGGAACAGAGAAGCTGTTGATCGGGATTTCAGATTGTTTAAACAGTTGTTTACTAGACTTGGCTTGTTTTGTTCCCAATTGGAGGGTGGAAATATTGGGTGGAGTGATATAATGTTTCATTATGTTAGATGTTTATTAATCACTTAATGGCTTTGTAATAAGATGGAAGAAAGAAAGGAGGTAAAGATCATTCTTGCACTCAGTGATGTGTCTTTTAGCACTAAATCAGAGGTTCTTTGCAAATGTTTTTGCATCCAGATCCAGATTTTACACTGGATTTAAGGTGGCAAGCCAAAATGAATGTAGTTGATCATGCAAAGGTAAACAAATGTGTCCTTAAAATCAAATGCTGAAATGTATTTGCATTAGCATGAACTGAAATATACAAAATTATTGTGCGTCTTAAATTTGGATGATTTCACACTCTCGGCAGCCAATAATTCATCAGCCAAAACACTGTGGTCGACAAAAACTGTGTTTATCTTTTTTTAAGTAAGGAAATGTCATGAAACCTCTTCATATTGTCATCTGCCCAGTTTGGCTAGCTTCTAACAAATACAGATGAATTTGCATCAAAAGACAACGGAACCACTTCTGTTGCTAACTCCTTTGACGTCAACGATGATAGGAAGTATTTTTACAATCTTTTAAACATTGATTAGCCTAATTATTTAGTTATGTTAACTATGTATGCTTATATGATGGATGCATTTAGCATTGTTTGTATTTTTTACCAGTTGAGAAGCGCTGCTCTAAAGCACTGTTACTAGAGTCTCCAAGCCACAGCTTTCTAGCATTGTCTAATGCAATTTTTCACAAGAAAAACTTTTGTTAATATTTCATTGCGTGTGAAGATGTTGGAGCGGCGGCGAGTGGAATAATAGCAGCATGTATGAGTCAGTGTGAAAGCTGTGTGAGGGAGAATCCTCAGGGGACGAACTTGAGTACTGAGTATTGATGTTGCGCAGAGACACACTGTGATATCACACACACACATACATAAAGAAAACCTCACATCTCCATGTGCCATTTTTCCACCGCCTTTGAGTCTGTTTGGCTTTCATGTTGATTAGTAGTGCAGGAGAGCTCTCTAAGTCTCATTATTATGATGAACAATATATTTTATGTTTATTGAAAAATGTGCATATATATTTAAGTAGTTTGTGAGCATAAGGAGACTGACAGCAAGTCAATTGTGGTGCTTCATGGGAGTGGGCAGCACAAGTGTTTTGGCATGATATGCTTGTTTTGATTATGCTTGTTTTTCCACTGAGATTTGAATGGTAAACATGATTATTTTAAAGGGGTCCTATGATGTTGCTAAAAAGAACATTATTTTGTGTATTTGGTGTAATGAAATGTGTTTATACAGTTTTCGAAACGCACAATTTTTTACAAAGCTCATTGGTCTGAAAAGTGAGGTGTGCTCTGATTGGCCAGCTATCCAGTGCATTGTGATTGGCTGAATACCTCTGTGATAGAAACGTTACGCCCGTTACCCTACTGTGATGCGTGTCCCGGTCAGAACACCGCTGTGACAAGACAAAACCAATAAAACCCATTACAAACGAGCCATTTGTTGTATCCAGTGGGGACATAATAACAGATTATAATGATTTATACTGTGTTTTTACGCATTGCATTGCATCGCATCACGCTGCATAAACATAAAACCATGTCTGGATCTGTGATCGGAGAAACGACAAACAACAAGCGCTACTCTACACAAGTGGTTCTCAATTCCAGTCTCTCTTTGTTAACACACCTAATTCAGATAATCAACTCGTTAGAAGTGAGCTCCGTGCATGAACAGTGTTCCCTTTGACATGGTCCCTACACAGTGTTCATAGCAGGGGAAATCTGTTGAAGTTAACTTTACTTCGGAACATTCATTCATGGATTTGCGCTGCGCAACGTCTTCACATACGGTGTGTGTGACATCATATACCTCTGTAAATGCACTTTGAATGGAACATATATGTTCGCTTCAAAATGGAATCATGTTGGAATATCCTGTGATGTCCACTTTGCAGGGCACTTACGTTTGAATAGAACAAACGTCTGAAGCCATAAGAGAAACATACCAGAGCAGGTGGGCACGAGGACTGGAATAGAAAACCGCTGCTCTACACTGCTCAAAAATCGCGTTTGAATCATCAGTGGCAAATCCTTTACATATGTAAATGTACTTACAGACTGTGAGTCAGAACAGCCTGCATTGTATTCTTCTCTCCCAGGATCAAAAAACAGTCCTCCGTAAAATGCGCTGCAAACATCTGAATATTTGGGTTGAACTGTTCTGGAACAGTGTTGTAAATACAACTTAACCACTGATTTCTAGTTGTGTCCTCTTTTGGAAGCCCAAACAAAGTATTTTCGCTTTCACAATGCCGGCAGCAACAGCAAGAATCAAAGTTATGCCTTCTTTCTTTGTGTGAACATTTGGGCGGCGTTATGCAAATCTTCCCACATAGTGACGTAGACATGTGGGGGCGTGTTAGAACGAGGCATTTTAGGAGGGCGTGGATGAGTCTAAACTTTTATGTGTGATATTTTTTTGGGTTTTATGCTTTAGTCTTTGCAACTTTAGGGATCTTATCTATTCATGAACAGCTTGTAACACTCCAAAGAGAAAGGACAACTTGAAATCACATCATATGACCCCTTTAAGAATAACTGATGTCTTCAACAAATTGCACTGATTAACAACCTCATAGCTCACAGTAGACCTGTCATAACGGGTTTATACATTAACGGTAAAAATCAATTCCCCTATTAAGAAAATGAATGGGATTTTTACTTCCATTTGATGTCATTGATATCAAATATGCTATGTGATACATCTTAATGCATCATGTTTGAATGTATGCAACCAAGGTGATTGATAAAGAGTTGAATGAAGATGAATGACACAAAGAATGAAGATTTAAATGAGGTCTGTTCTTCACATAAAATATTGTATGACTTTAAAAAAAATTGGAATATAGTGCACATATTATATAGATAACTTTCATGGTACTCTTTTGGTCCTTTCTGAAGCTTGATAGCCCCAGTACCCATTCACTTTTATTGTGTGGAAAACATCAGTTTGGACATTCTGCTAAACTTCTCATTTCGTGTTACACTGAAGAAAGTAAGTCATACAGGTTGGAAAGACATTAGGGCGAGTAAATAATAACAAAATCTAAATTCAGAATGAATTGTTTCCTAAAGAGGCTTTAGGAGATGCTCAAATGAGAACTAGTGTTGGATAGTCTTCAGTTGGATTTACACACAGCGTTTTTTTTTTGCTGACAGCTAAAGCCAGCCAGTCAGTGAGATGACAGAGGTGCTGATTAAAGACTATTGAGCAGAATTCAACAGAGAGCAGGGCTCTAATCTCACTGTCTTGTTTGTCTCTTCACTGCTTCATTTGACTTTATGCGTGCCATGGTTCCCTTGCTTGTACATTAAATATTAATAGTGTTTAAATTAGCATGCAACAGAAAAGATTAGTGTAGTGTTAATTTGGTAGTGTGCTGTATAGCCTTTGCCCTCTCTCCTCCTGGCTTTGCTCTGTGTTCATAAACTGCAATTATTTCATAAGGATGACAGCTTGGAGACATGGATTTGATTTGGAGGTGTGTGTGCGTGTGTCTGGTGTGTGTGTGTGTATGTGTGTGTGTGAACTTTTTTAGTGTAACGTGCAAGTTCTCTATTTATTAAATCATCAGTGGCCCTTATATCTTTTTTATCCAGTACAAATATCTTCTCTGGCCTACTATATAATTTTATGAGTCACACACTTTGTTCAGTGTTGTGACAATGTCTCGATTGTCCCTATCACTAAGGTCACAGAGCAGATCTGACTCACATTATTCATCAGGGGGTTGCCAGATCCTCTCTGAGGATTATAGTGCTACCATTATAATCAACAAAGCTGTCTGTTGCATACAGTATGTGCAATACAACAAAACCAGAACTCTCTCATTATAATGAAGAAACCAGTTTAATTTAGTAAATGCCGTCCAGTTATTATCTCAGAAATAATAAATAAATAAAATTATTTTGACTTTTTAAACCAAATTTTGAGAAAAATGTCTTAATGCTGCAATCTAATAATAATAAAAGTCAAATACTGGCAAATAATAATCAAACATAATGAGTCAAGAAGGATGTGATGAATATAATATCAGTGGTTCATTCACTAGAACCAGAGTGCAGCAGTCGGTTTCTGAGGTGTAAAAACAAAAACAAAAAAAACAACAACAATGAACAGGACGAGATAAAAGAGTAATCCAGAAACAGGGAATGGTCAGGGCAGGCAGCAAGCAATAACAGAAACACAAGGTAAACAGTCCAAGGTCAAAAACACGACAAGGCAGAGCAAAAACAAGGCAGACAAGGCAAGGAAACAAGAAATCAGGATACAATACTTAGCTGTGAGTGTGTGTGCTGCTCAAATAGTCTACTGATGGGAAACATGTGAGTCTATAATCAGTTCCTATGCATGGTATTATGGGAAAAGCCCTCTGATGATGAATAGCAGAGACCAGATTTATGACACTTATGCTCTCAAACCACTTACATATTTGTAAATACTGAGCAAAGTATACAGTATATATTGCACACTGCATGTAAGCAACATATAATAACAAAATTAGAATGCTCCAGTTATAACAAACAAAGCAAGCATGTAATGTCACTGAAGGAGAGGGCACAAATCTTAATTAGCTCTCATGTTGCCCTTTGTTCTTTACATGAAGGTAGGTTAAATGTCTTTACAACATTGCTACAGAAGCAGTCGTGATGGGAATACAGCATTCAGTGTCATGCTGCATTACACATGTACAGTAAACATTCACAGAGCACCTGGTAAAACAGACGGAAAACAGCCTTGTGCTGCTCAAACTACTTAACCTCAGTGTGAACAGTGAAGTGTTCTGACGGCGTCGGAGGTTGAATGGATATGTAAGCATTTGGGAATAATGGACGTGGATGCTCAGAATGAGAGATGGAAGTTAAGGAGGAAAACGAGAGGAGTTTTTTTGATGTTGGATCTGTGCTGCTGTTAATTGGTGGTGGATGTGGCTGAGAGCACAAAAGGAGGACTCACTCTGAGGGAATTATATGTGTGTGAGTGTGCAGAAGACACACACGGATGTCTAGATATAACAGTTGAACTGGGACTGACCCATATTCCATATGCAGCTTTATACTGTATAAAAGGAGAAAATAGAGCTGTTATGTGAATGATGCTGTGCTGATTTACATTTTGCTTCGGGTGATTAAATTATATGAGCTATTAAGAGATAGGTGTTAGCAACAAATAAGTTTATGATAACAGTTTTGTAATTCAGAGTAAGTCAGAAAGCCTTTCCTATAAGTGATCATTTTCACTCAGCCAATTGAATTTTTGTGGCAAACTTTGTGTTATCAAGCCTTTAAGCTTCTGCATATTTTAGTCAAATTGAGTCAAGCCTTTAAGGTGGCCTCCAGATCTTAAAAATAAATTATACACAATTCATTCATTCATTCATTCATTCTAGCTTTTTAATAAAAAATCTATATTTTATTAACATTTTTATTTGATTTTAAGTTTATCATTTGATATTATATCATATATTATTATTTTTATTAGTAGTAGTAGCAGCAGTAGTAGTAGTATTGGTTTAGTTTAAATAAAATATTATTTTTGTTAAGTTGATCATATTTATTATTTATTAATACATTTATTATTGCTGTTATTAGTTGTTTACTTTAAAAAAAAATTCTCATTTCTATAATTAAGTGAATTATGATTTAATTGTTGTTATCTGTTTGGCTTTTAATTAATTTATTATTGTATTATCACAATAATTATTGTTATTACTTATGATTTATTATTATAAGTTATACAGCATTTATTATTATTATTATTAAAAAGAAGAAGAAGAAGAAGAAGATGATGATGATGATGATGATGATGATGATAAAACTGTACATTACTAACTAATGCCAGTGGAGCTAGGCATAATTGGCATATACTATATAAATGTGTTATTGAATAGCCATGAATTCATGGGTTCCATGATTATGATTTGCAAAATGAAATGGGAATGAAATATGGAAGATAATTAGCTAGCTTACGCTGGTTATTGTGGGCTGTAAATCTGTTTTTCAGTGCTGCTATCAAACAGGTCCAGACGTGATTAACTTGCTTGCTGGGATAATGCGTATAAACACCAGCAAATCAGTTATTTTGAATGACATTTCACACTAATAGGCTTGTTTTGTCCCCTCAAACTTTTGATGAACAAATCACTGCACACAGTTCCCATCTGGGACTGTCAGAAAATGACTTATTCCATGTGATCTGAAGTCAGGTCAAACCTGAAGGGTTTGGAGTATATCAAGTCAAGCTATTCTCAGAATAGTGAATCGATTCAAGTCCAAACCTCTAGTTCCCAGTGCAGACAGATGAGACGAGACTACGCCAGAGACCTGGGACCTCAGACTCTCTTATAGAGGTTCAAAGAAGAGACAATTCTGAGATTAGACGATTCTGTCCAGTATATCCTGAGGACGTCACCCTGCTAGCTTCTTTAATTATGCCTTTCCTATTCTCCCTCAACTTGTTCTGTTTGAAGTCTGAGAGACCCTTTAAATAGCTCCAAAACATATTTAACCTCACATACTTAATGAAAATATTTCCTACTTTTCTAAGAACTGATAACTTACAAAATTAACATCCTTCAAATAACTTATATGAAAAGATAACATTGCTTTTGTAAGGAAGTCTCAGATACATAAAATATGAATAAATAAATTTTGAGAATCATGTTATGATTCTCAGATTATTTTCAGTGTATACAGTACACAGCACACATTTTATTTGTACATAAAAGACTGTAAATGTGCTATAGTGAAGTTGTTTAATTAGTTAACTGCAAATTACCATATCATATACAGTTAAAAAAACAGTAAATTGTCAAACAATATGTAATTGTACTGTAGAATACTAATATTATTATTATTATTATTATTATTGGAAATAAAATCTGAAAATACTATTTAATTTATGGTGAAACAGTAAAATGACATTCCCAGAAGTCCCTGAAGCTATATTTCCATCCAAAGATTTAAATTTAACTTATGTGCAAAACTAGAATATCGCATAAATGCTGTCATTACTTTTGAAAGTGGATGCCTGCTGTTTAGGAAAGCAGTCATGTAAGACAAGAAATACTTTGATGACAGACATTGCTCAGGCATTTCAGAACGACCAAAACAACATTTCAGATGCTGTGCAACCAGATCGGTCTGCTGGTTAGTCAAGTTATCCTTTCCCCTTTGTGCAAAGTCACATGACTTTTCTGATGCGCATGGTGGAATTTATGTGGTAAATGTCCATTTTTTTCTTATCAGATAAAAAGTTTATCCCACTCAATTGTGCCCAAAAGTATTTTATGCACATTTTTAGAATTATGCGCATCTTGGCACTTCCATCCACCATGCAATATTTTTTTATGCAATATTCCAAAACGCGCATAAAAATAGGTAGATGCAAACATGACACGTCACAAATGTGTCATAAATAATTTTGTTTTTCCTTATTTTCATCATTAGTGTATATATATGATTGGTTTGTGCTTTATTTTCTGTTATTTAGTTCAGATTTTCATTATTACTTTTCTGTAGTCAAATGAAAAGATACACTGAGATATGACAGAATTGAAGCTTCAATAATATCTGTCTACTGGTTTTGTTTGACCAAAGCAACTAAAAACATACTAAAACATTTCAATGGAATTTAACAGGTAATAATTACTATAATTATTTTGCATTATTGCACTTGGGTCTCTGGGACTTTAAACAGAAGGAAAGCTAATTTTAACCAAACCATACTTCAGATGAGACGCCATAATGACATATATTAATATGACTGATACGTCTGACTGCTTACCATAAAGCAGTGGTTCCAAACCACGTTCCTGGAGGCCCCCCAACACTGCAGTTTTTCCATGTCTCCTTAATCAAACACACTTGATTCAGATCATCAGCTCATTAGTAGAGACTCCAAGACCTGAAATGGGTTTGTCAGACAAAGGAGAGATGCAAAATGTGCAGTGTTGGGGGGCCTCCAGGAATGAGCTTGGGAACCACTGCCATAAAGGCATTCTATTGTCCATAAAATGACATATAAAGGGAAATTCAGCATAAGACCACAGCAAATGTGCTAATGTGTTGTATTATCATTACCTTAATTTGACTGAGCTGAAAAGAATGCTGAGATACTTTTTTTATCTTTAATAGTCTCCAGTCCTGAGTGTGAAAAAGTAATCGCACACACATACACAGAAGGAGGGAGACAGGAAAAGCAAGCTGCCAATTTGTGGTAAACAGCCTTTTAAGCAAATGAGTTTGAGCTGGACCCATCGTTTATTAAACCCTTGAGCGGTCTTCGGTAATTTCTGATTGGAGAATTTTATATTTTTAATTTTTAAAAATCATAGCTTCACCAGAATGGTACAAAACTTGCTATGTGAACACACACACACACACACACACACACACACACACACACACACACACACACACACACACACACACACACACACAAAAAAACAAAAAAAAAACAAACAAAATAAAAACAACAAATTAAAAACAAATTGAGGGCAATTCAAAAAAGCTAAGTGGTTGTTTTAAAAAAAAAATTGTCACACTCAAGGTCTTCAGTTAGGAAATGAATGGGGAAAAAAAATACAGAAAATCTTTGTGTGTACAATCTACAAATCCCCCACAATGCAGAAAAAATTTGCACAGCAGTGAAGGGGTGAAACTCTAAAAGGCGCGGGGACACACATTTGTATACACACACATACACACACACCTATGAACTGGTGTGACTGTAACACTGCAACTATGTAAAATAAAATCAATAATTCGACAACAATGCAGTAAAAAAGAAGGAAGCAAGGAAGGGGTTACACTCTTAAACATCAAGAGTGCAAAACGGTTACATCCACTCACACACACACTTACTTACACACACTCACAGACACACACATACAGAATTATACATACTCAGATGAATTGTTATGCTATAACCATATAGCCAAAATGAGTCAGAAGACTGAAATAAGAGGTTAAAATCAGATCAGACCCAGAAGGATTAAGCTCTGATAAAGCATTCCAGTTAATTTTTGTACAATTTTTATAGAATTTCAATGTTTTGTGTAACAAACTGCTTTCTGTGTTCAGATTTGAATGTAGTAATAATAATGCAAAAACCTACACTTCAAATCAACAGTTAAAACAAAAATATATAAACCCTGAGAAAAAGTAGTCTTTGAGAATTCCTTAATATACATTTAAATCCACGACCTAATAAAAGTAAACAATTATGTATAAAAACAACTAGGGGATTAACAAGCCTCTCTATAGAGTCGTATACAGGAATCTAGTGGTTACTTCATGAAATTACAGTTGTTGTTTTTTTTTTTTGCTCTCACCAGGAGGTGCTATTCTGCCTTCAGAAATTGGATTTTAAAGGTCTAGTCTCTATTTTAATCTAAAATACTGCATTAAAAAAAAAAATAGAATGCATCTAATTAGAAAAAAAAATAATTACAAAAAAAATGTTGTACTATTTTCAATGGGAAAAAAATTATCGTAATTGTTGCTTAAATATTAATTAGTACCATGAAATTCTCTCAAAATACAAAAGAAAAAAGGAAAAAATTATTGAACAAAAATATATTAGATTGATTTTACTCAAGAACAAAAGAGTTACATTTCAGGTGTCCGGTCACTTTTGATGACCATGAGTGTGACTCCCAAATGAGGAGCGCAAACAGCCTCTTTTCAAAATCGTCACTAAATAATGACAGAAAATGTGCTGACGTGCTGCTCAAACTATTAAAATCAGACCAAATGATGGAATCTTGTTAAAAAAAAAAAAAAAACCTTTAGATGCTTTAAGATCCATCACAAGGATGTGCAGAGATGTAGGTGCTACACACAGAGTTTATGATCAAATACATCTAGAGCAATAAAATGAAATAAATTATTTATTATGTCTGTTTCTCTCTGTGTGGTTGAAGAGGGTGTTTTTACATTTCCAGCAGTCTATAATGTGCCACATCTTCACTATCAGTAAAGCAACTCTGCAGGATTATAATCTGCTGTCCCATAAAAATGAAATAAGAAGTAGAAGTTCCTGTACAGTGTGTGTGAGCTGTGATAGCACCTTTCAACCCACATCACATAGCATACAAAGACATCTGACAGCCAGAGGGAACATCTAGCGTATTGTAAAGGGCCACAGTAAAAGGAAACATCAATAATGGCAAGACTGCTGAGCCCTGCTTTTCACAGTCAGTGGATGAGCTACAATGTCCATCTGGCTTAAAAAACATACTCTACTTAACTGTATCAGTGTCTTTTAATACTTTAAGTATGGCTAAGACTTAGACATCGTAGTCCAACTCTTGTCTGAGAGAAAGAGAGGAACATAAGGCTCCAGAATATAGAAAAGACCAGGGAGGCGTATATACAGAGTTGTTTTTTGAAACACATTTGAAGACAGTAAAACAATGCAGCTGTTTCTTTAAAGAGCTATTTTTCCTAAACAGACCCGATATCCTCAAGCCAAAGATCTTTTTTGTTCTTCACTTATAAGATGTTCGAAATACATTTGCAGTGGTATGTTGTTAGTGAACATCTCGGCAACCCATGGTATTTTGATGAATATGTTAAAATGTACTGTGTGCTTTCATCTGAATACAAAATAAACAAAATAAACACAACAAAGATGACAGCAGCATCTAATCAAAGTGATGCGGATAGGTTTGCACCGGCTCTGCAATTTGGCTCTACAGTCAAGTCACATCACGCTTATTTACAGGTCCTTCTCAAAAAATTAGCATATTGTGAAAAAGTTCATTATTTTCCATAATGTAATGATAAAAATTAAACTTTCATATATTTTAGATTCATTGCACACCAACTGAAATATTTCAGGTCTTTTATTGTTTTAATACTGATGATTTTGGCATACAGCTCATGAAAACCCAAAAATCTCAAAAAAATTAGCATATTTCATCCGACCAATAAAAGAAAAGTGTTTTTAATAGAAAAAAAAGTCAACCTTCAAATAATTATGTTCAGTTATGCACTCAATACTTGGTCGGGAATCCTTTTGCAGAAATGACTGCTTCAATGCGGCGTGGCATGGAGGCAATCAGCCTGTGGCACTGCTGAGGTGTTATGGAGGCGCAGGATGCTTCGATAGCGGCCTTAAGCTCATCCAGAGTGTTGGGTCTTGCGTCTCTCAACTTTCTCTTCACAATATCCCGCAGATTCTCTATGGGGTTCAGGTCAGGAGAGTTGGCAGGCCAATTGAGCACAGTAATACCATGGTCAGTAAACCATTTACCAGTGGTTTTGGCACTGTGAGCAGGTGAACAAAATCTTCATCTCCATAAAGCTTTTCAGCAGATGGAAGCATGAAGTGCTCCAAAATCTCCTGATAGCTAGCTGCATTGACCCTGCCCTTGATAAAAGACAGTGGACCAACACCAGCAGCTGACATGGCACCCCAGACCATCACTGACTGTGGGTACTTGACACTGGACTTCAGGCATTTTGGCATTTTCTTCTCCCCAGTCTTCCTCCAGACTCTGGCACCTTGATTTCCGAATGACATGCAAAATTTGCTTTCATCCCAAAAAAGTACTTTGGACCACTGAGCAACAGTCCAGTGCTGCTTCTCTGTAGCCCAGGTCAGGCGCTTCTGCCGCTGTTTCTGGTTCAAAAGCACACGCCTGTGCACGGTGGCTCTGGATGTTTCTACTCCAGACTCAGTCCACTGCTTCCGCAGGTCCCCCAAGGTCTGGAATCGGTCCTTCTCCACAATCTTCCTCAGGGTCCGGTCACCTCTTCTCGTTGTGCAGCGTTTTTTGCCACACTTTTTCCTTCCCACAGACTTCCCACTGAGGTGCCTTGATACAGCACTCTGGGAACAGCTATTCGTTCAGAAATTTCTTTCTGTGTCTTACCCTCTCGCTTGAGAGTGTCAATGATGGCCTTCTGGACAGCAGTCAGGTCGGCAGTCTTACCCATGATTGCGGTTTTGAGTAATGAACCAGGCTGGGAGTTTTTAAAAGCCTCAGGAATCTTTTGCAGGTGTTTAGAGTTAATTAGTTGATTCAGATGATTAGGTTAATAGCTCGTTTAGAGAACCTTTTCATGATATGCTAATTTTTTGAGATTTTTGGGTTTTCATGAGCTGTATGCCAAAATCATCAGTATTAAAACAATAAAAGACCTGAAATATTTCAGTTGGTGTGCAATAAATCTAAAATATATGAAAGTAAAATTTTTATCATTACATTATGGAAAATAATGAACTTTTTCACAATAGGCTAATTTTTTGAGAAGGACCTGTATATAGTTTTTTTTTTTTTTTTTTTTTTTTAATATATATAATAGATTGCTTTAAAGCAAGCAGTTTACACTATTAAAACTTAAAAAAAAAACAGTCATTTTAAACCAAATCTGGCCAATACTTTGTATATTATTGCGCCGCCAACTAGGGGTGTAAATTGGATGGTTCATCACAATACGATACGATATCGATTCACATACCCAGTGAAACGGAATGTGCCGATACTTCAAAAAATTCTTTAATATGATTTTAATAATATTCGATACAGGAGAATATCAATTGATATATCAATATTATTATATTAAATACCTATTTTAAACGTCCATCTACATTTTTATTAACTCACAAATGCAACCAAAACATATAACATGAACATTTATCTTAAATTTTCACATCCTGCTCCTCAATTGGGACATTCACAACAAAAAAATAGGCCTACATTTTATATATATATATATATATATATATATATATATATATATATATATATATATATATATATATATATATATAATAAAAATTAATTGAAAAAAAAGAGACAGTATCTTAGGCTTCTGTGCTAAAATATGCAATGTGTAAAATAATGTAAATCCTCATACGAGATGCATTAATGTAGAAAATAAAAACACAAAAAATAAAGATGTTAAAACTTTATTTGAGACTTTTTTTTTTTTTGGCTGCTACTATGGGCTTAGTGCTAAAAACCTTTTTTACAGATAACCAATTTACAAGCAATAGTAGAAAAATAAATACAATATAACAAAGACCAAAAATTTAATAATCAGTGCTTTTCAGGCAGATCTAAAGAAATTTTCAGGTACAGAAATGTTATAATTAAATGTAAAATAACACTGCATAGTCTTCACTGTATAGATTCATATAGATTAATCCTTATAAAAGTTGTTCAGTCGAAATCAGTGAGATTGTTTTTCAGATCAGAGAGAAGTTTTCTGTTAGTCTGCTTTCAATTTAAGTAGGAAAGCACAGATCCAATATACTGATATGCGTTTTCTTTCTCAACAGTTTACGTTAAGACATAGGCCTAACCGACTGTGTTCACTGGGATATAAAAAATAAAAAAGGTGGAAGAGAGCTCAAGTATTAGTGTGCTGTTGATGCGTCTGTCTGTATGTGTGCGCTTTGGAAGTGTGCGTGTCACTGCTGGCTGAAAACTTCGCACAAGCGCATGATAATTCCATTAACAGTCCCAAGCATCTTTTACACTTGCCCTTCAGACAGTTTTATTTTAATGCATAGACAGACATTGGTAGGGCCCTATGAAATCCATTTTTTTTTTCCCCAAATTCCATTTAATTTTTCCCCAAATTCCATTTAATTTTTTTCAAAATTCTGTTTTTTCAGTTTAATTTTTCTGGATTCTGTTTTTTCCATTTTAATTTTTCTAGACTCCTTTTTAATGATTAAATTAAATTGTATTAATTAAAAAGCATGTTTAATTAATTAAAATCATAACACTTATACATTTTCTTATCGATTTATTAAATGTTTAACAAAAATTACATGTTTAGGGCTCTATGAAATGTTTTATTTTTTCTTCACCATATCTTTTATTGTTACCTAATTCTGTGTTTTAGCATGTCCAATTATTTAAATGCATAAAAACAACTTAATTTATTCAATTTTTTCTTAAAATAGCCTTATGGAATGTTTTATTTTTTCCCCTCAGAAATTCTGTTATGTATTTACATTTTTCTGGTTATCAAATTAAGGCATAAAACATTAATTTAATTTATCTTTTAATTATTGAAAATAAGCAAACTTTTGTAAAGGGGATTTACTATTAAAATTAAAACATGGAACAAATGCTGTGATTATTTCCTGATTATTACGTTTTCCGCATCACGGAAATCATAGGGCCCTACATTGGTGAAAATGTGAACAGTGCCAAAATAAGGTGCCTATTTATACTACAGATATTGATATTTTATATTTGACATATAATCCATGTATCGATCCATATCGATTGATCGTTACACCCCTGCCACCAACAACACACATTAGTCGTGTTCCTGAGTAAATGAGTATTTTTAATCGGTTGAATGAATAATTCAATTACTCACTCGTAAAGTCAGTAGCAGCATCCAATATCGCAGACTGTCTACGTACTTCACTTGAATAAGAAATTATTTCATAACTGTTAAAAAGGTATGTTCTATATATTTCATTATATTCTTTATATTATATTCATTATATTATATATAATTTCATTATATATTTAATTCACAAATGAATTTGTGTTTTGTTTGTTTTTTTTTGTTTGTTTTTTTTATGAGAAAATCACTGAATGATTAAATTACTGACTCTCAAAGACAGTCAGTTGTTGCCACCTACTGGCATAACGATGTAACGTGCAGAAAATTTTACTGATAAATCATCATCAATAATACACAGATTGACAGCTTTTCTCAACATGCAAAAACATACAACAAACATTGAAATGTCCCTGACTTCATGATTGATTTTTTTTAATGGTCACTAGATTTTAAATTGTTATTAATGTTGCTTGTGACCATTTACAGTAAGTCAGTTTGGAACACTGCCACATTTTCAGCTACTAATTTCAAATCCAGTGATGTTGGAGTAATGTTTAAGGACTTTTCATAACAGCAAAAGTGTACTGCAGTGCTATTTGCATTTTAATGCGCTGCACTATTTACTTTCTTCCTGTCACAGATTTAGAGGGATTATGGGTTCAGTTCGTTATGCCTTTCTTATTAAAGGCCACTCAAAATGGTTTGTGCCACAATGATTCTCTCCATGCTGAGGCCCCTCTAGATGCAGCAAAACTCCTGTCAGCCCAGTGGCAAATATAAACTGACACCCGAGTAACCAACATCTTCCTGAGCCTGTCATTCTCAAAGACATGCTTGTATTTCCATTTCTGACATTTCATGTTTCCCTGTCAGCCATCCCACTAACGCTTGACATTTGTGAGCTAAACTGTGATTGTAAATGTAATTAAAATTTATATGACAAAAGGGTTGGTAGACTTCTGTTAAAAAGGGCAACTCTGAGACCCGCTTCTTCTTTCGTTGCATTGCATCATTGGTTTACTCTCATTCATTCTGACGCACAGCTTTTCCACTCATGTGCACAAATACACTGCCTTTCCTATCTAGACGGCCTCATTAATACGACAGTAACTAACCATAATAGGTTCAAATGGTCAGCACTGGACTTTAATTAACATTTTACATTACACTGGCCATTCTCATTCTTTTCCTCATTGTATTGCATTTAAATGGCCGTTGTTTTGACTGAGTGAGCAGTTTAATGGATTCCTGCAGGCTGTTTCATGTGTAATTTGTAAGGAGTAAGTTATGTTATGGCCCTGGACTTTTTTAGATATAATGAATAGTGGCATTTTCAGTGGACAGGAGGGCTGTGTAAGGGAACAACAGCCTGAGGAATCAAAGTCTTTTCCTTAACATGCTAATAATCATTCTGAAAACCCTGCATAATTTCCCTTTTACAGGAAAAATCTAAATTATGTCATCATTTAACGCAATTAAACCCACCTACTGTATTAAAAATTGTTGTATATGTCTTTGAGTGTAATTGTGTGTAATTGTGTATTGAGTGTAATGTTAAAATGTAAGTATCAAATATTATGAAACAGTTAGAACACATCTCCATCAGCTATCCTTCTTTTTGGACATATAAATATCAGCAACTGCACCAAATTGCATAATCTTTTGCTCAGTTATGTATGGGGTAGGATTAAGGGATCTAAAATATGCTAATGCAGAATGAAGCATTATGTGCTTTAGGAGTACTAATAAAAAGCCAATATGCTAGTAATATGCATGCTAATAAGCTTCTACTGTAGAATTGGTCCCTAACCTGTTACGGAAAACACATATGCAAACTTTTTAATATTTTGTCTAAAGGTTTAATAATGGTTTATTTAAAGAAAATTATGAAAATAATGATTTCTGATTATAATTTCATGTCAGGCTTTTCAGGGTTTATCGCCTTCATGTCATTGGAAATAAATATGTACCGTATGACTTTATTTCTTCCACAAAACTATTCCTTTTATTTAAGGCATTTTCCCTACATACTAGCCTTGCTGTTTTATGGCTGAAAGCACTCTGATATTCTCAGACCTGGAGAAAAGTGACAGAAAGAGGATGTCTGATCAATTTAAGGGAACTCTATGTTTAGAGCCTTCTTATCTAATCATCTTCTTGTCAGGCTGCCTAGTCCTTTCAGACAGGCTATCATTGCTCTGTCAGACTACTCCAGAGTCTATCATATCATATTTCAGGGTTAAAGTGGTATTTATAGCTTTATCAATACTAAGACGCATGGCAGAATGCAGACGATTGTAACTGATACCCACTGTGAGACATGCACCTGTTTACTCCTGCAGATGCTAACAGAAGTCCCACAAATCGAAAGTAGTGTTTATTAATGGCAGTTTTAAAGAAAAGTGTGACTTTCTGGCTATTATTCCATGCATTTGCATCAATATATAAACAAATGCACACGTTTTCTCATTTCAGCAAATAAAACAAAAATATTTAGCTAAATTAAAAAGAACTATAACAAGTCATGGTTCATCTGTGCTTTAACATTGGCATGTTATACTGTGGCAAAATGTTGTGTTTATTTTCCTGAGTGTTAAACATTTGGTGTTAATAATACATGCCATTTTGGTATTAATTTGCAAATGAAAATTTTACTTAAGGAAGCATACAGCACAAAGGCATCATCTTGCACAGTCTTCAGTTCTTTTGTTACCGTCTTAATTTGCATCAGCTCATTTGCTTATGGTGACCTTGGTAAGCTGGGATTGTTGCAGCTTCCTCTAACTATCACCCTGGGAAATGTGTGGGTTGGTATGAGGATGGCACATATTTAACATAACACCATTTTACCTCTATCAAAGGGCAAAGCTCATTTACAGGCCCATTCAATCAAGTCAAATTAATATAAGATGTACAGATCTGGAGCGGTTAGAAAAGTCAACCCTAAAGACATACATGGATCTATTTTTGCCCTAGTGTCTTCCACCCCACCCATTGTCTTTTTCATGCTTGTGGCCTTTCATGCGTGGCCTTTATTCAGGATTAGTTTGGGGTCATAGCACACGGAAATGACAATGTTTGCTTTCCTTAAAATGATAAAAGAAAAAGAAAGAAAGAAAGAAAGAAAGAAAGAAAGAAAGAAAGAAAGAAAGAAAAAAAGAAGAGAGAGGCATTCATACATTATATAATATTTACCAATAGAGAGCAACAGTGACCACCCACCCTAACTTCAGTAGCCAGTATCTTATTATAAATGTAAGCAATAAGGTACTGGAGGCGTGCTGTATTGTGAATAAGTCATGGCTGAAGGGTGTTGTTGTGCAACCCCTTCAGCTGTGACTTATTCACAATGCAGCACGCCTCGAGTACCTTATTGATTTTATAAAATGGTTACCACACAATAAAAAAAAATATATATTAAAACCAATTTTGTATGTATTGATATGATACTTTTTTGAAGCAAGTTTGTTACATGCTGTCCTTCCACTAAAAAACAGTTCCTGACAGCAACAGTAAACGGCAAGAGAATGTTTTGATCAGAGCCACTGAGAAACAACATTGTTTCTCAACGGCTCTGATTCTGATGTAACATATGCCTCGTCACATGGAGCTCAATAAAAACAGAGAATAGGAAATCTTCTCGTCTGTTGTCTTATTTTTTAACACTATAAATGATATTCTCTCACAAAGAAACATCTGCTTGTTATCTCTCACCATGAGAAAACACAGTGGCGTAGCGAGTCAGCCCCCGGCCCATATGCAATTTTTTTTTTTATTCTATTTAATTTGTAGTGAGATAATTTGCCTCATTTCAAGCTACATATGAATCAATGATATTTTCCTCTTTAATATTAGCAGCACGAAATAGACATGAATATTTGAATGCATGTTGAATCAATCAGAGTAAAAAAAAAAAAAAAAAAAAAAGTCAAAAGAATGACGGATGCCACAGACTTTTGCTTTTTTTTTTTTTTTTGGAGTAGACCTATAGGTGGAATTTTCACATTAACTTCACGCAAATTAACATGATTTTATTATCATAATTTTTCAATTTTAAAATAATAATTTAAATCATTCTATAGATATATTTATGTCGTCGATGAAGCGCTCCTGCTCAAGACCAAGATGACAGAAAGTGCATCCTGTTATTTTCCTTATTTTACAAAAGCACAAAGTTTTGTTGATATTGTGAGTGTACACAAATACAAGTAGACCCTTTGTAATTCTGAATGATGTATACTCTTACGTTTATGAACAAAAATGATGGCGTATTTTTAAGTTTCCACTGTTATTTAAAAAAAAAAATGCTGTGTTTTTGCCTCCATGTCCTGCAAAGCGCGCTTTAGCTTCCACTCTCTGCACAAACGATTGGATATGCACCTAAAAGCACTCGTTTATCTAGGTTAAATGTTTAAATTAATACTGTGAAATGCATGAAGTGTTTTATGTCTATTTATTTTAGGCAAGTCGTGTTGGTTTGAGAAGGCTAAATTGGTCAAACATAACGCTCAACTCACTGTCTGCCGCTTGGTCATTCCTTTAAAAAACAAAAAATTTAATTTAACAGAAAAAGTTCCCTTCAGCTAGGCAGGCCCCCAAACTGCCCGGGCCCATATGCACCTGCATACCCTGCATATAAGACGCTACGCCACTGAGAAAACATCTGTTTTCTGTCTTTTAGTTTAAAACATTCAGATTCACGGCACAGCGCCTGTTTGCAAGCATCATTAGAATATAAACTGATAGACATATATGGACAAACGGAATCATACCTGAAACAGAAAACTAATAAATACAGTAATATTCCCTAAAGAAACTGTGAGCTTCCACACAGACGTGCATGCACATCAATGACGGGAGAAGGGCGTGGTCTCAAAACTAAAGATGAAAGATCCAGCATAAAGCCAGCAGGGGTCACTCAGACTTCATTTAATACATATCAAATAGTTTATTTTGACGAAATACATTATACCAGTTTTGACTTTATATGATTGATTGTTAATGTTGCTAAGGGTGGTTGCTAAGGCTGTTGCACAGTGATACACAGAATAGTTGGGTGAAGCGGTCATAGCCGTGCTGTATTGTGAATAAAACAAACTGACCAATCATAAGAATCGAGGACTGGAACTAACTATTTTAAGAAGAAAACCGAACTCTCCGCTTACGGCTATGCAAACTAGAGGAGGACAGAGAGAGAGAGAGAAAAAAGGGAACTTTTTCAGACAGCTGCAAGAAATGAGATAACAGTAACAGAAAAACACAAAAGAAAACACACTTCACTACAATACAGCTCCTACTACAGACAATTGCTGCGAGATACGTGTGGATGTGCCACAGCCTGAGAGACAGCTGGTGAATGTGTGTGTGTGTGTGTGTGTGTGTGTGTGTGTGTGTGTGTGTGTGTGTGTGTGTGTGTGTGTGTGTGTGTGTGTGAGACAGAGACAGCAGGTGAATGTGTGTATTGTGTCTCACCACAGTGATCCTAAGTATGTGTGTTTCTATGTAAGTGAAAGACTGTGGTATCAAATGTTCACACATTATAATTTGTTACAGTTTAATATTTCTAAGATGTTATTATATTCCATTCTATTACTGTGATGTTCATTTAATTATTATTATTGTTATTATATATTTTTTTATATTTTTGTACATGTATACTAAGCTTTGGCAATATTGTATTATTTACAGTCATGCCAATAAAGCAATTTTGAATTAAATTGAATTAAATATATATCTCATATGAATTACCTATATCCCACAAGATATTTAAAGTATTTATGGGTAATGAAGTTTGCCTACTTTAAACTTTTTTCTTTTCAATATGAAGAACTTTAATGGGATTTTACTCCCAGAAGCTGACTGTTATGCTCTGTACCAGAGAGAGTTGCCTTTAATGAACAGATTCACAAAAATTGCAAGACAAAAAGAGAATTATTAAAACTACTATGTCTCTACTTTTCACAGCAGTGTTGTGCTGAAATTGTCAACACTGGGGGAATAAATTCAGAGAAAGGAGCCGACCATATTAAAGAAATAATTCACACTGCTAATGAAAGTCTCAGGTGTTTGTAATAAACCAACATCATTTTGTTTATTATCTTGTTCGTTCACTTATATTCTCAGCATATAATAAAATTCATAATATTTCCGAGAAACAATTTTTCCACACCTGTAAGCATAATAGATAAGTGAAGCTTTTGTGCAACATCATGTATACGGGAATACATTTGGTTAGTGCACTACACATAGAATTCTCTACTGCTCACATACTTCGTTGGCATGTATTAAGGAAACCACCCTGCCGTTCAGTTGGTACTGTCTAATCATATTTGTCTGCCCAGAGCTGACACCTCTGATTTTTCCCATGTGGATGTGGGAGGAGGATTATGAGCTCTGCTGGCTGTCACTAATGCACATGATTGACTGACAGCTGAATGTCATTATTGGAATATAAAACTCTGATGCCATTGGGTTTTCACTGAGCAGCAGGCTTAGCTGCTCACATCTGATGGGTGTCGGTGTGACTCATATAACACATCTAATCAATGCTTTTCAGGGAATCCCTTTCATTTATGAAAACATATCAAATGATTCGGTAGTACTTTTGTGCTTTATATTAATTTTCAGTAGTAAACATTACAGTATATAAAGCTTAAAGGAATAGTTCACACAAAAATGAATATTTGCTGAAAATGCACTCACCCTCAGGCCATCCGGGTTGTAGATGAGTTTGTTTCTTCATCAGAACAGATTTGGAGAAATTTAGCATTAAGCCACTTACTCACCAATGGATCCTCTGTAGTGAATGGGTGCCGTCAGAATGAGAGTCCAAACACCACATTAATCCACAAGTAATCCACACCACTTCAGTCCACCAATTAATATCGTGTGAACTGAAAAGCTGCATGTTTGTAAGAAACAAATCCATCAGGGTGTTTTAAATTGAAACCATTTCTTCTAGACAAAATATCAAACCTAATATCAATATTTTTTTTTTTTTTTTTTTTTTACTGGAGAAAGCAATATTATGGATAGAGGACTCATTCTGACGGCACCCATTCACTGCAGAGGATCCATTAGTGAGCAAGTGACATAATGCTAAATTTCTCCAAATCTGTTACTATGAAGAAACAAACTCATGTACATCTTGGATGGCCTGAGGGTGAGTACATTTTCAGCAAATTCCCACACGCTTTCTAAGATAACTGCACCCTTTCCAAGACATTAAACACCCACTACTACATGTTACTCTGTTCAAGAGAAGCCAGCTAAAGCTGCTCAAAGCACAAGTCAGAGATCTTCATGTGAGCGTCCAGTCGTTGGTGTGCAGCAGAGATGCAGTGCCGTTGTAATGAGCTCATGAGGATATGATGAAGTGGGCTAGTGCAGGGGCAGCTCATGGATGCTGTGTTTTGTTGTTTGCTCGTTGCTTGGTTACCTGTTGAACATCATGCAGTGTCATTGTCTGCGCCTCTCTCCCACTCAAACCTACAGAATACTCTTCAACAGCCTTGAAAGCAGGTGAAAGAAAAACATCATCTAAAGTCATGGCAACAGGTGCACCTGCAGGACCTGCTACAGCTTAATGCTGTTTACAAGTCAATTAGTATTTATGGAGATTTCAATTCAATTTGTAGTGAACAATGTGTCCTTTTACTTACTGGAACAGTCTTGCATTTGGTTTAATTTTTTTTTTTTTTTTTTTTTTGCTTTGGTATAATCTACTTAATGATACATAATTTGATTTGTCTTGTAATCACTGGCTGTGCTTCCAAAGGTCCACAGTAAATGGGGTCAGAGTTGAAACTGCTTGAATACTGAGTGCTGCTGTAGCTCAAGACATTAGGGAATTATGTGAAAGGACCTTAAATCAGTATTCCAGGTTTGAAACAAGTTAAGCTCAATTGAGAGCACTTGGGATAATGTTGATCATCACAGAAAAATGTATTTAGACTCATTCTTCCTTTTCTTCAAAAAATGCAAAAATCTGGGTTACAGTGAGGAACTTAAAAAATGGAAGTGAATGGGGCAGATAGAAAACAGAAGTGAATGTTAAATAGACAGTTTAGCCACAGGACATAAACAATATGCATGTTAACATTAATTGAGCATGGGAAAACACTAATGTAAATTTGTAATCATGACAATGTCACAGATTACTATTTTGAATATCAATTAATTCCCATGCACTTGTTTGTTAAACTGAACATCCAGTCAGAAATCTCACTCAATGGCCCTGATGCAGATTCAGCATGCTAGATCTGCCACCAATGTGTGGAACACCCCCAAAAACAACTAGCCTGACAGAAACTCTGCGACGGCCCAACATCGGCCGAATGGCTGACCGTCGGTTTGGTGTGTCCCAGCCTTTAAAAGTATGATAAAGTGTACTTCTTTTTTTATTACAACGGATTCACATTTCTGCTTTTAAATCCTCCTAAAATTGCTCCCATTTACATCTATTGTACTGTAAGCACTTCACCATAACCTCAAAGCTTTCAAAGAAAAGGACGGACAAGTGTAAATTATAATTTTTTTGTGCCCCAAATGCTCTCGATTGAGCTTAAGTTGTACTGAACCCCAAATATTCCTCTAATGGTTGTTTTCTTATCACTTGGTAGTGTGAAAGCAACGCTTACAGTAGGAGGCCTACTGATGAGAAGTGTAACAGCCAGTAGGGAAGAAAAGCTGTCATCCTAAATGTAAGCAAAAGGATTTGTTTTGTTCTCTTCCTGTTCCTCCCAAGCAGCTTGATACCCGCTGGCTTTGGGGCGGGCATCATGGGTCCATTACACATTAAGACACAACATGCTCACAGCTCGTATCTCTCTGACAGAAAAGTGAAATAATAGTCTGAGGCAGTCCTTTGATCCTGGGTGGAGGCGTTTACAGCTGTTCAGCATGGATAATGCATTCTCTCAGAATGGCACATCAAATAACGCTGATCGAAGCTCTGGGCTGTTAAATTTTTATACCCCTGACTGGGGTGGGATGTGAAGTTTTTTTCTTTTTTCTGAGAGTTAGTTAAGATGTCATAAGATGATTTTAACATGCAGGTTTTTATGCCTACTAAAGCATAAAAGATGACAAGTGCACTTGGTTGCCGAGTAATATAATCAATCAGATTCAGGCTGATTAAAGGTTTGATTGATTGATTGCCTGATGAGAATTTACTGATTGACTGGCCGCATTAATTATATACTATGACTGAACTAGCAATCGACAACTAGCAATACATTTATTAATTGATATTAAACTGAATTAATAAATGCAGTAAACATTGTTTTATTTTTAGTTTGTGATACTTAATACATGCCTTTGTTGTTAACAAACTGAACCTCAATAAAAATAGAATGATTGACAAAATTATGAAATTATAGATAGAACGATAGCAGGATAAATATATATATATATATATATATATATATATATATATATATATATATATATATATATATATATATATATATATATATATATATATATATATATATATATATTATGTCAGAACGATAAAACAATAGATTTGTTTATTTATTGATCCAACAATCAGCTATCTCATATACATATGAGTGCTGTTCTTCCTGTGGTCAAAATCACTATTACATATCAATTTTTACAAAATAAGCATACATTCATACAACATACAACCATAAACAAAGACATTTAGTAGAAGATGAACTGAAAATATTCCTTGATTTAAGTTGGTAAAAATTTAAATCAAACTCATGAACTAAGAACCCATGTATACTTATAGGGTGAAAAAACTTTTACTTGTATAACACCTTTTTAACAAAAACAGAAGTTAAAAAAAATCATATAAAAACTTGTGTAAATAAATACAATTTCAATTTAATTTTAAAGACCATCTTACTAGCTTCATTAACCAAAAAACTAGGTAAGGAATTCCATGCTACCATGGCCCTATAGTGTAATGTTCTCTGTCCGGCACCTGTTCTATAAACACAGGCAGGAGAAATCTTCCTACTGATGACTGACGTGTGACATATTCGTGTCCATCCTGAGAAAACTTAAAATTCTTAAATTAAAATAACAGGAGTCCTTGTTGTTATAACCTTTCTTGCAAAAACCAAGAAGAGAATAATATAACCTACTTTTAACTGGTAACCAGTTTAACATAGTCAACATATCACAAACTCTAGTTCTATATGAACAATTAAGCACTATACGGGCAGCTTTATTTTGAGCCACTTGTAATCGATTGAGATTACATTCTGATGTATTGGACCATATGACTGTACAGTAATCTAGCTGAGAGAGAACCAAAGCTTCCATTAATTGTTTAATCAAATGTCTTGGTAAATATATTTTACAATATCTAATTGCAGCCATCGCTCTCCCCATTTTCTTCAACATTTCATCAATCTGTTTTGTCCAGGACATACGGCTATCAATCAATACACCAAGTAACTTTACCTCTGTAACCTGTTCTATTTCTATGTCATCTAGTTTTAATTGCAGTCTTGGCTCTACTCTCCCTACCCTTTTAGAACATAATACACTACATTTTGTTTTTTCTATATTAAGTACCAATTTATTTATATTAACCCATCTCCTAATATGCACTAGCTCTTCATTTAGAGTCTCTTCAAGCTCTCTTGACGTGAACGATGATGAATATATGGTAGAATCATCTGCGTACATAGCAATGGAAGCATTGTTTAAAACTAAAGGTAAATCATTAGTAAATATTGAAAATAAAAGTGGCCCCAAACAACTCCCCTGTGGCACTCCACAGCTCATAACCCTCATTTCTGAGAAACCTCCATTGAAATATACACAATATTTTCTATTGGTAAGATAACTATTGATCCATGCAATAGAATCCCTGTCAAAACCATAGCAGTGCAATTTCTTAATTAACAATTTATGGTCAAGAATATCAAAAGCGGCACTGAAATCTAGTAAAACAGAGCCCACTATCTTTCCTGCATCGATTTCTTTCAGCCATTCATCAGTCATTTTGTGTTAACGCTGTAGCTGTAGAATATCCCTTCCTATAGGCATGTTTGATGAGCTGTGTTCAAGTCATTTATACAAAAATAGTTTTGAATTTGCTCATATACTATTCTTTCCATGATTTTACTTAGGGTGGGTAATATACTTATCGGCCTACTATTCTTCTCTGAAAAATTCTCTTTATGATTTTTAGGCAGTGGGATAATTTTTGCAATCTTCCACTGAGCTGGGCAGACTGATTTCTCCAAACTTGAATTAATAATATGAGAGATAGGTAGGGCCAAAACATCTGCTACAGGTTTAAGCAATCTAACATCCAAATTATCAATCCCTGCTGGTTTATCCTTGCTTGATCTTATTAAATTTTGTACTGTAGACACCGTAACTTTTTCAAAATGAAAACTACAAGATTTATTCATCATCAGCTTTTTGGTAATAAGTTTAGATGAGTACTCTACATAGTTATCATTTGTCTTCATACCATTATTTAATTTCTGAATTTTATCACTAAAATAACCACTCAGATAATTAGCAATTTCACTTGGTTTAGTGATAAAATTGCCCTCGGCCTCTAAAAAAGATGGTGTCAATCTACCACTTTTACCCATAAGCTGATTAAGAACCTTCCAAATTGTCTTAGTGTCAATATTATTACTACTAATTCTATTATAATAATACTTTTTCTTTTTGGCTTTATTCAACATTGTAACAAAGTTTCTTAATTTATGATATTTACCCCATTCCCTTTCACTACCTGATTTTACAGCATCTGCCTTAGCTCTATCCCTCTCAATCATATATGTTTTTTAATTCCTGATCTAACCAAGGAGAAAAAAAAATTCCACACATTAAACTTCCTGATTGGTGCAAATTTATTTACAAATGGGGAGTAATACATTGTCAAACTCACCCAGAGCAAGATCCGGATCTTCTTTTCATAGAACTTCAGACCAGTCCACCTCTCTTACTTCATTACAATAATTGTTTTCATTAAAGTTTTTGAAAACTCTCTTGAAAACAATCTTCTGACCCCTTTTTGGTATTTTTGTTTTTCTCCCAATAACAATAAGGTTGTGGTCACTACAGCCTACTGGAATGGAAGCTACACTGGAACACAGCTCAGAAACATTTGTAAATATCTAATCAATACAAGTTGCAGATATAACCCCATCCCCTCTTCTACATATTCTAGTAGGCTTCTTGATTACTTGTGATAAATTACATGTATTCGCTAGAGAAAGTAATCTCGCCTTAAGTGGACAGTCTCTCACACTCCAGTCTATATTAAAGTCTCCTAAAAAATACACCTCAAAATTTGTATCACATACTTTGTCCAGTACTTTACATATATTATCCAAGTACATTGAGGTTGCACTTGGGGGTCTATAGCAACATCCCATCAATATTGATTTTATATAAAGAAGTTTTATTTCCAGCCATAAAACTTCCACCTCTTCACATCCTAGATCACTTCTGATTCTAACTGGTATATGCTCTTGACAATAAACAGCTACTCCACCTCCCTTAATTGCACCCCTATCCAGTCTGAACAAATTATAACCTTCTATTTTCAATACATCACTATTTATTGCTGAATTCAGGTGTGTTTCTGATATTGCAAGCATATGTAATTTATATTCAGTCAGAATCTCAGTGACATCAACAACTTTATTACGTAAACTACAAATATTCAAATGACCCAACCTCAATCCCTTTTGTGATAAAATGGGACCATGCATCCTACATCAGTAGGCTAACAGTTAACCAACATAACATTACATCAAAAATAGAGCCGTCTTCTACACAAAATCTCATCAACACATAACACAGACACTCCCCCCCTAACCCTTTCCCTCCCACCCCACACACACACAAACACACAAACACAACCAACATAAAGTCTCAGTAAATGTAATATGCTTAACATCATCTCCAACTATTCAAAGTCCCGTGTTTCTGTGTGACTTTATGAAACTATTATAACCCATAGACCTCTTACGGTTTAGTTCAGTTTCGGATGTTTGTCCACAGCTTCCCAGTAAGCTTCCGCCTTCTGGTGATCCGTGAATTTCCGCGTCTCACTTCCATGGGTAATAATTAAAGTGGCTGGATGAATAATTCCATGTTTTACACCAGCAGCTCTGAGTTTTTCCCTAATTTCGCCGAATTTTGCCCTCCGCTTGGCCATATCTGACGTTAGATCAGGGAAGAACTGAAGCCTTGTCTCCCCGTATCCGAATCTTTCTATTTTAGTCACTTTCAGACTTTTTCAAACTTTTTCTCAGAGCTTGGCGTTCATGCCGTGTCTCACTCCTCACGCATGCTCAGAATCAGTATAACTCAGTTGTGGCTAGATAGATAGATAGATGCAACTGTAATACTGTCAATAAACCTGCAAAATTCCTTGACATGTCTGTGTGTGGTGGCTCTTGATGCCTGACCCCAGCCTCAGTCCATTCCTTGTGAAGTTCACTCAAACTCTTGAATCGATTTTGCTTGACAATCCTCATAAGGCTGCGGTTCTCTCGGTTCGCTGTGCATCTTTTTCTTCCACACTTTTTCCTTCCACTCAACTTTCTATTAACATGCTTGGATACAGCACTCTGTGAACAGCCAGCTTCTTTGTCAATGAATGTAATTCCCCATGATTGTGTAGCTTAGTGAACCAAACTGAGAGACCATTTTGAAGGCTCAGGAAACCTTTGCAGGTTTTTTGATTAGCTAAATGGCATGTCAACATATTCTAATTTGTTTGAGATGAATTGGTGGGTTTTTGTCAAATGTGAGCCAAAATAATCACAATTAAAAGAACCAAAGACTTAAACTACTTCAGTCCGTGTGCATTGAATTTATTTAATACTCGAGTTTCACAATTTGAGTTGAATTACTGAAATGAACTTTTCCACAACATTCTAATTTATTGAGATGCACCTGTAGTAGATTTTATGGGCCTAATCAATGTAAATAATGATTTAATAATTATAAAATAATTATTTATGCCATAATTATTCTAAAGCACCATTTTACAGAAATAGTGTTTAAAGAATAACGTTTAAGTGAACAAAATATTGGTAATTCTAACCTTACGCTCATAGTTTTTAATAGAATACATTGCATCCGGTTGGCTGGTCGCATACGGTCTAGCTGCAGAAGTTCAAATATTTTAACACATCTGAAGCTCAAATCGGATCCGAATTTTCCACAAATGCATATGATCGGAACTCCGGGCAGCTCCTGCACTACTCTCCATTCGAAATGAATGACTTCCGGTCTGTTGCTTATCGTTCGTAGGAGATAGTGGAAATGCCCGTTCAAACTAGCAGTGACTTTTTGTCACTGCATGTCGCCAGGGGCTGGCGATGAGGATGCTAGTGGGCGTTCTCAATATTTCATTTCATTTATTTATATAGCACAAATAAACACAACAGAAGCTGACCACAGTGCTTTACAGAATTTAAAACTAAGATACAAATAAGATAGAAAGATAAATAAAAAAAATACTAGTTGCCTTGACAACAAATCAGATTTCTTGCCGCTAAGTACAAACATTTTGGAGGCAAAAGACTAAATATAATCTAAATCTAAATTAAATCCGTACATACAAACAAAATGAATGAGAAACAGAGCCTACTTTCTTCCATTGCGTATTTTTATCTACGGCTGAGAGGAGAATGATCACATGAACTCTACCGTCTTCTTTCCTGTTGGCTGTTGCTCCCGAGAGTCACTCTTCATTTGCATTAAGTTGAAGGATTCTGAACTTTGCCGTGTTGCTGGACACGCCTCATCCGGTTGACAATGGCCGCAGTTGCTCATGTCGCTCGTGTCGCCGGAAATCGCCAGCCCTCCACTGAAATGAATGGCATTGTGTCGCTTTGCTGTTGCGTGTCGCTTGTAGTGTGAACGGGGCTTAAGACACGGCTCGGCTGGACTCGGTTTGCGTTTTCACTGCAGTTAGTATCGCTTTAGAGTGGGTGGGATTATTCACTAGTAATGGGAAACCGAGGCTTTCTGAAGCGTTTGAGGCTTTCATGAAATTATGCCAAAAAATGGTTCATTACTCAAAGCTTTTAACACAGTGTGCATTGGCGACATGGTGGTCGGACTTTGTTTTCTCCACCATTTCTGACAAATCATCGCAGAGCAGAGGATGGTTTGAAAAAACATGGGACCAAACAAAGCTTCGGAAGTCTGTGACATTCAAGAGTGAAATCAATCTGGGATCAATACAATATCTAATATAATCTAAATTAATTTGTGCCAATGAGACCACAACTCATGTCATGTATAGCTTGGTCAACGGATTCACATATCGATCAATAATATAAAATACACAAACATGTGATCATAATTCATAATTGTGATCATCAGGTGGGATCGTGAAGCGCCAGTTTTTTCAAACCAGCTGTTCTGACCTTCCGATACTGCATGATGTTCGAAGCTTCAAACGTAATCATTAATGTGGCATCATCAATCATGTGGTGTCAGTGGCACAGTGTGTGATACAATAGTGGTTTGAAAACTGCGTCAGAGCATCTGAGCTGTGGTATCAATTGTCCCATCACTATCATTCACATGTCGCTATAGTTGCACTGCCATGACTCCTGAAAATTTTTTTCATTCCACGTCACCCCATCAAGCTCTCGCTGGATCTGCTCCTCTGCTATCAACAAGAGCAACGTCTGTACTTCCTCAACAGACAAGGAATCAGCCACTTTTTGGTTGTTAAAAAAGGTTGCGTTCGATTCTTAGATGGCTGTGCTGATTTAAATCTAGCAGTTCCGTTGTGTTTGTGTCGAAAATTCAGTGATGCAGGTGACGATTCTCTCCGACCAATCCGTGATCAGCAGAGTTTACGCGTCACGTTTTGGTAACGGTACGGTTCACTTGGAACCTCAACCGAGGTGGTAGTACTAAAAGTAGTACCAGGTAATCTACCCAGTGGAAAACCCCCCAAAAGTGAACCATACCGAGCCGTACCATACAGTGGAAAAGCGCCATTAGTGTACAGTTATTGTGTTTTTTTGTTCTTTACGGGAGGTCCAAACACATGCTGTGGTTTCTTGGGTGAATTAAAATGACCTGTTTCTCATCACTAGATAGAGAGCAGTCCAGACAGGAGCAGTGTGACTCAGTCTGCTAGGAGGTTCTGGCATACAGGAATGCTGGAACACAACAGCAGACTCATCAGGATAAATGAACAATGGCAAGAAGAGAGAATGCAGCCTGTGGACTTCCTTCCATGTGTGTCTGTGTCCAATAAACCATGAAGTTCTGTAGGCCTCTCACTAGTGAAGATCTCCCTCTCTCGCTGTGAGAGAGGAAAAAATTAGGCCAGTGAGATTCACTGCTGACTCCAAATGAAATGTGGTTTATTGATGTGTGAAAGAATCCAATCACGATATGCGTGCATACTGGGCAGACGCAGACAGGAAATCAGTACCGTGCTGCAGTTCTCCTGAGAGCACTTCAATCAAACTCTCTCTGCATAGCCTTCATTTATTAAACATCTTCTGTCTCTGTTTGGAACCATTAGGAATGACAAGACTAACACTGGCAGTGAACTCCAGTTTAACACACTGAGCACCTTTACATGAGCAAATAAAATCAGCTTTTGTCTTATTATTTTTAATCGTTTATTCTGACATCCATTTGCAATCAGTTAGTGTCATTCACACCATTAAGTTAAGAAAATAAATCAAAATGGAGCATGAAAGGTCACTATAGGACAAAAACATACACAATTTGGTCCCTATGAACATAAACACAACACAATGTACAGACAACAAACATTTCGCATTACTGTGATGGTGTGATTTAAATAATTATTTAATTACATTTATTAATTTCTCAATTTAATTAATGATTTTTCACTTAGTTTTTGCATTGTACCACATTACATTTTACAAGCTGAACTCAGTGACCGAGGGGTGGGCGATATATCAGTAGACATGATTAACTGGCAAAAATTTGTCAAATGGTAGAGATTTTGGGCTATCATCTCTATTGCAGCTACATACTCACGTGATGTTGCTGTGCTACGTGGTCACGAAAACTAATTGCTGGCATGCATTTTTAAGCATTGCGGTTTAAAAATGTGATTTTAAGCCACTGAAATGCAATCAGCAGTGAAAGAGAACTAATTTTGCAAATTTTTGGAGACTTTTTTCTGAGTACTTTGAGAGGGAGGCGTGCACGTGAAGTGCTCATGGTGTGTAAGTATTGAACAGAGTTATTTTTGCTGCTTTATAGGCTTTTAATGGTTAAATACACACACTTGTATTTGTCAAAATGCCCGTCTTTGCAAGTATCCTTGTAAACACTGTAATTAAGGTTGAAACTGTAATAAAGTGAAAGAAAACAGCTCAGAAACAAGTGTAACAGTATAGTGGATCCGGGCAGCTCTTAAAGTGACAGCAGTCTAATATTCCTGCTGTCTGTCATTCATGTTAATCAAATAACAAAAGAGCGAAAATCTCGCACTGCTTGACTAAATTACTTTTGTAACTTTAATATGAAGAAGTAGATTTAATTTACACAGTGAAGAATATGCAGGTTTTTTATACATTTGATTACTTTACTCTTAATTAATCGCTGACTGTTTACTTGTCTTCAGTGAGTTTTTATTTTATTTATTTTTTTTATATTATTTAGGCTAGTTTTAGATTTTGTGATTTTGACATTGGTGAAAAGAATTATGAAATTTCAAAAAATTTGGTATAAAAAAAAATATATATATATTTAAAGCAAAAATTACCATATCGAGATATCATTACTGTGAAATAAAATTACTCACATCATGATAAGATTCTGGTCACATCGCTCAGCACTAACCTGAACTAACCTTGCTTTGTCATAAAGTAAAATTATTAGATATTTTAAGAGACATATTGACTTAAGGGACATATTGAGGGTCTCAAAGTCCCCCCCCCCCCCCTTTTTTTCTTTCTCTTAGTTGCACCACATTGTTTTGATTTGGTGGACAAACATTTCAATTATCAGTAAGCAGTGAAGCATTGTTTCTATGAAATTGAGTATTATGCCAAACAACTTAAGGTTTTCTTCATTATGATATCAGGACAAATGTATTACCAGGCCATTATTGACTTAATGCAATCAAAGAAATAATAATAATAACAATTTTTAATCTATCTATTATGCAGTCACATTTGTCACTTTTAAATATCTGCAGCCTATAACCATCCCTGGTTTTGCATTGTATTATGAATTACATTACATTTTGCAGTATCAGGCCAAAAACTAACCCTCGTATAGTTGTATTCATTTGCAATTAAAATGTCATTATCATAGTTAGCAGTCTGATCCTTCATAGTAGGTGTGCTGCTTTAATCTCTCTCGTGAACAGCCACGCTTTCCCTCTCACCCTGCCTTAGTGTCAATCCTAACCACTTTACACTTAAAACCCCTCACGTAGCGTACAAAATAGCTTGCAATCTCATGACAAGATGTTACGGAGCTCTGAATGAGGCCAAATTAGATGGAGCACGGCACAGTATGAGACGCAGGTGTCTCCACACAAAGACAGAGATGTGAACTACTGCTGGTGTGAATGAGTCTTTACAACAGCCCATATGGCATACCAAGCACATCGTCTTCCACTCAATAGTGCTCACTCCACTCGCAGCACGCGTCTCTGTTGTTTCTACGGCCCTACAATCTGTCATTGCAATTACTCACAAATGAAGCCATTACAAGAACACAAACCAAGATAGATGGAGTGTGTGTAGGGGTATTCTGTGGGCAATCATTCATGCGCTCACTGAGGAATGACGCAGTCAATAAGTAGATCCAATTAATCGGCATTAAATCACACAGCCAGATGACTGCCATCAGAATGATGACTATTAAGCCTCCTTTCACTCTCTATCTCTGGGGATCATCTCATTACGCTCTTCAGGTCACCACCTGCTCTCTTGTGCCTGCGTCTCACCTCTAGGACTTTTACCAAAATTCTTCTTTTCATATGGAAAAGAGGAATACAAATGTCTGGGCACAATCAATGAGTAAATACGTCATGACCTCAGATAAGGACTAAACACACAAGAGCATCCTGGGAACTCTGGCACCGGTGAACAGTTTGTTTGGCTTTGCAGAAAATTAAACATTGCCTTCGGAACAGTTAAGCATTCACAGCCCCTGTGAAAAACAAGTGTGCTTAATTGCACTGAATGTGCACTTGGAGTGTACTTCAAATTTTATATTTTTTAAACCGTACTTGCAGATAATATATTAATGAAATAAAAGGTCATTAAGTGTACTTAAAGAGAGTACATGTTCATGACTGCTTCTTAATTCACTTAAAGACTTTTAAAAAGAGCACTTTGTAATCATTAAAAAGAAGTAAAAGTATAAATCAAGTTTTATTTAAATGCACATTTATATTGTAGTTTTAATAGTCTTGTCATGCTTTAAAGTAGACTTATGTAAAGTACTTAGTTATAATTTTAAATGTAGTGTGTTATTTGATATTACATTTAATATATTATGTACTAAATTGCAACTGCATTATAAATGTCTAATTACAAATACATGACATACAAGTTTCAATACAAATAACATTGAAGGATTTATTTTTCCATAGATGCTTGATGGTACACTACATTCAGCATTACACTTTAAACCTATTTTTAATAGAATATACATATGTAATTAAATACTACTTAACCATGCCAAAAAGCACTCTTAAGTTTAGCCAAGTGCATTTAACATTAATGCATTTTAATCTAATTGCAATTAACAGGCAGTTAAACATCTGAAAACATTACATTCAATTCACACTTAAGTATATTCCTTTGAAGTATGTTATTTAGGTCATAAGTAAAAAAGCCACATGAAAGTCTACTGAATCCAAATTATATTTTTTTGTGTGAGAAACCTGTTGAAATGTAAGTTGTTATTCACTATTTATTTTCCTCTTAGAGTCAGTGAAACAAAAGCAGAGCTAGGACACATGTGAAGAATTGTTATATATATTTTATTCACTTCCTCACACAAAAGCTATCGCATGTCTCCCAAAACTATAGCATAAAGATTGCTAAATTTTTGAGTTTATGTTCCACAGAAACAGAAAGCTATGGGTTTGGTACAACATGAGGTTGATTAAAACATGAGATCATTTTAATTTTGGATGAACTGACCCCTTATGTTGCCTTCGTGCTTTCTGTTTGCCCAAATTGTTCTTCCAAAGTGGAAGTTATAACTGGAACAACAAAAATATCCTGTGTTTTCAAAGTTGGGAACACTGTGGCTGTGAGCAGATGGGAGTTTTTATACAGTATCCAAGAGCTCTTGAATTCTGCAGATTCTCCAGGGGAAGATTAAAGGCCAGTTCACACCAAGAATGAGAACTATAACCATAACTGTAACCATAACATTTTAAAAATCGCTGTAGAGTGCAACCATGATGATAATGACAAAAATCTGTGGACTTCAGCAATCTTTGTTGCATTATAATGGTGACAGTTCAATAAAGGGAAAATGCACTTCTCAAGTTATTTTATTTTAATTATTATTATTATTATTATTTTTTTCAAAGTTTGCATGACATTAACTCAATAAGTATTAAATATATCTTAATATCCTATTTTGGATTTAGGATCTCAACAAACATTTTTTAAGGCCTACATTGTTCTTTTCCAGAGATATGAGTATTTAAATGTTACTCCATGAGTAAATTGTTCAATCTAAAAAGCAAAAACCAAAATGTGGGTCACTTTGCATTCAGCTGATACTTTTTTCTTTTAAATATGACAGTCGGAAGAACAAATAATGTTGAAACTAGAAATGTATTTTGTATAAAAGTTGCAGTATTCTCTAGGCCTCTAGAAGACTGTATGTCTTAACTCAAAACTCTCTAGTCCTCTTAAAGACTCTTAAAGTTCTTTGAGAAAGTGAGGAGGTTCAGTCTCAGGTCAGTGCATCTGGACAGCAGCAGCAAAGACTGAAGCTCCTATCAAGAGAAATAACAGTCTGAAGGAGAACTTCTAACACAAGCTGAACTGTCTTTTTGAGCAGTGATATCTTAGAGGAAATTCTCTAAGATGACACTTTTGGGAGCAAAATCAGTCTGGCAGGCTGAGAACAGAATATTGCATGTCTCTATTCCACGCTGTCATGCAGAGACCCTTCTATTGCTCTTAGTCATAATCACATAACAACATCCACACAAACACACATGCATATGCACAGAGCATCATTAAATTAACTGTAATGAGCCATTATATAATAATAACTTGCATTAGTGTGACAAAATGAATATATGATTACAAAATGGAAACAGAAGGAACATTAATCATGTTGTAGACTTGCTAAATGGTTACTTTTGTATGAGGTATATAGATGTTATAGATTAAGAATGTGCGTCCACACTTCAAAACAGAGGAAAGTTAGATTCGTCTATTCAAAAGTGTATAGGAGTGTGTGTGTGTGTGTGTGTGTGTGTATGTGTGTGTGTGCTGTGCTGTGAGTGGGCCTTTGGTCAAAGAGTGAAATGAAATGGCAAATGAAGAGAAGACATGCGTGCACTGGAGCACAACTCTTTGATGAAAGACCAGAGACCAGAGCTGCTTCCCTCAGGACAACCACAGCCATTAATTAATCCACAGACAGACCAAACAAAACCACACACACACCTAATGTTTTATCTGTGCTTTCTCCTAAAATGAATATGAGCATACTTACTTTTATCCACAATCAAGTTACTGATGCAACACACACTCACAGTCAGGTCTCTATGGCCCAATAAAGGAGCCGTACCTTTCCACATTCACTTCAGCCCACAGCAGAGCAAAACCAGACAGTAAAATAGACAGAAAACAACGGGACATGAGAAATTTAGACAGGATAAGAGAGATACAGTATGCAGACACCTGGAATTCCTGGAATCTGGTAAATAAGGGAAAGACAGAGCCTCATCTTCCCACAAACACTAAACAAGCACATTCAATAGTTATTACTGGATATGTGGTTGATTCTTACAGTATGTCTGCAGGACTATAAGTAGCCTACCACATCTATAATGATTATCAAGCTAAAAGTCAAAAATAAATATTTAAATAAACACTCTACAAACTGACCACTAAATTGCCATATTTAATTATTTTTTAAATCAAGTTAAAAGCAATTAAATATAACAATAACACAATACACAAATACACACACGTCAATTAGCTTTCTACTGCATGATAGTGCACTGCTAAATTGACAAACATCTTTTAGCAGGCAATTTAAAGTCTCTCTTATTGATGACTCATACTGAAATAATTATTATTTTTTTAATTTACTGTTATTGCAGTATTTGCTATTAAATGTGCATTCAGCAGTTCTTTAGCTAGTATTAGCATCATTGTTCTTCATGTACACCACAGCGGTCAGCATGACACAAATATTAGTGCACTTTAGAAAGCAGTCTATACAGTTAATTCATTCTCTTACCTGTCCAATACAAATAAAGCAACTTGGCAAATTACTTGGCAGTAATATGCAAGGACTTCATTTCGAAAACTTTAAAGGCCATTTTCTCTACTTCGATTTTTTTTTTTTTTTTTTTTTTGCACCTTCAGATTCCAGATTTTCAAATAGTTGTATCTCAGCCAAATATTGTCCTATTCTAACAAACATACATCAATGCAAAGCTTATTTATTCAGCTTTCAGATGTATAAATCTCAATTTCAAAAATTGTCCGTTGTGACTGGTTTTGTGGTCCAGGGGTCACAATTTTAGCTCTTGGTGTTACAAACAACATTATGCTACTAGCATTTACGGAGGCTGCAGCCAATGAGCACGAGGATTCTCTCAGCAGTTTAGTGAAACACCGCAGACCTTTATAATTATATAAACAATTTAATTTAATAGTTATTTAATAATTTATTAAAAAAAAAAAAAAATTGAAACTATTATGAGGACAAGCTTCATCATTCTGTGAATGATGACATTCTCCAGACAGTTTTAGGAAAATGTGGGCTAGTTATGTCCTGCAAGGAGAACGCCCTTTTACCTGTGAATACGCCGATTCAGATCAAGCTGTGCAGAGCAGAGTTTTAATCGAAATCTTTGTTTTTATGTCCTTTAACGATATCTTGGAGAATACTCAGACTTTGACACTTTTTATGACTCTTTTTTATGGTTGTTTGTTGTATGCAAGGCTTTTGAAATGCTAGTTTACATCTCTGAATTGAAGTGTCTTGCATGGGTGCCCTAATTTTCAGATAGTTTTAACAGGTTTGTCTTATCACCTTTCTTTTTGTCCTCCAATCACAGCGGAGCTGGAACTGGAGCATGCTCAGAGAGTACCGGAGGCAGATCCTGTCCCGCCGCAGGTAAAGCTTAAGGACAGGCAAAAGTTTTTTGAGGAGGCTTTTCAGCAGGACATGGAGCACTACCTGTCCACAGGATACCTACAGATCGCAGAGAGAAGAGGTGAGCTATGCCCATTCCCTCGGTTCAAACCTGGACCAGATCAAAATGTGCCAGACGTGAAGTGAATATGCTGTATCCCATGTGAATACTTTAATAAACCTTTTTAAATACCTGAGAAATGTCTGTTTAGATGGACTCGTACAAAAACACTCATTAGTCTTTATTACAAATAAGAGTGTCGGGTCCACAGCACTCAAGATATTGCACTGGGGATGCTATTCCCAGTCCTGAAGCAAATAAACTGAGTGTTGCTTTCATCTTCCAACTGGTCAATTTGTACAATAGCTCAGGGGACACATAGTGCATGGGAATGTACAAAAGGGCAGCTGAAGAGAGTTGTTGTGGAATTGCAAGTCCAATGGGTAATGCTGATCCAGTGGTAGATAAACTATACCAAAGCAGCAAATAGAAGAGTAGTGAGGCAGAGCAAATGCTCCCTTCACATGCTACAGTATCTGAATTCTAGTCGGAAATTGGACATGAACGGCCTTAGAGATGCCTTATATGTCCAATTTCTGACTAGGAATCTCATATTTACGTCAATTCCGATAGCACATGAAGGCACCATTGGATCAACCAGTGGGTCATTACAGTTTTGCTTATGCTCACAACTCACAAAGTGTTTTTATACCAGTAAACTTAATGTTACACTATCTCAAAATTAAAACTGATATATATATATAGACCCTGCATTAAGCAGCACATAAATGTGTTGAATTAACAGTTATACTGGTTCCTGAATGTATAATTCAAAATTCTGTTTTATTGGAGAAATAATCCACTTCAAGTGTGATTAAGTATGCAAATGGTGTGGAGCATTGGAGTATTGGAGTATCTCCAACTGGACGTGGCAAATCTCACCAATTAGTAAAATTACACACATCTGATGTCAAACACACCTTTTAACAAGGCAGGGCTAAAATCTACAGTACCACTGGGTCATAAAGAAACCAAGGCTAGGATTAACAATTTGGTCAATAATTAATAGGGGCCACGAACAGCCATTGGGTCATAAAGAAAGCGGGGTTAAGATCAGTTAATTTGTCACAAAGAAGGTAGGGTTATGGTTAGAATCAGCTAGTGGGTCATTAAAGGAGTCATCAGATGTCCGTTTTCCACAAGTTGATATAATGCTTTAGGGTCTTATTGAAAAGTCTATAACACACTTTGGTTAAAATTTCTCAATGGTAGTGTAAAACAACACCATTTCTACATTGTCAAAAACAGCTCTGTTCATACTGACCCATTTCGGTGCATGTCCCTTTAAATGCTAATGAGCTCTGCTCACCCCGCCCCTCTCTTCAGTGAGCTGACGAGCCTTTCTCTGAGAGACTGTAAACTTTAGCCGCATTTAGCTACAGAACTCGCTAACTAGCATGTTATTAGGAAAGGTGATTTGCAAAGACTAAAAAAACAAAAAACAAACAAACAAAAAAACTTATACTCAATTCTTCTGTAGGTGAATCTGAATAATGAATGATTCGTTCGAACATAGACGCAATTAGGTAAGATTGGGGGTGCATTCCCTTAAAAAAAAAGTAATCCACTGCATCTTCAGCAGCTCAAATGTTGGAAGTAAATGACAACTGCTACAGTATGTTCATTATTACATCCGAATACAAACGACATTCTTGTTCACACCTGCTCTGGCATCGGACTGATGACATTTCATTCAGGGTGGGTCTTTGATAAAACACCAGTGTCAATTAATAGTTGTGGGAGGGGCTTTTACAGAACTATGTCACATTTTAGAACAGTCTGATCTGAGAAAATGATCATTATAATAATAATAAAAAGAAAAAGAAAAAAAAAATCACTGGGTGGATTTTTATCATTATAGGATGAACGTGTACACACATTGCCAACACACATTCATGTTCAAACAACATGTAAAAGTGAATTTAGCTTCCGATGGGCCCTTTAAATAGTTCACCAAAAAATTTAATTCTGTCATTAATTACTCAACCTCATGTCATTCCAAATCCATAAATCTTTCGTTCATCTTCGGAACACAAATTAAGATTTTTTTGAGAAATCTGAGGGCTCTCTGACCCTGTATAAACAGCAACGCAGCTGAAATGTTCCCAGGTCCTGAAATGTCTTTCACCATTTTACTACCACAATGCATGCTCATGCTTTCTCCTGATCAGCATTGTTTAAGTTCAGAAGAAAGCATGCGCATGTGTCATGGTACTCTCCAAAATAATGGAAGACGGTAACTTGGGGAGAAGAATTGCTGAATAAAGTCGTTATTTTTGTTTTCTTTGCACACAAAAAGTATTCTTATAGCTTAACAAAACTGAAGTTGAGCTAATGAAGTCACATGGACTATTTTACCGATGTCCTTATACGTTTCTGGACCTGGGGACATTTCAGATGCTTTGCTGTCTGGGTCAGAGAGCTCTCAGATTTCATCAAAAATATCTTAATTTGTGTTCCGAAGATGAACGAAGGTCTTATGGGTTTGGAATGACATAAGGGTGAACAATTAATGTACATTTTCATTTTGGGGTGAACTAACCATATAAGAATGCAGGGTTAGGATCAGCTAGTGGGTCATTGCTGTTACGTACAATCGGATTGTGTTGTAAGAGTGTTTTGTGTAATTTCTCTTAAAGCATACACACAGACTCTGAGTGTATGAGTGTGCGGTCGTGTTTGTGTCTCAATACTGTAAAGGGGAGCTAACATGTCTCTCTCTTTGCTGTCCACCTCCCTGTGCCGCTGGGCTCTTACACAACCTTGAGGTACGCAGCTCACCGCTCTGCTTACTGATGTCACGCTCACACACGCACATGTGACGGGCATGCCTCACGCCGCAATCTGTGTTTGTGAAGCATGTGCTAATGACATCACAGAGTCAACATAACTGCAAGGAGACGAATCCAGGACATAGCTCAGTACATCAAATGAGATCTGACACAACCAAATTTGCTCTTCTATTTGGCAAGAGTTGACTCAAGAACTCAGATGAAGGGCTTCTTTATCCACAGAGATTAAACGTTCATCCTGGACTCAAATCCTTGATACATCTTAGCGACTGAAGTGTGAGGTTGCAGGAAGTGATGCTATCGTTCTTCCTTTGGTTCACAGAGACAATAGGAAGCATGTCATCAATGGAGGTGAACGTGGACATGCTGGAGCAAATGGACCTGATAGACATGTCTGACCATGAGGCGTTGGACGTCTTTCTCAACTCTGGTGGCGAGGACAACAGTGTGGCTTCCCCGATGCTGGGTATACATACATATAGTGACATTTCCCAACCATCAATCAATATTTTAACTCACTCTCTTACATCTAAACCACTCTTAGCTAATGACGAAAGTGGCTTCCTGGTATTGCGTCCCTTTTTTATGCTTAAAGAACTCTTTAGCTTCACTAATGCTGAGATGCCATTAAATTAGTGCTGACATTTACTGCCACCGTCAGCAGAACACGCTGAGATGATGTCTGATTGCATCCAGAGAAGAACAAACAGGTTTTACAATTATCACTAATTACATTGAGCTGCACTGAAAGCCCAGTTCTCTGGATTATACAGGCAACATCAGGACACTGGACTTACTGTTCTAAAATCAAGTGCACTGCATCACTGTCTACAGTCTACATAAGCAGCTACTGTACCAACAAAAACAGCATAACTTCAATTAAAATGGAATGTAATAGTGATATTCTTTACATTTCACTAGAGTTTGATGCTAGCATGTCAACACAATTAATGCATATCCATATAACTCTTTTTGTAATCAATACTGAGTAATGAAAGAAATGTAGTGTATTTCCGTAAAAGTACAGATTTAAAATATACCGTCTGCCATCTCGGATTTGAAGTTTTAAAGTTGCAGTGAACAAAAGTAGCTACAGATCTTTTCTTCCATGTTGTGATCTTGCACAGATCTCCAGTAACCTGAGCAGTACCTTAATTTTGAAGATAAATTAGCATTCTCAATGATTCTCTCTCAGGTCCTGATGTGGAGTCCTTTACCTCTGAGATCACTCTTCAGGTGCCCACACAGGCCGACCTGAGACACAAACTGGCGTCGCTGTCCTCCACCTGCACGGACTCCGCCAGCCAGGACACGGAGGCAGGGGAAGAGGAGGAGGACGATGATAATGATGAGAGGGGACCAGCAGCCATCCACGACTCTCCGCTTGTCCAGCCAGATCAGGAGGGGCTCGAGGAGAATGCCACGTTACCCGAAAGAGAACGAAACCAGCCAATCAAGAACTGTGAGAACAGCAGCTCATCCTAAATAAACACAGAGGATGAACGACAGACTGTTAAAGGAAGTGACGCAGTTAGCAGTGTGCTATGCACTCGCGTCCAAAGGAAGAGTGTGCACTGGTGTTTAATTAAACCATTTTGGTTTTTGTAAAGAAATTCTTTGTCGTGTGCTGTGCAGTGTGAAGCCCGATCCTGTGCCTGCCCTCAATAAATCAATAAATATCTCACATTCTGTTGGACGTTCACTGCATACAGCTGGTCTGCTGTTTGCCCCTCTGTGCCACTGTTGTCAGTTACAGTGTTATAAAATCTGTCATTATCTATATTATATTCTTTCCACTCTAGAACTAGTTTGATCGGTTTCACATCTTGTAAATCCATACCTGGAGTATTTCCAGCTTTTAAAAATGGCTTTAGATTAAAAATGTTCAAAAATGTATTCAAAAGGGATGTTTATGTTGTGAGGTACACATCTGTTTCTGTATGTATAAAATCAATAATGCTTTAGAGGCCTCAGGCTCACCAGAGTGACTTTTGATTATTATGATGGAAACACCACAATTTAGGCTCTGGGCCAAGCTTCAATACTTTACATTGCCAGCCTGTTTCTACACCAGGGAAAACCATGAAGAGATGCAGGAGCAAAATTAAAACGCAAAATTCAGCATTCAAATACAGTTGTAGCAGATCCTCGACTGGTAAAATATGATTAAAAATATATCATTCACATCTGCAAAGTGGTCTAATTGGTCTAGCACAAGGACTGTACACCAAGGGGTCCACAAGAAGTCTTTAGATTGACTGTTGTTGTTATTGTAATTATGTCTACTACTACTACAGTACTAAAAACTGATTGATTAATAATGATATTTTAAGAACAAAAATTACTATTACTAATTGCTTATGAAATTACAATTTTAAAGACACTTTTTAAACATTTAAATATTTTATTTTAATTATTTTGATTGCTATAGTATTACTACAACCACTATTATTAATAATAATAATAATAATAAAAATAGTAAATCATTGTTACTACACTGCTAGTAGTACTAAATAGTAATTGGGTAAAAGGTTATTTAGTTTAGTAGTACTAAATTTAATATGTAAATAAAAATTGATTGATTATAAGTACTATTTTTTAGAACAAAAAATATTATTACTAAATACTTATATAATTAAAATTTTAAAGACAGTTTCAAGTATTTTGATTAATGTAGTATTACTACAATCACTATTAAATAATAATAACAATAAATGTAATAATAATTATTACACTACTAGTAGTTCTAAATACTAACAAAATAACTGAATAAAGATTGTTTAAAAAGTATTATTTTATTACATTATTAATTATGTATTACATAATTTTTTTAATGTCAAGTATTCTTTTATATTAATTATATCAAAATATTAGTATTATTACTACAACCACTATTAATACTATTAAAAATAAGAGTGTAAAACTAGAACAAAAATGTAAAAAGACAATTTTTAAGGACATAAGTACTTTCATATTATTACATTATTATTAAGTATCATTTCAAAATGTATATTTAACTGTGAGTATCCTGTAAATCATTAATAACATGAATAAAATTAAGTCACACAAAAAAATTTATGAAGTTATACCAAAGCTTTGTGAGAGTGTGGGGCTCCATGTGTGAGAAAATATTCCCTTGTTCAACACATTCCCCTTTAAACCAATATAAAGTTCAGTAACAAAGAGCACAGACTGACAGTGAACTGTCCATGAGTTTTTATTAAACCTTAAGTACAAATTGAAAAAGTAAAAAACAAAACAAAGAAAACCAAAATAAAACTGGCAATATAACCAACATGAAACCTTTCCTCATGAGAGGAAGAGCTGAGATGCAGTGCTAATAAATTAACTCGCCTGACCTTGAGCAAATCTCTCATATTGTAGAAAAAGGAACAAAAACAACATTTCTGAATAAAATACATCGTAAGGCCATAAAAACTTGACAAAAGCTGTTTTTTGTTGAAAACACCCGACTTGGTTTTCATTAAATACTCCTAAAACAGTTCAGTCTTCTGTTAAGGACAACAACCAACAAACTGGATTATAGTTTTTTTCCCTTGACAGTCACCACTGGCAAGCTCAGTGCAACATGAGTAGCTACTACAATGTTGAATTTTCAGTAATGAAAATGTAAAACCCTTTTTTTTTTTTTGAAGTATTTTCCCTTTTCTTTAAAAAAGTAAACCTAAAAAACAAAACTAGGGGGAAATCGTGACTCCATATCTTAGTCCTCAGTGATGTAAGCAGCACTTAAAATGTATACACATTACCAGAGCAACCCTTTACGCATCAAACTCCCACAGCTGAAGAAACTGAAATGTAAGGCTTTTCTTCATCTGACATCATCCATCTATCTATCTATCCTTTCCTTCTGTCACTCCAACAAAGGCTCAAGTATTAAAGACATTTACAGGATTATGTACAAAAAGGTGATTTTCTTACGTTTCTTTAAATCAATGATACTTCTGCAAAAAAAGAAAAGACAGAACAAAAAGAAACCATAAAGAAAAAAAAAGAAACTGTATTTCACATTTTACACCCTCTGAATAGTGGCTCTAAATTGAGAAAGCACGTCAGAACCAAGGAGAAAATAAAAAGTCAAAAACACAAAATATAATAATTACAATAATATTATATAATAATTAATGTTAACTGGTACAGATGAATCAATAAGTCTGGAAGAATGGAATGTTGACACGATTGCACATCTAGAAGCGGAAAAAGCCTCCGGGCTCTTCCGTCCTGTGGGATAAGAAGGCTAACGAACAGCACTTCTTTCTTATTACCTTTCTTGTATTGATATACAGTAAAAAAAATAAAATAATAATAATAATAATCAAAAACAAAAACAACAGCACCAAAATAAAGAAAGATCTCCCCGCTAAACATCAGGCACAGGTATCGCTTGTAAGCATCAGCGTGGGAGGAACCCCTCTCACTGCCAGGACAGGACCCACTCATTCAATCCCTAACACCCACTTCCTCAAGTACAGCCCAACCTGCTGCCATGGAAACCAGCATTCCCCGAATCCACAGAGGAAAGTGTGAGATAAAAACCAGTCGAAATACAAACACACAGTATTTCCTCTTAAAAAAAAAAAAAAAGAAAATGTTATTAAAACAAGCTAAATTTCAAGTGTTTACTGTCTTTAGAGCTGCGTCTTCCGCAGAGGAACTGCATGTGGACTAAATGAATTCAATTCAAAACAAATGTGATGTCACAAAATGAAACAAAACAAAACAAAAATGAAACATCAAAACAAAACTAAAAGGAAACAAAACAAAACAAAAAAGACAAAACAAAAACAAAACAAGTATCAAAACAAAACTAAAAGGAAACAACAACAAAAAACAAAACAAAAAACAAACAAACATCAAAACAAAACTAAAAGGAAACAAAAACAAAACTAAAAGGAGGAAAAAAGAAACAAAAACCACAACAAAATGCCAAAATATAACAAAAACAATAATCAAACAAAGCAAAAACAAAACAAAAAGCAAAAATAAAACACCAATATGAAACAAAAAACATAAAGACCAAATCAAACACCAAAATAAGGCCAAAAAAAATAAAATAAATAAAAAAAGATAAAACAAAAAGAGCCAAGCAATTACCAAAACAAAATCAAAACAAAACATTGAACAAAAACAAAACACCAAACAATGAACAAAAACAAAACAATGAACAAAAACAAAAAGTAAAACAAAACAAAAAACATTCTCGGGCAGCTCCATCAAGCACCAACATTCAAAGGAAAGGGGTTTGGAAAAACAAGGAGAGAAGCACCCATTTGTCCCAAGGTTCACAGTTCAGGAGGAGCGTGTGTTTGTGTGTGCAGTCAATGGGGCCGAAGACGAGGAGGAAGAGGGTCCAGGCAGAAAGGATGACATCATACTCACACCTGTTAGTGAAATGCACACCTGGGACCATGTCTCTTAATGCTATCAAACATCTGGTGAATACAAACTAGAGCGCTAGTGCAAAAAAGGCAGCCTGCTTTCAACACAGGAAACTCTGCCCTGCTATGTGGGTGATAAGACACAACCGATATGAAAAGAGGGAGAAGAAATCGATTGGGTGATGTAGCGGCGCTCCTCATGAGACGGCGGCGGCGGCACTTTTGGACAGGTGGGTCGGCAGGTGGGTGAGGGACAGCTCCACAGCAGATCTCTTGCGGGGGCCGCGCTTGGCGGGTGGTTTGGTGGGGCTGTCTGCTGTGCTTCTCACCAGGGCTTTACCACACACCTGATTCACCAAACTGTTGATCTGCTCCTGAGGGCCCAGAGACAAAAAGAGACCATCATCAAAAAGGTGACATGACATACTTTGGTACTTTAGTTTTTGTCAATCTCTTTGGCTCATTGTTTAAAAACAGCATTCTCTAAACTGTGAATGCAATTGTCAAAAGTAGTAACCCCAAACAATGAATTTATTCTTCAAAACCAGGTTTTTCGTCAGTAAAAGGCCTTTTTTTTCATTGTGTGAGCCGTACTGATTAACCCTGGAAATATTTTAATATGCACAAATGCACAGCTGAATTTTCATCATCATCACTCTTCAGTGTCATGTGATTGTTTAGAAATCATTCTAATATGCTGATTTGGTGTTATTATTGATCATTAAAGGTCCACACTTATCTTATCTATTATCTTTTTTATCATCAGTGTTTTTGCTGCTTAATATTTTTGTTGAAACTTTTTTTTTTCTTTTTTTTTAGGATTCTTGGATCAATAGACATTTTACAAGAACAGCATTTATTTGAAACAGAAATCTTTTGCAACATTAGAAACATCTTTCTGGTCTCTTTTAATAATTTAAATGTGTACTTGCCACATAAAAGTAAAATAAAAAAACAGCATATTAGAAGGATTTATGAGACACTAAAAACTGGAGTAATGATGCTGAAAATTCAGATTTACAATCACTGGAATAAATTACATCTTAAAATATATTAAAATGAGTTATTTTAAAGAATTTGAGAATTTTACAGAGAATCAACTTGATCTTTTTTTTTTTGCCAAACACATGCAATTTGCTTAAATTAATAACAAATTCATATCTGGTGTGAACAAGACACAAACTTTTCAGAGATGTGAACTTGCTGTTTAAAAAAACAAAAAAAAAAACTCTCATTTGAGATTTGAACGAACACAAATATAATGCTAAATCCACAGAAACTCATTTGTATGTAGAAATGTTTGTCACTTTGCCAAAACACAATACTTTATGAAGGAACAGCAACAGTCCATTTATGAGGGTTGCTGAACCCAAAAGTGTCTCAACAGCTCCCCCTGCAGGCATGTTTCTGATCATGTGTCTTACCTCATCATAGCGGTACATCATCTTGAGGCCGCGGCAGCTTTTGTGTTTCTCCACGTAGTGCAGCGCACACTCCAGACAGAAAACCACATTTTCATTCTCCTGCACCACCTGCAGCATTAACAACAGCCATCAGCTCAATTAAGATCATAACTCATTTTCAGAGCTTTCTTTTGTCAGTGATGACTGAATGTGAACTATCAGCACTGGAGGTAAAATCACAGCTGTGAGTCAACCGTAGAACTGTTCATTTCTATTAAGATGACAACAAAAGATTATACAATGCACACTGACTAACTACAATGAAAACCAGTGTTGTACAGTATAGAACAAAGGACATTACAGAACACTGCAATATAGATTTAACAATAACAATATAGCAATATAGATTGTTCCCTAATCCAAAGTGTTACCAAATAACAATATAGCAATATAGATTGTTCCCTAATCCAAAGTGTTACCAAAAATGTTTTGTTAAATATTAAAATGTTTTTAAAAATTTGTTTTAATTAATTTTTAAAGTTTTAATATTATATTTAGATTGGGATGGATAGTTCCTTATGTTTTAATTGTGTTCTTAAGGGCTTAATTCCAGAAGTTTTAATTATCTTCTTAAGGGTTTATACTTTTGAATTTTGTAATTTTTTTTTTTTTTTTTTTGTTGTTGTTTGTGATTATGCTATTTTATTTCCTTGACTTTTCTTGGTCTTTAAAATCCCCTCATTCCCTGGATAATGTGAGAACCCTGGTTCTTAAGTAAAAATGACAGCTTTTAAGGGAAAAAAATTAAAATAAGAAATAGTTTCAACTTTATTGGTTGAGAACAGCTATTATAGATTGCACAAAGTACTATAATATTAATATAATATAGTGGTCTGACCACTTAAATGCATTCTAGTTTTTTTTACACTGTGTGCCAATAATCATACTATCTATCCTAAATTAATTAAAGTATCCCATAATCACAGCAGGTTGATGATATACTTTTTTGCAGATTTAAAAGAATGCCGGATACTGGATCTACAGTATAGTATAATCTCAGCTGAATCTCACCATAGATAAGTAGCAGAGGTGCTGGCATGTTTGGCAGCGTCTCTCGGACGACTCCAGCGCCAGCCACTTGCGGGGTTTCTTCCTGGTGTCAGCGGGTGACTGGTTGTTGTCGTGAGTGCAGTAGCGTGCGGAGGAGAGCAGCCCTGCTTCATACAGATCCTGCCTTTGCTTCATCTCTATGTTCCTGTAGGACAGGAGCATTCAATTCCAGTTAGAGGAGCAAGAGGTTTTTAGATTTCCTTACCAGCAGAGGTCCAGACTGACCTCTACAAAAGACCTCCACCCCAGAATTGTTCTACAAAAAAAAAATCAGTTGGGCCAAACATCAGGGTGGGTTTCCAGTGCTCACCTGAGATCTTTGAGAAGAGAAGAGATTGTACTGAGCACAAGTCTGTTTTCTCGTTTGGCCTCGGCTGTGGCGATCTGGTAGAGTAGCTTCTCCATAGAGAATGGTTTTGCTATATGCCTGTATTTCAGGTCCTGCAAGAGAAGAGCGTCTTCTAAACATCTCCCAGTAAACATCTATAGGTCCCACAGGCGGATGTGGAAATGTGAAAGACTCACCTTAGCAGCCTCGTAGCCCAGGTTCATCCACTGTGGTGTGGCAAAGTGCACAGTTTCAGACACACTGTAGCCACAGCACACCCTGGACACGAACGCACCGGGGAAGACCACCACAAACTCTCCGCTCTGCTGGACCGTACGGTGGACCTTGATCCCCTCACGACAAAGCACCTCTGGAGAAATCTAGAGAAATGCAGAGACATGCAATGTAAAACAACTGCACAAAAAGGCGATGCGATTTTGTTTACAATATCTTACCATAACGTTCTTCTCCAGCATTTCCAGTCCCGGCGTGCCGTTGGCTTGTAGCAGTGTGTGCACCACTTTATCAAGCTTTGTCTTTTCCTCAGCAGGAATAGAATACCTGTAATGGCACAGGCACAACGTCCTGTCAGTGTCATTGTTTGGTTGACATAAGACTACAGCGCTGTCGGCTCCTAAACCAGCTTTGTTGCCATGGAAACAGGACTTGGCTTTATTATGATGAGTCATGCACTTAAAAACACAAACAAACAGCTGATGCTGGCGTGAGTGGAATGCACAGTGTAAGTGACTGCGTGTTTTACAGAGTAATGCGCCCTCTAGAGGAGCTGATCTGTACAACACAGCTGAGTTAGGAACGACATTACCAAAATGTACAATTTTAGACCAAAATGACATTTAGCGAACACATTAAAAATAATTTTGGTGAATTTTTTTTTTTACCAAAATTTACAATTTTAGACCGAAATGACATTTAGCAAACTCATTTATAATATTTCCTTGGCAACTAATTTAAATGTTTAAGTTGAAGTACTAAATTTACTAAAACTGATAAAAATGTCAAAATCACCACAAAATTACTTAAACTTTATGTTAAAACGAAAACCTAAAATAGAAAAATAAAAACTTATCTAGAATATTTTAAAATAATATTAAAATTTCACTGAATGTATCTAAAAACAAATAATAAAGATTCACTGAAGACGCAATAATAGTATAGTGTTTTGTTAAAGAAAAGAATCGTTATTTGTTAAGTGTTTGGACCTGATAATTATAAAAAAATCTAAAAATTGCAAATGGTGAAATATTTGTATCATGGAAATATCATATAATCAATTATATAATAAAATATATATTTTATTATGTAAAACAGTAACTTCAATAATGCACACTGTATCAGCAATATTTAAATTTTTATAAAATAATATATACACAATGGCATATATACACATAAATCATTATAATGCAAATTATCAATAGTTTAATTAAATTTGTCTAATAAACATTTAATTATTGTTTTTACGTTTTTTTTATTAGTACTTTTTATTCTCGGTCAATCAAGCGATCAATAAATATTTTGAATTTATCTAATGTTGTTACATACATCATTTAACACCCCAACGCTGATTTATGGGGCAAATGTTCAATTAAATTATTTTAATTCATTTCTAAATTCATTTCTAGACGGTACCTCGGATCAAAAACTTACCAAATGCAATCAGCACCAGTGTGTAAGTAATCAATGTATGGAAGGCGGTTTTGGTCTTGTGACCAGCATGAGGTAGAAAAGACCATGCCGATGTTCAGCCAGGGAACAGTCACCCCTGTGAGAGAGAATGAGAGAAAGACAGACAGAGAGCAGGTGATGACTTATTCAACAAAAAAAGCTTTACATGATGTCCTTCCTGCTACTGACAACAATAGTAGACTCACCAGGCACAGCACCAAGATGGCGCAGAATGGATCCAGAGTTATTGGGAAGGACTGTGAGGTTCCATCCATGTCTGCAGAGACAGAGAGAAATACATTTTTATAAGCGGTAATACATCTTCCCACCATGCCTTTAATTCATCTCAAAATAAAGCAGCTCTTACTTGGAAAAGGGTTCGGACTTGCCCACAGGGAAGCCGCTTCCATGTGTGTTTGTGTCCACTTTCCCATAATGCACTGCTACGTGGCAGTCCCTCTGCTCCACTATCCGCCAATAATCTTGCTATATAAAGAAGCGCAGGACAGATGGAGATGAAGAGAAATGGCAGGAAATGAGGAAATATGACAGGATACAAGGATACAACTGTCATGGGATATGCTTATAAAATATTCAACATGGAAAGTACATGCTATTTAAAGACTATTTGTTAGTGAGCAGATATGATTATACTTTTTTTTTTTTTTTTTTAGCATTGATACTGGTTACCAGGGTCGACATTTCACACAAATAATATAGTAACATACTACACTGTACACAATTACTTCTGGTTAAAATACAGGAAGTGGTTTGTGTGTACCTCAACTTCAGCAGCCCCAGGCTCTTTGTTGAAGCACATCATCATAGTATTTCTTGCTATTCTGTAAAAGGTGGTCAAAGATACCGATCTCCCCTGGAAAAAAAAATAAAACAATAATCAGTAAGAAAAATGGCAAAATAATCTGTGGAATAAGCTGTTTGTTTGTTTAGAGGACATCTTGGAATTGGCTCCAAGCAGCTCTCAAAAACAAGTTTAGAATTCTATAAAACATTTGTCAAATTACCACCAAGTTCTGTTAAATGTGGCTTCTTCTGCTTACGTTAAGGTTAAAGCATGCTTTAATGTTAAAGACTAGTTACTTCCTTTCTGTCCCATGAACAACTATCAAGTTAAGTGTTTTAGTTTTTCCCATTCATTGTTCCACACACTGTCCATCTCAAACTCTTCTTAAGCACCACGGCACAACTGAGAAACACTTACACTCTTAACCGCATGACAGCACTGGTAACTATAGACAAAGACAATTGCCAGGTACCGCACTGGAGATGAACAAAGTGCAGTGTGTGTGTGTGTGTGTGTGAGGAGCTGAGCTTTGACCTATATTCAGAAACCATTCTGTGAAGAGGCCCACTCTCACCGTCCCGCCCAGCGGCGAGTGTTACCTCAGACAACAACACACAGACAGACCGACGAGGTGCTATAAGAGTCAGCGGGGTGTTTTTATAGGGCTGGTGAGGCAGATGGAGTCACCTTACATAGACTATAGCTAAGACCTCAGACTCACGTACACCAGGAGCTGAGGGCCTGGGAACAAGCCCTCTCACGCAACAGCCACTCTCACCAATACCCACCCACCCAGTCACAGTTCTCTCTCTCCTTTACCACCGGTCCTCTATCAAACACAAGAACCACACAAACTCTGCCCCATATCTCTGCTTCGATTTTTACATTGATAACCTACTTTTCTACTACAGCATGCTAACCAAAATGAAACCTTCCCATGTCTGAATTAAAACCCTGTTCATGGGCAGCAGACAGGATGTGTGAGAAGTGCTCTTCACCTGAACCACATACACACAAAAAAGTATTTTAATTTCTAAAGTAGCCTCATGCCAGCATGCTATGCTAATAACTTGATACTCTAATAAATAGCATGAAAAGTCTCAGTGCAGAAGAAAAAACATGCATATAGTGCTGAAAATAATGGCGCTTTTCCACTGCATGGAACCGCCCACTCTAAAGCGATACTAAACTGCAGTGGAAACGCAAACCGAGCCAAGCCGTACCGTACCAAGCCATACCACGTAGTGGAAAAGCGCCATAATTTTGGCCAAAATGGGATCTCAAAGCACTATATTTTAGCTTCAAGTCGGGAGCACGCCTATGATGTCTGAAATACTGCAATCGAGTTATAGAGTTCGTAACAGATCTATGCCGTTTTGTACCTTTAAATCTTTCTGAGGAACAAAATAGACACTCATACTGGCAGCTTAGCAAGTCATAGCTCTGAAATGAAGCTCAGATCTGTGATGCAGCACACGGCATAGAGACACATCCATCAACTGCTGTAGAGCCAACCTCAGCAGCATTAAAACCCAAAACGCATCACATATTAAGCTTTCCTCCTTTCTTCCCCAGCAGTGTGGCTCTGTGTTCAGCGTAGAGATGAACATAGTCATCACGCTTGATATTCTGGCAAGTTCTCTGGCAGCTCAGCGGTGAGCCCTCTATGCTCTCTCTAAACACTTCATTACCTGAGGAAATGGCACATCTGCCAGTCTGACTGGGTGAATACAGTGAATGAAACAAGTTTGACACATAATACTGCCAATTCAGAAAGGAAACACAATAGCGTTAGCTTGCTGATAAGATTTAGGACTGCCATTATCAAAGCAGGAGGTGCGTTACCTTGTATATACATTTGTGCTGGTCACTGAGAACACCTTCATCTTCTGCCTCCTCATCTGCCTCATCACAGTCCACTTTTTCCCCTTTCTTTTCCCGAGCAAACAGCCTGCGGCGGCTGGCCTGCCGCTGGGTATCTGGCTCTTTGTTGTGATTGCGGAAGCCATTGCGGTGGTTGAGGCCGGTGAGCCCATTCTTGGGTTCGTAACGGGGAAGAGCCAGAGACCGCTGGCCATTATCCAAGTGGCCCTCCAGGGGTCCCCGCTTGCGTTCCAGGGCTTCCTTTTCTGCCAGCACCTCCTGCTCCAGTCGCCGGTGCTCCTCGGGAGAGAGCAGGTCATAAGAGAGCAGGTACTGGAGGTAGGCCTCCTGGAGCTTGGCCAGACGGTCCTGTGCTGATTTGGGAATGCGAAGCAGGTCGGCCAACCGGCTCCATTTTTTCAGGTCCATCACCTGCTGCATTCCACCCATGTCGCAGACCAGCTCAGAAAAACGAGCCAGATCTACTTCACAGCCACCTGAAGGGGCGACAATGAGAGATGATTGTAAATGTTTAATGCACTGCACATTATGGAAAGTATATTAACAGTTAATGTTTAGTTTCCGAACATAAGTCAACTAAACCACTGCAACTATGACACACTGCACCATCTGCTGCTAAATGAGTATTGACAGCTCCAGAATTCAAATTCATTACATTTCACAGCTTATTAATTCTCTAAATATGTTAGTGGAGAAATGGCGGGGCATCTTTATTTGTCTTTTGAAAAATAACAAAACATAACGACTGGAGAAAGTGAGATACTGTAAGGAACTGAGGGAGAGAGAGCACCAATAAAGGTCAATGAGCAGGAGTTTAAAACTTTCAAAGGAATTATTGCAGCATTTCGGCAGCATTCTAACAGGCTCAGTAAAAATTTATTTCACCCATATATTCTGACCAGGCCCTAAAATAGCACGCAGGATTCTGAAGTAAAGCAATGGTGAAGGGCTGCTTTAAAACCGTGTAAACATGTAACTCCGCTGGACAAGCTCTGGAGCAATGGCCGATTGTTTTGACATATGGTTTCCCAACTCCTGGCAGACATGAGACTTGACAACATATGTTGAGGATGGTCCATGAGGCTGTTCACTGGTCAGTTTACATACAAATGGTTAAGAATAATGTTGACAGGCTGATATGTAATTACAGTAGGAAGTCATGGCCTAATGGTTAGAGAGTTTGACTCTTTTGAGTCTCGGGCCAGCAATACCACGGCTGAGGTGCCCTTGAGCAAGGCACCGAACCCCCAACTGCTCCCCGGGTGCTGCAGCATAAATGACTGCCCACTGCTCCGGGTGTGTGTTCACGGTATGTGTGTGTTCACTGCTGTGTGTCTGCACTTTGGATGGGTTAAATGCAGAGCACAAATTCTGAGTATGTCACTTTCACTTAACTCACTTAACAGTATACCTACACATGCACAGGGCAACACTAGAGTTGGAGCTAAAAGTGCACTGAACCCTCCAGAAGCAGAGCTGCCCATCACTGCACTAGCCCCTATAACAGGCACTTAACAGTATACTTACCTGATGCACTAGCCCCTATAATGCAAAGATTAGCGCCAATCCTAATGAAAAATACTGGAGCAAGCCAATCAAGGTCTTGAGAGTTACTAGAAAATTACAGGTAGGAAAGTTTGCACTAAATTCTGAAGGGCAGTGGACCTCTAGGCACGCTATATACCTATATCACACTGTCCATATACCAACAAAAGCATCTGTAATCAGAGTTTTAAGTGGACTTACCTATAAGCGGTGGCTCGTCCATTGAGATGCCCTGAGATTTGAGGTGCTTCTTAATGCAGGCCAGTTTCTGAACATTGGGGCCCCAGCGGCGACCCAGCTTGTGGATGCGTTGAACCTGTGTCACAAAGCGCATATCATCGTTGAGTTTGCACTCTGGCCTCCAGTCAGGAGGAGGCAACACTCTGCACAGTCCAGATGACTCGGCCCGTTCCCGAACTGAGTCGAGGTACACCAAAGGGTCCTGAAACTCCCTGGAGGTGGGCTTGAAAACAGGTACCTCCCCCAAGGCTGCGCACCCTGCCCTTTTCCTCTCCCGTTCCCTGTCTCTGTCCGGCCGTGGTGGAGGCGTGTGTGTGGGCTCTGCTGGTTTGAAGGATTTGCTGGCTGAGGTAGTGGATGTGGTCCGGTTGAGGGCGGGGTTAGTTTGGGTTCTCTGCTGTGCTTGTCTGATGAACATCAGTTTGCCAGCAGAGGCACGTTTGGGCCGCAGACGTGCTGGCTCAGGGGTAGCGGGGTTCTGGGGCATGGTTGGGGAGGCGGGAGCAGCAGGGGGCGACGGAGGAGGGGCAGGACCCATTTTCTGAGTAGGGGAGGCAGCCATTTCAGTGATACTGTGTGCAATAGTGATGGTGTTGGGGGGCTTGAACTGACCCAGGGCCTTCTTGCTGCGAGTTTCCAGTGGGCTAGTCTGCAGTTTAGCTTTCTTAACCTCAGTAACAGACGGCTTAGTTTTAACCTCGTCACTCTCAGTTCCAGCTCCAAGGATCGTAATGGCATCACTTCTGCGTTTAGAGTTCCGCAGTCCCTGCCGCACTTGCCGGCCATCTTCCTTCTCTTCCCTGGCACTGTGGCGTCCATTAAGCCTGCCATTAGGCCGGCCCCCGTTAGTCATCTTATGCACCCCGTTCGATAATAGCACCTGTTTGCGGGTTTTTGCATTGATACTTTGGGCTTTTCCTGAGTGAGAGAGCTGGGGCCGGCCACGGCCGTTGCTGGTTGGATGATGAGAATGATGATGGTGGTTGTTGCTGTAAGCATGGAGGCCAGCAGAAGCAGCATGCTTGCTGTGGTTGAGTTTGGCTTTCTTAACCAGTTCTCGTTTTGCTTTGGTGTAGGTGACGTGGCCCTTGGTCACGGTGGCTGTGTACTTCACAGTTTTGGACGGCAGACGGAAGTCTTTCGACTTTTTGGCACCGGACGTATGCCTGCCGACTGATGATGCCCGTGTGAGTCCATTTACTTTCGAGACCTAAAGTGAACAGAAGATATCATCATGTTACATAAATTGGATCAATGCAACTTACTAAGGAACTGTGAGAATTGAGTCCCCTCAATCTTGCCGCCAAAGAATAAGTTTCTAGTGTGTATTTGCATACAGAGTCAGTCACAGTGCATGTTTCGGCTCACACAATAACACAGACCACAACAGAGATCCAAAAACCCCAAACCAAAGAAACAGCAGGGAAGAAAGACAGAGGGGAAGTGTACCAGATAGAGGGAAAGAAGAAAAAAAAAAGAGAAAAATGTTTTTATTCAGTGCCAACAGCTGCGAAACTATCCTTAGAAGTAAAGTTTAATCATAAAACCCCATTCAAGCACCAATTCACAGTTGGCACAGTATACTAAAGTTCTTCAAATTTGGCTTTAATGCCCCAAATAAAAGGAGCTGTGCTTTCAGCTGATCTGAGGCCCCCAATATACTTCACAGCAGAGCAGATGCAGCTTGGGTTACGCCCGGCCTCTCATTGTTTAACAGCCGCCATGGGAATTAGACTATGCCAGGCTACAAACATAGTCAGCCTCGACTTCTCTCTTCACATTGTTTTCTTTGGCTCTGGTTTTCTGGCAAGGCAGACAGGATTTGATTTCCTATGTGTGTGTTCTAATAAAGCCAAGAAAAGAAGATGCAGCCGGAGGGTTTTAGTGGGCTAAAACTCCAGGTGAAATAAACACCATGTGCTTCCTGACATCAGAAGACTCTTATTGAAGTCCTGACATTTGGCCTAAAGTCCTTGATAAGCTTTTAATCAAAACAATGCAATAGCACATGAATGATGCAGTCAAGGTATGCAAAATTTTCTTTATGGTGAATAGTGTATAATAGTATAACTGGCCACCAACAATGGCAATAGCCCTATTCTGGGTTCCTAACTCATTTCAGCTAAGAAAAAGTGATGATAAAAGTTGATGGTTTGATATAAATTAAATTGTTATCTCTTCCATAATATAGAAACATGTACTGCAGGAATGATGTTTCAGTTCCTAATAAAGTTAATGCCATTTAATCACATTTTTACTCGCATTGACAAGTATTTCCACCAAACAATAGAAAACAAGGACTTGCACAATTAAAAAGCTGCTTTTGTCAAAATGTGAATTTTCACACCTGATATAAAGGGGTTGGGGGTTTAATTGCTCTGTTCTTATTTTTGTGTGAAGCCTGTTGTGATGAATTCACGCTCTGTGAACAGGCCTTTTTACATGTTGTGCCACACCCTCTCACACCCCCCCCCACTTTATTTCTCTCTCTTTAAAGTCTCTGGACGCATTTAAATAACAGCGTCCAAACTGCGGTGATCTCTGGGCCAGAGGTTCGCTGACAGACAGACGAGGAGGGTTTTTGAAGTAAGACATCGGCTGTATTGTATTCCTATCAGGTGCAGCCAAACAACAAAGAGAGGCTATTAAAAGATAAGGGGGACTGAAATGTGACCTCCTTCATCAATGGCTTCCCCTTGTCGGCGCTTAAAAAAAAAAAAGGCAGGAGGGAGAGGGGGAGAATATAAAAGAAAGCGACAGACTCCAGCCCCAGAGGCATGCATGATGGATGCTCTCTGCAGGTAGAGTAAGTAAATGTAGCATGATGTCAGCCATGTCTATGTAGCCTCCCGTCATCACACCCGCCCCCTTTTGAAATAACACGTCAGTGGTCTACGGCACGCCCCATCCCATCTGCAGGGCTCTGAGAGTGCAGAATGTGATTGTAATGACAATCCCACTCAGCATAACGTGCTGGATGCTGAGTAGAGCTTGCGCGGCGACTGCGCTGCAGAAATCCCACGTCTGGCACGATGTAATGAGTGCCGAGACCACTAGAGGGCTCACTGATCCCAGAACACTGCCCGAGGGTGCAGACGAGCCCTACCGCACGCTGCCAGCTATTATTTAGACTGCCTGAAAAGGTGGAAGCAAGAGAGAGAAACTGTGTAGGCGAGAGAACACAGGTTACTGGACTGTCCCCAGTGGGCAACCTCTTGAAACCAGGGGAAACAGAGAGCAGGCTGGAGGAAACAAGGAAGGAAGCAAGGAAAGAGAATGGAAGGAAGGATGGAATAGTTAAAGGCCGGCTGGCCAAAGACGTGCGATTAAATTGACTTAACATCCAGGAACAAAAACAAGAGAACACACACAGACAGAGGCCAGGCCAGCTCTCTGAAGTGGATCTTGGTCACACGTGAGCATGAGGGAGGACAGATGACATCATGTGTTGCTATAGGCCAGCTGCAGCATAGCAAAAGAGTTAACTGAGAACATCTGCAGAGCTGCAGCCCACACAACACACATGGTACATGTCTACCTATGTGTTAAACAAATGCTCTATAACTGTCTCTTTCGATTTCAATTTCAATTTAACTCACATTAGCGGTGCAAATAATACAAAATAAAACAAAGGAATAAAAAAATTAAATGAAAAAATATGTAAGTTTGCTTCCTTTTTATGTTTTATGTTTAAAAAAAAAATTGTTGGTTGGTTGAATGGGGGTTCAATCTACTTTCTCTTTGGAAACAAACACAGCCAAGTACCCACCCATAAAAAGAACAAGAAAACTTTAAGACAAAGCCAAAATATCAAAAAGACTCATCAATAACTGCCATGGATACAATGAAACAAATAAATAGACCTTAACTCGGGATAACAATTAACATACAGTCCAATAATAATGCTGCTGAAACTGATCCTGCACCTGCTGTGAGCAGCATGCGATCTCTCTTCTTCCCAGATCAAGTTATTCTACACAAACCCTCATAAAAAATAAATTAAATGAAAGTCCAATTAAACAATGAAGTATAAACCCTTTTTCAGCTCGCGTGCCATGGCTCATGCTCATGCCAGAGCGTTTCAACATATGAAAACCCTTCAGAAAATTAGCTTTTATAGAGAGAGAGAGAGAGAGAGAGAGAGAGAGTCAACAAAGGGTCAACAGCTGTCTAATAGATTCTCACAGTATTGTGGATTATGCTGCATCTATCTGTGTTGTTTATTGTTTTAAGTATAGCAGATGAGTGGTAATGTGTTTATATGTGTCAGCATAATAACAGGCTTTATCTGACTCAAGGGTTTAATGTTGGGTCAGTCGTTGCGGTTAAACTGTTGAACCGCCACTCACAGGTGCCACTGCTTCAAGCTGATTCATCAGAATGATTAAAACAGCAGTTCTCAAGCTAAGCCCACACTTCTCATTTTGTATAAAAAAAAAGTCTTGTACAAGAAGATTTGTACAATTTGCACAAGAACATTTTAAAAATATCTTCTTTTGTATTTCACACAAAGAAGAAAGTTATAGAGGCTTAAAATGGGGAGAATGGAGTAATTAGATTCTCATTTCTAACTATCATTTTCATCTTTGATTTTTTTATAACAAAATATTTGCCTCTGGATCATGTTTTATATATATATATATATATATATATATATATATATATATATATATATATATATATATATATATATATATGTGTGTGTGTGTGTGTGTGTGTGTGTGTGTGTGTGTGTGTGTGTGTGTGTGTGTATTTAACTTCTACAACCCCAAGGCAGAGAATCTCAAGATTAGAGTGTCAATGGCATAAAAAAAGACAGAAAAAAAAGAGAGAAACTGAGAGGTTGATGAGTTGAGGTGATCCGTCTTTCCCTGTTCTCTGAGGTTCATGTTCACTTGATTAATCAGTTTTGTGGCACGATGGAGATGGTGGTCTGATTGTCTGTAAGCTGCATCGGGATGGATGTTCCCTCCTAACTATCAGATCCAGTATAATTCTCAGTGTGCAAAATGACTCCAAAATGATCCCATCCCTGTTAATACGGACACAGAGATGGACGTGAAGGCTTGTACCTGCTTGCGGAGCTCCTCTGCGGCTCGTCTGTAGTTGTGGCCGTTGGTGTTGTGGCTCTTGGCCATGGCCGCAGTGTGCGTGTGGGAGATCTCACCAGACGCGTCACACCCCTTGTTACAATCTCTCCCCACAGACGACTCTCTGCCTCTGGATCTTGAAGCAAGCTCTTTGTCCTTGTGTACCTTAAGGCCATTCAACACTGCAAAAAAGATTTAAAAAAATAAAATAAAAAAACAGGGTTATTAAAATAAACAAACATATTCTTTGTAAAGACAAATCAAAATATTGCATCATATTTTCTTGTCAGTTACATTTTGCATTCAGTTCTTGTAATCCTATATATATTATGTTTCAAATCATATTTTTTACAATCCTATTTGCAGTGGCTTTTTAATGTGGAAACATAGCGTGCTTTGGTATGATACTGTGCAGGATCCACTGCACTAAGCAAGTTTATGACTGTTTTCAAATGCAGTGTCAAAACAATTTTGACAAGACTGCTGTTCTGCCTTACTTCATACTTACAGTACATACTTCACTGTTGCCAGCGCACTGTTTTCGTATCTAGAAGCATGCAAACTGGCATAGCCTTTGGATCAAATTGCTTCTAGCTACAAGTCTAAATGTATATAATGAGATGCATCATGAACTCTAGTTTATTGGTCCATGATAACAAAATTACATATGAGAGAGGTGCTGCTGCACTATATAGTATGTGTGCTGCCCACAGAACTCAAGTTTTCTGAAAGCCTAGAATACCTGGGTGACCTCCCTAGTAAAAAAGTAATATATTTAAAATACATGTATTTCATACTAAGTACATTTTAAATCTAGCAACATATTTACTGACATATCACTTGAGACTTACTGATATAAAAATTTTAATTAAACTTTATTTGGAGTACTTATTTGTGCACAATGCACATTTCCTAATATAAAACCTAAAATGTGTTTCAGTGTCCCTATTTATGAGGATTATATGATCTCTGAAATATATCAGGTGTCAAATGCAAGTTATCTAGAGTGTATCTGAAGTATACTTGCAATAGTTCCACTTGAGCAGAATCAAATACTTCAAGTTAGACCTCGGCACTACTTCCTCATAATTAAATTGCAAGTACAAAATTAGTTGTTCCAATTTTGCAGAATTTTAGTATACCAGTTTAGTATGCCAAAAAGTATTGCAGGGTATTTTTATTAAGTACATAAATATGTAAATGTATTTGTGGTATACTTAGCATGAAAAATTTATTTTAAATACATTATAGTATATTTATTTTTTTACTAGGGCTACTACATTTGTAGGACACACTGTTTGTACTGCAGTATCCCATGATGCAATGCACATTCTATTTCTAGTTTGAGGGATGAAACAGATGGATGGCTAAAATATGGGAATGATAAAGCAAAACAACCATTCAGCACAATGCCATGTGATGACAAAGTAGCATATGCAATGCTTCCCTCTTGTTTCACATAACATTAAATTGTATAAAACACCAAAGCTCTGACAGACTATATATTTTATAAGTATAAAAACAACAAAACAAATTGCCAAAAAAACAAACCAAACCAAACATTCACTTTCATCTGTGAGTTTGTTTTTAGTTCATTAGTCCATTAGTTCTTTCTCTACAGATAATGCCGTAAAAAACATGTTCTGCATTTTTGGACAGGGTAGTCTGTCTGTTATCAGGCCCTCTGGACGGCTCTAATTAACACATATTTAAACTGCTCTCTGTATTTATGACTGCTCACTTTAATTTTACAGTGTTTAAATATCAACAGGCAGCAGAGCGTGTCAGCGATGGGGAAACTGACGGGCTTTCGTGCTGTAAGGCTTGCGCTTGGAACTGCTACCGACAGCTGAACTCAATAAAAGGTGTTTAATTTAGAAATGTAAACACGCCTCTGGGTTACTGAGGTTCAGCGAATGAAAGCAGAGCACTGTGGTTTCTCTCGCTCTGAGAGACACTCCGAGAGAGAAAGACTGGAGCGTTGCCTGTGCTCCATATTAAAGTGTCACATCTGACATGGGCCAGCTCAGACAACGGGCTGCATCCAGGCACGGGATAGGCAGAGGATAGACAGCACGAGAGAGAGAGAGAGAGAGAGAGAGAGAGAGAGAGAGAAGTGTGCCGGGGCTTTCCTGAGCCTGGGACTGTGTGCATTTCACATATCCAACCAGCTGAGGTAGTTGGTAGTCTACATACATAAAACCTCAAGCCTGTAAGGAACAAGAAGCAAATTCCTGAACCTGGGCCAATCTGGAGCAATCAAGATCAATTTAAGGTGACTTATTGCCGGCTGAGAAATAAAACTGAGCTTGTTTATTCAAAGCTGAGTGAACAAGAATAGGCAAGTAGACAGTCCAGGTGCACCAATGACATACTACTGTCCATGTAAGATGATTTAATGCATACTGATCTTGATTTCTCATACTACAGTATATGTTGGAACGTAGTATGCAAACCGGGAGTCAGACTATATGTCTGGATGCTTCAAAGAAAAATTAACAAAGAATTATATATAGTTCCCAGTTTGACATTCTGATCGCTGTTAAAGACACTTTAACACTCAATTTTAACAGGCGCTTGGCTTTCAATTATCTGCTGACAGACTATTTTTCTTTGATAACATCAAGTTTCATTAACACTCATGCTCCTGCAATACCTTGCCGCCCCTCTTTAAACTCATGCAGCATCTATTGAGAGTATCAACCAAGAGCTCAAACTGTAGTATAAGGCTGTTTCCTTCATTTGTTGTGGGGGTGTGTGAGTGTGTGTAGCGTACAGCGAAAAGTTTGGGGTTGGTAGGATTTTATTAGATGTTTCTGAAAGAAGTCTTGCATGCTCACAAAGGCTGTATTTACTTTAACAAAAATATTGTGAATTTAAAAAATGTGAATATTTTGTGTAGTATTGTTAAATATTATTACAATTTAAAAGAAGTGTTTTCTATTCTAATACAATTAAATACGTAATTTACTCATGTGATGCAAAGCTGAATTTTCAGCATCATTACTCCAGTCTTCAGTGTCACATGATGCTTCAGAAAATGATGTGTTTTATTTTCTAATACAATTAAATACTTATATATATATTTATATATAGATATATATCATAAAGTTCAAAAGAACAGCATGCTTAAAGAAGATCTCTAATGTATGCAAATTTTATATAAGATATATATATAATATATACTATTTAAATGTAACATATGATAATATCGCATACTTTTACAACAAAAAATGGGACTAAGTGTTGCTTAGAGATCTCTAAAATTAAGATAATAATAATGGGACTATTAAATGTAACATATTTTAATATTGAATTCTTTGAAAAGTGATTTTGATGTAATTGTTTCTCTATTTTGCTTAATTTAGTCTTTTTTGCTCTCTGCTCTTACCGAAGCCGTTAATCTTGCTTGGTTTGCCCTTTTTGGGTGTAGACTGGCATGACGTAGATGCCACACTGGGTGGTTTCTCTTCCTCAATTTCATCTTCATCTTCCAGATCCTCCTCATCCTGAGAACAGCCGAAGTAGGCCATGTTACTTGGTAATGCCGGTGAGCCTGAGAGGGGAGAGAGAGAGACAGTAAGTGTTAAAGGAAGCTACAGGCCTAGTGCATTTACTGAGAATTGGCCAAAGAAAATGGGATAAACCGGCTTGACTCTGTAATCTCAGTTTCTATTGCAACCGTAATCCTCTCAAAATCAGCTGCTGCTCTGGATGAGATTAGAGACTGTGGCAGCCGTAGGAAGCCTGAGTACATTACACTCCTCTGTTTCTGTGTGTGCTGAGTGGAGATTTGGAGCCACCAGTGACTGTGTCTGACTGATGTTTCTCTTTAAGAGAAACTATGTTTTAAAACACACCAGCTGATAACCAGCACCATACTGCATGTAACAGACCCAAGTGAGGAAAAGCACTGCTCCATGATCAGGCAAAGCTCGAAAGCTGAAGATTTTGGTGTAAAACACATGGTGGTATGAAATGTTTTACAAACTGACTTGTAAAACAAAACCAAACTGAATAAAAAAAAGAAAAAAGAAAAAAAAAAGAAAACCAAAACACCAAACTAAAACCAAATCATACTAAAACAAACAAACAAACAAACAAGCTTTAAAGTTCTGTGTGACTTGAAACACCAAATCAAACCAAAAAATGCAACTGAACTGATGAAATGACTGAAGTATATTTCATATATATTTTTATAAGCAAAAAATAAAAAAATAAATAAATGAATAAACAACCCACAAAATCAAATAAAATAAAAAAGCTGAAAATTTCAGTGCAATACACATGGTGGATGAGCAAATACAAATACTGCTACTACTGCTAATAATAATGGCATGAACATTTTTGACAAACAACCTGTAAAACAAATCAAACCCAAAACCAAACCAAATTAAACAAACAACAAAACAAAACAAATAAATCAAACAAAAGCAAAAAAAAAAAATAAATAAATAAAATAAACAATAAACATGGAGGATAAGCAAATAACCCAAAACCAAACCAAACCAAAACAAACAAACAAAAACTAAACCAAATCAAACTATCCACAATCTAAACACAATTTTAATTCATTCAATTTATTTATTTGTTTTTATAATTAATTACAGAATTATTAATAATGTATTAACCATGATACCAATGTGTTTTGTTGTTTTATGGTACCACATTTCCAGCCTTCCCCTCTCTCTGAGTGTCTTCCTCAGTCACACATCACATTTCCTAGTCTTATCAATATTCAATATTAATATATCAACATCAGTATTTCTCTTCCAAACAGCACAGGTGATGCATGTCAACTGCCTGTTGCCCATTGGCTGCCCCTCCAGCCCTATCAGCGCTTAAACCTGCTCTACTGCACGTCTGCCATTCGCCCGCACCACACCGGGCAACAATTATCATTATTATCTAGTGCTGTTCTCCGCCAGCCTCATGAATGAAACATGAGTGTGTCGGCCACGGCCCTGCGAATGTGCTCTCATTAGCTCTCTATTAACGTGAAGCTGCAGCCGGCGCGGGGCTGCACTGGTGATGTCACCGCATACATGCAGCATTTGACATGCCATATTAATGCTTATGGTCTGTGTGACAACATTTATAATAGCAATGGAGACAGGTTGACTGTTTAGGGAACGAATGAAATGACTGAATGAAGTAGAAACTTAATGAGGTGCTGTTAAATGGATGGCTGTAAAAGGGCTGAGAGACGAGAGAAAGCCAGAATGCTGTGTCACTGGTGAAGCGGTCTTGTTATTGTTCACTAAAACGGTAACCCTTTATTATATGGTTTCATTGGTTAACATAGTTAACTACATTAGTTAACATGAACTAACAATGAATAATACTTCTAAGCTATTTATTATTATTTTTTTTTGTTTTTTCTGAATTTTTTCTGAAATAAAAACTTGTATCTGTTAATTATTGTTAATTTATTATTATTATTACTATTTAATTATTTGGTAACACTTTATTTTAAGGTGTCCTTGAGGTGTTCTTGTTACACATTACATGTACTTTAAATTTTGTATTATTAATTGATTGTGAGTATTTGTATGTTTGTTTGATTAATTTTATTTAGTTATTTAATGTTTAATTATACTTTAATGTGTAATTACACTGGGTGTTTACAGTTGTATTTTTATTAACTAACATTAACAAAGATGAATAATCACTGATTATTGGACATTGTTTATTAATAATTATGAACACACTGGTCTCTAGTGCAAACTATTTTACCGTTTACTGCACTTTGTTATTATTTTCGTTATTTCCCTAAAGCGGTACATGAACTAGAAGTCACGCACACTGACAGAAAACGGCTTACTTCCACGTCAAAAAAATAGGGTGGGTGGATAAATCAGTCTACAGGACTACAGTTTTGAAACAAAGCAACTTTGATGGTTACTCCATGTGGCAGAAGAGAAACAAATATGACAGGGTCAACTTTCAGTCTTCACATAATTCACTCACAAAAAAGTCCAAACAAACAAACCAGGCACCGAAGTTATTAAGAAAATGGCAGCAATTATCATTATCTCACACACCCATAATGTGGGAGTAAAAGGTCAAAAGGCCAATAGCTCACAGACTGGAGGGTCATCTAGGGTCATAAATGGGGGTGGGAAACCGCTGGGGTTTCCACCATTTTTTTCCCTACCTTTAGATGCTCTGAAAAACAGGACACTAGCGATGCTATAATCTGTTTCATGCTCCCACCGAATGAGTCCCTGGTTCAGGCTCTCCCCACAATGAGGCTTACTGAGTGCCCCAGGGAATGCTGGGTAGGGAGTAGCCCAACTATAGCTCCCAGTCACTGGCATCAGGGGTGCACAAACCGGAATTTTAATAGCAATCATGCATCGTCTGTCATGCCTTCTCCCCTCAGCTTCTTTCTCCAGAGCCAAATCTAAAGAGAGAATCATCTCCCAGAGAGAAAGAAAATAAAAAAACCAGACCTTTCCCAATCCCCAATTATGTGTGCTCTCATATTCACAGGCTGACACAGATCATAATTAAAGATGAAGGCATCCATTACAATTGTCATTTTTAATTCAAGCACAGACGTAATTACAACTGAAGTGTTCTACTCTGGATGCTCTTCTTTTGTCCCGTTTTATAAAGCCAAAGAGATTCAAACTGAAGCTCAAGAAGAACCAATCAAAATCTAGCTGAGAAGCAGCCCTCGCTCCGATTGGATGTCTGGTTGCCGTGCGGAATGTTTTGATCAGACACATGGTTAGAGGGAGCAAGGAAGCTTCCCTAAAGAGATCGTTCACCCACAAATAAAAATTATGTCTTTTACTCAGCCTCATGTCATTCCAAACCTGTATGACTTTTTCTTCCATAGAACAAAAGTTGAGAGCTTTGAAAAACCTACCCGGCTCTTTTCCATAGGCTACAATTAAGAAATAAGTGTGCTTAAGTGTACTGTGTACTTGTAATGTACTTAAAATCCTAAACATATAAATAAAAAAAAGTACTTGCATATAATATGGATGAAATAAAAGGCCACTTAAAGAGACTACACGTTCTCAACTGTTTCTACTAAAGCACATGCAAATTACTCAATGATGAATATAATAAAGTTTTTGAATTTTTTATGGTTGAGATAATGCAAATTACTCAATGATGAACAGCATTGTATATATATGTGTGTGTGTATATATATATACACACACACACACACACACACACACACACACACACACACACATACATACACATTCAGGTTTAAACAGCATGAGGGTGAGTATCCCTCTAATAGATGTACGGGTCTCCCAGGTTGAGATCTTGACCCAAGGCTGTCAGGGCTCCTGTCAGGTTAACAGGTTTTCCAGCAGGTCAAGGTATATGGCAGTTGAGAGAAGGGATGTTAGACAGTTAACAGCCCCCATGCTTCGCACTACACTATATACCCTCTATGTGATGGCATATGGCAGTATGGAGAGCACTAGAGAGCGGCGAGTGAGAAAAATAAGAGGGGACATTAAAAACATTGTCTTTGGGCTGCGGCGGCAGCAAGAATGCATGGGGATTATGGATTATATCTCCTCTAATTTACATTCCTGAATGTCTGCAAATCCATTAACCCAGTTTGCCCTATGCTTGAGGAGTCGCCTGGAGAATTTAATCAGCCTGCTGCCCCACCGCCAAGCCGCACACGTCAGCGCGCTTAATTGAATTGAAATCAGCTATCTTTGTTCTTTCATAGAGCACAGCGCCACTACAACAGCTTCACGCCGACACATGTGGCTGTGGTTTGAATGTGGCTGCTGTGGCCTGAGAGACGTAAATAAGTTTTTAGGACAGTCAGTGATATCCAAGAGACACTGGAATTGAACTAAATGCTCATGAGGACATTCAAAGGCACATAAAAATACAGTTACAGCTGCCTGTTATGCAACACGGGCAATAGAGTATGTTATTCATTTACCCATACTGTATCTCCTTACCTACTTGAGTTCACATCATGAGGAGTGCGTATGCCAGGGTTTCAGCATGTTTAAGGAAGCAATTTATAATAATAGTTTTACATACATTTTATAAAAACACAATAAAAATAAATAATTTAAAGCATTTTGAAAGAAAAAATGGGAAAAAATAATGTTTTATTATACATTTTAGCACCACATTTTTTGGGAGAAATAAATATTTATTAATTTATTAATTCATATTTGATGGGAAAAAAATGTATAACTAAATTATTTACTAAATTGTTTTAAATCTTTTTTGTAGTATAACTCACTCAGACTGCTCGAACACACACACACTCAAAGAGACAGGAAACTGCTTTGTCCATGCTTTAAACACTCATCAGGATTTAAAGTGGCATGTAGCATAAAAACAGAAATGGTTTACGTCAGGTTGTAATTCCTGCATTGTGTCTGCAGCGCATTACTTTACATTGCATCAGAAGACACAATCTGGATGTAAAAAAATAATAAATAAAACATTTTAAAAACAAAAACCACTCCTAATTATGCTGTTGATATCTCTAAAGGCAGAACCCCAGTGATTACATATGTTTAGGACAGAAAAACTTTTCTTTTGAAGAAACCGTCAGAGATTTTACAACCTCGCATTAATCACAGCCTGCACTCTACTCAGCAGTCGCACACGGCGGTCCGGTTAAATGCTTTCTCTGTGTCAGATAAGAGCTGCGTTTCGCTGGCAGTCGGCCATAACTGAGCTATTGTAGGACTGCCCATTTGACCCTGGCTATATTTACCCAGAATCCATTGATCTGTATTTACCCATCCTCTCTACCTCCACCCCTGCGAAAGATCAACACTGTCTGCTCACGACCGCCTATCCTGATGGCTCGAACAGACATGCCAAAGTAAAGAGCCCTCTGGAAGATATTGAATGTCAGGGATTCTTTGAAGGATAAACCGACACATGGCATGATGACAACTCTACTTCTCATAACACCAGTGTATTGTAATGCCATTTGGTCAACATTACGCTCCACACACACTAAGGCTACATCCACACGATGCCAGAGCTTTCCCTATCAGATCTTTATTCCCCCTCGTCTCAAGAAATATCTGCGACGACATGAAACCACGAAACCGACACAAAACGATGTACGATACATGCCAGACCAGTATGTGGCGCTGTAATTCTGCCACAGAGATACACTAAAAATGGAGAAGACTTGGACTATGTGCATAAACCTTGCATGTGGTATACAGATTAACATTTATTAATCTGTCTTAATGTTAGTAAATAAAAAGACAATCATTCAGTGTTTGTTCATGTTTTTGTTGCTGTTATACGTGACGTAGCGGTGTCTGACTACGGGGCGAGACGTGGGCTGATGACGTCATCGTTTCATAAAAAATAGGGATTCGCTGTCCGTACGAAAACGCAAGGGCGGCGTTTTCAGAGTTATCCGCTCTGGGACCCGGTTTAAAAAAAAATACCGGTTTCACTCTCCCAAAACACCGGATCCGTGTGGACGAAACGCCTATACGATACAAAATTTATGCATATACAGCGAAAGGTGTCTCCTTGTGGCTGGGGCCTTATATACACACTGGCCTCAGCAGGAGAGTATCATCTATAAATAATACAACTATGAGGGGGGCGTATGGTTAGTGAGGTGCAGCCCATCGTCTAATTGTCGCTGTGGAAAAAACAGCTAGGAGAGTTATTGAGAGCTGAGGCTGATACGTAATACCCTCAACGTGTGGCTTTGGCCTCTCCCTGACCTCACACACCAAGCCAAGTCAAGTTAAGGCCAAGTCCGAGAAGCCCTGAGCTGACCCGATCACGTACACGCATCTGATACAACTAGCTAATGGTTCATATGGTAACGTCACTCACACAATTACATGATAAAGACTACTTTTATAGAAAGTAATGGCCATAAATTGTGGCTAATGGACGTCTTGTTTTTGGAAAGCATGTTACAGGACATTTCTGGGCTGCTATTCTGAAATCCTGGGGAGGAAGGAAAGTTTATACTGAAATGAGGCAGTCTAAACCGTCTCCCGCAAGGTTTAAGTATTATGTTGTAAAAACTCCGGCCAACGAATAAATTCAAGGTCCAGCAAGCTTTCGTTTTCAGGTTTTTGAACGGTACTAACGGAACATTCTGCTTTCACTTTTTCTACCTTTTACACATCTTTGGACATGCATGAAATGGGATAGAAACCTTTCTGTTTTCACCGTTAAGTTGAAAAACTGCAGGCTACACTTCTGATCCTAGTAAATGAATTTAAAGAGTCAAATAAATATTAATGTACAATAAAAAAGGGCCTCACATTAACTTCACAGACAGCTAAAAGCAGATAGAACTGAAATCTAGTGAAAATCTTGCTGTTTTGTCCTGATTTGGGAAGTAAATCCACAGAATGGGATTGTGGTAAATGTCTACAATCAAGTTCCATTTATTAATCAGTTTGAAGGGAGACAGGTAAAAGTATTTTAAATAATGTTCAGTTTCAATTGTTTCACTTCATAAAACCTCAATATATTGTCAAGAGCCACTTTGTATTGCCTGATATGCTTTTTTTGACTCTCAAATTGAGAGTCCATGGAAAAACCATGGTTTTAGCTTAAAATCTTCTTCACAGTTCTACTGAAGAAAAAAAGGCCACTACATTTGGATGACTTAAGGGTCAGCAAAATTCTACAATTTTATCTTAATTAAATTGTTGTGGTCTCATATCATTAATTGGCAATGAGGCTCCATGCTACCCTGAAAATTTTAGTTTTACCTGTTCTGTGGTTAAATATTTGAGCTTCACTCTACAGAAACACTGTGTACTGACATTGGAAGTAGGAGGCCCCCATAAATCCCCTGTGAAAGGCATACCCTGGTTCACGAGAGGTGGGTGTGTTTGTTGAGGTGTGTGTCCATGACACTTCAGGCTGATAACACTTCCATTATTCAACATGAAACGGCTGGTGTGATACCTCCTAACTTTGAAAGTCAATGTTTGTGCAGCAAGTGCACTGGTGTTCAGGTGCCATGAAGGCCACCTACACCTCTGTCTTGACACCAGACACCGGTGCTACGGTTCAGATCGATTACCTGGACACCAGGTGAGCAGGACAGAGGTGTCAGGCCAAGGCTGTATGAAAGGTTATTACAAAGATAAAAATTTGTTTTGTTAAAAAAAACTAAATGCTAAAGTTCAAAAAATGATAAAACGAAAAGCTGTAAATGTGCACAACAAAATTAACAAATGAATGAAGAGTGCACGTGATGTTGAGGGGCAAGTTAATCTAACACTGGTGAAACCAGAAACACTTGTGAAATACTGCAAAGCCAATACAAAACACATTAGAGCCTTGTTTAGTTTATCTGAACTGGTCCAAAACATATAGTCTAAACAGCCTAAAAAATAACTCCTGAATATTTTCCAATTAGTCATGCTGTAAACTTGGCAAATTCAGTGACCAGTTGTTTCTCTGAGTGGACCCAGTCCATGTTGCTGGATACCCTATAATGACAGTAGTTACAATTTACTGCTAAATATAGTGGCAATCACACCTTTATAGCACATTTAATTGTCCACAATGACTGTAGTGTGCCATGTTAATCTTCAACTTTGATTGTATTATTTTGTAATACATGGTGCAGTTTCTAATGAAGCATCGTAATCAGGACTGAGTTGCTATGTTAGAAGAGATGGCTAAATTGTCTTGAAACAGGAGCAAACAATGAATGCACCATTAAAACCATGCTGATAAATAGCAATACCTCGAAGGCATATGAATGTGAGAAAGTCTTCTGTCTTGGGCTTGCGACTGGAGAGGAATGTGATATGTGTGAGCGGCGTGGGCAGAGAGGGGTCGGCCATCTTCACCGGCGTGGTGCTGGGAGAGTTGGGTTGAGACTGAGCAAACTTCCTCTGTGCATGCAGTCTGGGTCTAAGAAAGAAAGAAAGAGAATGGAAACAATAGATTTTAGATACACTTGGGTTCTATCATATAATGGAAAGTTTATGGACACATTAGAAAAACTTCTCTTCTGAAAATCCCCACTTGGCAATGGGACTCTGATAACGCTGCCCAGAGCAATAAATTCATCTTAACGCATTTGCTCTTGTGATGGTAAAACTCCACTCGGGGCTTTGCAGTTGCCATGACTAATTCAGTCGATCTGGAACCCATTCAAACACATTTTTGGTCTGATTAGCACACAAGAGCTGCTACTTTAGATAGTTATCCAAATGCTGATAACTGGGTTGAGGACTGGAACAATAGAGGATAAAAATTCAAAGGTATTCACACACGTTTAAGCTTGCTGAACTGAAGAAATATGGTGAAAATGGGTGAAATATGAAAAAGTGGCCTTTAAGATTTTACTGTCGGCTTTTTAAATCTTTCATTAAAAACGAACAGTGATTACAAGTAGGAACACAGCTATAAAACCTTATACAACAGGAATATTTTTGTAATGAACCTCTTCTGTCTGTCGGCCCGATTCCACCATGGAATAAATAAATAAAAGTAATTGTGACATTTTATCTCACAATTCTGACATTCTCTCGCAATTCAGAGAAAAATTTTAGAATAATGAGATATAAAGTCAGAATATTGAGATGATATTATGAAACTCACAATCCTGATTAATTCTGTGAATTCTACTTTTTTTTAATCACAATTCCGCGTTTACATCTCACAATTCTATATATAATAAATCTTATTTTGACTTTTTTTTCTTAAATCTGAGCTTACATCTCACAATTTGGACATCTCTTCTAAGAATTTTTAGTTTACATCTCACAACTCTTTTTTTCTCTTTTTTTTTCTTCTTTAGAATTGTGATGGGGAAATGGGTGTCCATAGTCAGGACATAGTAGTAACATTAAAGTAAATAACCAATTTAACAGTGTTTTAAGTTCAGTTAGCGATCATGTTACAATTCTAATAAAACAGTGAAAATCGACTGCAGTTACGGACCCTGTAGTGATCATATCTGATTCTAGAAACAATGCTATTTTTGTCGCACATCTCAAGAATCAGTGCAGACAGTCGTCTGTGAGTGAGTGACTTAACAAAACGACACTAACAGACACATGTCGTCTAACTCTTCCTCTGAATGTTGATTCACGTCAAGGCTTTGAAATGTAATTAAGTTCTCCATTACACTCTGCGAAGACTTCAGCAGCAGCTGATGACTGATAAACAGTACTAAGAATAAATCAAACTGCCAACTTTTAAGGCCTCTCGCACTCACTCATCACAACTTCTCCGTTTGGAGACGTCTAACTCACTGACTCCACATTTCAGTCCAGCTCTCCCCGTGAAACGGCACAGAATACTAAAAACAGTGGAAAGTCATACGTCTCAATTCCTCCTCCACCCTCCGCATGCTGCCAGAGGAGGCACGTGTGTACGCACTTTCCATTTCAGCTGCATTTCATCATTTTACCCACACGCACTCCCCTCAGTCCACGCCTGATGTTTGTTGCCAAATATGTTCTCCCCACACAGAATTAAAGAAAATACGGGGGATGGGTAAAAGACAAACATCATTCACTCCTTTACAAATTAATCTCATTCAATCAGAGGACCGTGCCTGAGATAGCTTGCCAAGCCCCGCAGCTTTGACGAATCCGCAACGGCATCACTAATCAATTCTCACCAGTGCTGTTTTCGGCAGACAGATTGTTTCTCTCTTTTTTCTTTTCCAGTCTCTCATGGCTGTGACTGATGGCACTGTCACTATGCCACAAAAGAGAAGAAACTCTGCAACTTCTATTCATGTCTATTCGGCATCAATTGAAAACAGACATCCTGATTAACCTGAAATCTTACTGAAGCATTTCTGAAGAATACGAGACTATATGTACTTTTTAAGACATCCCTTTTGTAATGCCAAAGGCCCAAAGGCTAGGAAATCAAGCAATGGCTGAAACAAAATCACATTGTGAAGGTGAAAGCTGAGGGTCTGGAAGTAGACAGAAAGGAGGAGAAAAATCAGACTGAAAGCCTCACAGACTTGGATATAAACAAGAAATTACAATGAATTCTAGTTTATTTACAGGGGGAAAAAAACTGAAGTGTACACAAGATTAAAACACACCATGTGTTGTGTTTCAAAAAGACGCATAATCACTCTCTAAACCGCGATCATCTGTTCAAATGGGGTCTGCAGCTCCACACCCAAACACTGACATTAATTAATGGAGATTACACAGGCAAAAATCATAACATTGGAGATCGCTGGAGGACTAGATGACAGCTGAGTGAGATTTCAGCCAACAAACACAAGCGTAAAAAAATACTAGACTATAAAACGTTGCTGCTAGATATTCGACAAAGCACTTACAAGTTGGCCAACTGCCCCATTACTTATTGATTCGTAAAGTGATCCAGGCAGAGGTGTAACCTCATTTAGATTGGTCCAGGGGAGAATTCGTACTTTGCAGGAGAAATAAAGAAAACAATCTCTTTTTTTTTTTCTTTTCTTTCTCGCGATGGTTGTCATAAGAAACCTAAATATTTTTAGGAGCTGAAAATTGCAGCTTTAGAAGTATTAATGCGACTAAGCACCAGAGTAATTCTGATGCAGCTGTGCAAAAAAAAAAAAAAAAAAAAAAAAAAAAAAAAAAAAATTAAAGGATGTCATGGTTCATCGAGTCAGTCTAGACTGCTCTGAATCTCAAAGATGGCCTGCTTTTATTGGACAATTTATCCTATCTGTTCTTCATTACAGGGTATAAATGGCCAACTGTTTGGCATGCAAGTATCCAGTGACAGAGATAGAGATGCACGCTGGGATAGTCAACATGAGCGTAATCCCTACACACTATACAGGGAGCATTTTGCAATGTCTAATAACAAATCTACATAGTTTAAATACAGACCTAACATGATAAACTCAAACAGATGAGGGAGAAACACAATACAGTTAGTCTACACAGGAAGTCCTGGAAATTTTCCTGGGATATTGTTTGGCTTCATGCAAATGTGGAAGTTCTTTGAAAAGAGAACTGTTATTATAACATCTGATGACTCTGATACTCTTAAAACTATTCACATTGATAGATTACTTAAATGATTGCTCTGTTCCAAAATCTAGTGAGTTCCCAAGACAGCTTTTAAAGGCATTGTGAGCATTTCAAATGCAAAAGCTGTTCCAAAATGCTTGTTCCATTGTTCCAAGCAATGGTATTCTGCTTTCCAAGATATGTAATTTTGGCCAAATTTGTAAGACAGAATCACATGCATCTTTTGAGAGACAATCACAGAATGAACTGCACTGAGCTCAATAAAAAAAATATAGATATTTCTTCAAATACTGAAAACTCTTGACAAAAATAGTGGCATCCCATTAAATTTGACTATTGTAGAGTGTTCAAATTCAGCACCTTGTGGAGGTATGTGATGTTTAGGATTTTGCCTTAGAAGGTATTCGCCTACGTAGACAGTAGACAGCACTTGAACTTGTTAGGTTTTAGAGAGTTCCAGTGTTTTCAAGCTCTACATATTTTCCCAGGAATATCTGCAGGAGTTGTGGCTGCCCCCAATTATAACGTGTCTGTGCAAATTCATGATGTGCTCCAAATAAAACCAGCCTCCAAATGAACTTAGTTTCAACTTCAAGACTCTCCTGTCAACCGGGAAACAATGATATATTGAGCATTCTGTATTTCTCAGAGAGAGCCAGTCTGTAAATTGCAACATGAGTGATGGAGGGTGGAGATGGGATCTAACCACATCCTCCAGACAGGATGGGTAAAGAGGGCCATGAGAATGACTGATCTGGGCATTCCAGTTCCGCTGGTCTTACCCTTCCTCAGCGGGCGAGAAACACTGCAACACAATAGCCCCATGGAGCTTCCCAGCCTGTGCGGTCCTTAATGGGACAGATATGGGTTCTCTTACAATGCTAGTCTTTTAACAAGAGGCTCATGCATAATTTACAGCTGATAAAAACCACAACGGGGTAAGGTCACTCCAGGAACTAGTGCACTGATCCTATTACCATTTAGCTCATAGTGAAAATCCATGATGAAGAGTTGTGACTGAGGTCAATTTTAAAGGGTAATGGGTGCATTTATGTTAATCTCTCTTACTGTATAAACAGATATGACTAGAAGACATCCAGCAATTTCAATATATCCACCTCCAGTGTCAAAGTGCCGTCCACCAAATCCACCTCTAGCTTCAATGTATCTCTCCCTCTAAATCCTGCCTCGGTTTTCAAAATATCTACCTCCAGTTTTTAAATATTTGCTTACAAATTAGTCTACAGTTTAGATGCAAATAGGGTTACAGTTTTCGAGGTATTTACTACCAAATTGGTCTAAAGTCTCTGGCTCCAAATAGCTGCTTTTCCAGTGTCAGGGCAGTGCGAGCCAGTGCTTTAAACGGGCAGGGCTAATAGCCTCGGACCTGTAGCACTGAGCCCAAAATCATTCTGCGTTTACAACATCGGGCAAGATGCTCCGCTGTGCTTCACTAAAACCCGCCCTTTACGCGCCCCTCTGGAACAACAGCACACAACACTCCAAATAACTGCGAGAGCAATCCAAAAGCATAAAGAGCCGCCTGCTTTCCACTCGCTCCTGCAGCACCCCGATGCCATGCATCGATTCGTCCGCACAACACCGATGCATCCGGAACAAGCCTAACACACACTATCAACAATGGCGGACGTTCCATTGCTATTGATGTTCATGGCTTCGCGAACCTACATTGGTATCCAAACACGGAGAATCCAACGTGTTTCGTGTTTAGCTGATATTTCAAATATGGTGGTCAAAAGTTTCTGTTCGTCTTGTTGGTCACGTTAACCCCGCCCCCAGCCCCTGACACAATTGGTTCTTCCTTCTAGCCAAGCAATGTTTTGGTGCTACTTACAAACCACTTTTCCTGGTTCGAAACTGGTGCTTTGGGTGTCGAAATACAAAGAACCCCTTTTTGAAACTAGGCCCTGGCTCCGAACCAGCACTTGAACTGCCTTGGTGGAAAAGGGGGTACTGGAGACTCGCTATCCTACAGAGTTTACCTCCAATCCTAATCAAACACACCTGAATCAGCTAACCAAGGTCTTCAGGAACCCTTGAAGTAGGTTGGAAATAAACTTTGCAGGACAATGGGTCTCCAAGAGAAGGGTTGAAGACCTTAGGTCTACGGTTTGGTCCAAAGTATCTGCGTACTGTCTACCTCAAGTTTTTATTGTATCTGCATTCAAATGATGCCTCCAGGGTCAAAGTACAGTATCTGCCTCCAGTTTCAATACATCTGCCTCTAGTTTCTCTCCTCAACCTGTGTGTAAGGGTGTGATTAAAATACAGGTACAACGAATAGGTCAGAGTTAAGCAGACCTCCTGTAGATCAGCCCAGCTGGCCAAGATGTGGGGAGAGCCAGACAGAAGTGAAGTGAAAAAGTGAATGGGCAGTCAAGTGAAACAACAAAAAGGGGGAAAAAGCAAGGGACAAGCACCTGCTGGGAAGTGCGGAGGGAGGGATTATGACAGAATGTCTCGATTCATCCTCCTCTAATCCTTGTGCCTCACCCTTCAAAGAACACCCCGCTCTGATGTTACATGTGAAGCTCTTCTGTATCATTGATTAGCTTTCAGGACAGCAGCAAAAGAGAGGAGTAGGGTTTGCCCCATTGGAAAGGACAAGAAACAGTGACTGGATCCCTGGGGCTCATAAGAGGATAGGAAAGGTGGGGTGACAAAATGCTTTGGTAACCTTTATGTTATACTGCTTTAAAAGCAACAACTGTTGCGAGCTGGAGTGAGCAATCAGAGGACACAATGCGATGATTATAACTGAAATGTATGGATGAGGTCTTATATCACGGTGGCATGCACGAACACACATGGTTACTGGTTTACATTGCATGCAGTTACATGAAGTATGTTAATGCTTAATTATTTGCATGAGAAGTTGTCCCAAGTTTCCTCCACTTGATCTGCCTGCCATCACAGGATGCAGTCACAATCTCCGACATGAAGCTGTCCCATCTGCATCAACAGTAGAATATTAAACACAAGCCTCATTCTGAGCGGCCAGTTGTGTTCTCTGATCTCCGTTAGTTGTAATGTGATCTCTCTCCACAGTCCTGAAAGCACAGCATGATGATAAAGTAAAACAGGTACTGCATGCACTCTGGGATTCAGGTCTGTGCAAAGTCTGACGTGCCTCTAAAAGAGCACCAAATCGTGCTGAACAGGAGTTGTTGGTGTGCTTCCACAAACAAAAGCACATTGGCGGCGCCAGGGGTAACAGGGACGACCCCTCCGGTGTCAGCACCTCCCCCCCAGATCCTGGAGCATCAAAGCATTCCACAGCGGCTGGAGTCACTCCTAATCTCAACAGCAGGCTCTGGCTCTCTGGATCAGATGAGTGGAGCAGGGGAGAAGCTCGCAGGGAGGGAGAAAGAGATGAATGATTGCAGGAGGGAGATGGATGGAGCCATGAAGAGAGGGCAGGCACTGATAGACCCCAGGGGCAGAGATGTTTGAGTTTTAACGGGGAAGAGAGGTGAGGAGGGGTGTATAAAGCTCTTTGTAATACTGATTCATTCGGTCTGTTTTCAGTCATGTGCATGTATTAACATGGAGGCAACTTTAAGATAACAGGATGAAAGCACAGCCCTCATGGATCCAACAAGGTGATCTATAGAATAAAGAATGAACTGGATAACACAGTAAATACAGGTATATTTTAATGCGTTCAAATGATATTTTAGACTTCCAATCCATAGAAAGGCATTTTAATTTTTTTTAAATGTTTTTTTTTTTAAACATGGTCAAAACCGTAATTTGGGCCTCATCTTAAGCCTAACTCAATTGACAAACCCTATAATCTTTAGATATTCTGAAAGCGACCAGACCATGATGTGACCAGATTGTGATGTCAATTGGGCATTCATAATGCTCAGCATACGCCATACTGCTTTGTGCTGTTTGTGTAATATGCCATCTATTTGACTTGCATTTTTTTTTAGAGCTAAACAAGCTCTGTGGATTGACTGTGATTGCGAACATAGTTTACTTAGAATCTAATCATTCAGATCTGCTCAGTACACATCCCATCATCATTAAATCCATCTTCTGTCATGTCCAGCTGCTCTGTGGTATATATGCTTCAATAAAATTGCTTGGAGACACACACAAACACAAAAAAAATTCCATAAAAAAAAATGAAACCGCATACAAAGTGTAAATACTTGCAAGCCACTTATGGACAGAGTGCTGAATCTGAATGTGGTGATTCAATCAATCTGCTTGGTGAAAATCTATGATAAAAAAAAGAAATGGCCCTTTTTCAGTCAAACATCTTTCATTCTCTCGCTGACTTGCTGTTTCTAGTACAAATGCTAACTCTCTCTCTCTTTTTTGCTCTGTGCTAAAGCTAAACAGCTCCAGATGGGCCACATGGTCCTGATAAACTCTCCCAGCAGTCTCTGCCAGTGCGGAGCAGCTGGCTCTGAGAGCGCAGTGAGGAGCCAACGGCACATGTGCCGAGCAGCCCACGGCAGCCAAGAGAGCGCAGGGGGATCCCTGATTCTGGGTCATCCATGAGCCCGCTCTAATAAACAGTGCTGAAATGATAATCGCTACAAAACGGTGACAATGCAGAACCGCAAAGCGACCATCTTGGGTTAGATGGTTAATGAAAATAGGGTAAATATTTGGGAATGAATTGTTCTTTTCAATTATGTCTTTGCAATGATTGAGTAGAGATGATTTGCAAAGCATTTTCTAAATCACTCATCTGCAACAGTTTTATCTGAAAGTGGAAAACACTTGTGTTATAATGCGTTGATAAAAACATTTTTTTTAAATTACTCAAAGGAGAATATGCTAACAGACAAACAGTTTTGACAAGAATTTTATTTGAGTGATGATTCAAATATTTTTTTTATGTTTAATAAAATTAGCCATCTAAATTAACTGATTCACTGAAATTAAATCAGTTATGATAAATATTTAAATAAATGTGTGTATTTATTTATTTATTTATTTTGAGGGAACATTCAGTATTAGATCTATGGGGCAAACAACCTACACTACTGTTCAAAAGTTTAGGTTAATTTTTATTTTATTTCATTTTTTCTATTAAGGCTCTTATGCTCATCAGGGCTGCATTTATTTGATCGAATATACCGTAAAACACTATATTACCATTCAAATATCTGTTTTCTATTTGAATATATTTTAAAATGCAATTTATTCCTGTGATGGTAAAGCTGAATTTTCTGCATCATTACTCCGATCTTCAGTGTCACATCAGTGATCCTTCATAAATCATTCTAATATGCTGATTAGCTGGTCAAGAAACATTTATCCAGTCATTTCAATGTGTTTCCAGTCATTTTTGATCAATTTAATACATCCTTGCTGAAAAAGTATTCATTTAGTTTTAAAAATATCATGCTGACCCCAACTTTTGAAAGGGAGTGTAAATGTTAATTAACTCTCAAATATTTCCACTGTTAGTCCTCTGAATGAAAACAGAGATTTGAGACACTGAGGTTCAGTAGAAAGACTAGTGAAAGATACTCTCTGGCCCTGAGCTGGAGAATAAATGAGTGTGATTTTGATGTCCTTCCCAGAGGAGCGCTCTATTTCAGACATGCAGAATAAACTTTGGACCTGCAAACACACTCCAGCTAATTTCTTATTGCTTTTCTGCCTACCTAAGTCAAGTTCTCCAAGTAATACCATGAAAGATGGTTTGGTATTGGATTGACCTTTAACCTTGCACCCTACCACTCTGCCTTCAAATATCAGCTCATTAGTCAGGTGAGCCCGAAGACGTGGGGTCACAGAGGTCACGAGGAGAAAAATACAAACCTGACCCCTCAGCGGTCACCTACAAGTACCATCGTTCATCACAAAAATACAGCTATGACATTAACATGTACCTCGGGAGAATAACAATATGGATTTTTGCAACACAAAGCTCTTAGCATCTAAACACACTAGAGATTCAATAATAAAGGTAGACATCTTTAAGCCATCATGTTTTAGCTTAAGTGCACTGCATCACCACTAAACATCCAACCACTAAAAGCCTGATATCAGCTCTTCTCTCAGCACCACAATCATTTTACATTAATTTCTAAGATCACAGGGCTGGCAGTAAGAAACTTAAAGCAGCAGTAAGCTTTGCTAAATTCTTCCATAACTGCTCTCCAAAACTCCCAAACTTAACTTATGTACTAAATGTACTAAAATACTAAAACTGGACAAAAAGAAGAACTATATAGGCATATAAATAAAGAGGCTAAATAATGACAAAAATAAAATTTAAATGAAAACAGAATGCAATGAATTCCTATGCCTATATTTGTTATCATGAGCAATTACTGTGCGCACATTTCAATCATAAATTAAATATATCATTTTATATTCATACAGTCATACATTTTTCTGTTCTACCTATTTTTTTTTGGTTTCAGGAGTATCTGTTCAACTCTGAACATGTCACAGCACAGAAATAAAATGACTGGAAACAATGTTTCACACTGATTTGTCTGGAAGCATGCAGAGGCCAAGTCAAATTTGAGTCAACATCATATTTCAGACTCGGAATAAAAGAGAGCAGCACTGGACCAATAACAGTAATGCATTCTGTCATTTAAACCTAGCTAAGTCTAATAACAGAAACTCCAGAATTTTCATTTCAGCCATAAACTGTTTTCTATTTACAAGCCTATTTTAGAACTCCTGAGCTTTAAATGTGATCGTGAGTGTTTACATGACTAACGGCTTCGGGAGGTATTTATAACCGAAGCAGCGCTCACATTCACACTGGGAGGTGTTACTATAAAGTTCCTGCACGATGACGGCTTTCCAGAGCCGCTGCTGGACAGATGCCGAAAGGACACCAGTCTGCATACTTAATGCAGTCGCTCATGATTTCATTAAAGGCAACTGAAAGCTGTTTGTTACGTAATGGAAAGCGTGAGCTGCTGAGACTGCGGAAGGGGGAGAGAACAAGACAGACAGAGATACCAGCACTCCTATAAAATCCCTGTCTAAATCCCATGTACCCACTTAAGATGTCTGTCACTCTTTATACAGGGCTGCAACTTAACCCAGCCGGTGTGGTTTAACAATAGAGCAGACGTGCTGCGCTCAGACAGGTGGTCTAGACTGGCACCGAGCCAGACGCTGAGGGCCCAAGCCACCCTCCCCTCTGTTTTAACACATCCGTCTGCTGCTCATGCGTGATGTAACACCGATGCCCCCCAACGCTGTCAGTCACTGCTGGGCTTCATCACTGAGCGCTGCTAGAACGCCTCACGACAAAAAGATGAAGAGGATATGGGGAGCTTTTCATGCACAAAATCAGACTGAGAGATTTCTGCTGGATCATCTCTAGTGTTTTGACTACTGGTGTTAAAGTTGATCCAGCTTTTTTCTCGCCTTAAACACAAAGAGGCAAGTCAACCGCAGTGTTTTTGGTGCCATTTAAAGTGATAGTTCACCACAGAGTGAAAATCCACTCATCCTCATGACTTTTCAAAACAGTATGAGTTTCATTCTTCTTAGGAAAGAAGAGATTTTAACACAAAAGTGGGGTTTGGTTGTTCATATAATGGAAATCAATGGTTTTCACCAAAACTAATTGGTTTCCAACATTCTTTAAAATATATTGGTTTTTATTTCTACAGAAAGATCAATTTGGAACAACATGAGGGCGAGTAAATAATCACGAGTGTCATTTTTGAGTGAACTAAACCTTTAAGAATAGGTAAATCTCAAATAAATTATACCACAATAGACCAACATAGCTTTTCATTCTGATCAAAATAACACTGAACCACAACAGGTAATACCTAAATAAAAATGTAGAAAAAATGTGTGTGGTCTGTTTCCATCAGTCCAGACAACGCGCCAACTATTTCATGGACATAACTCTGTAAACAAAAAATAATATATAGTTCTGCTTATTGATGTGCTGTTTATGCCACTAAGTGTCTCAAGCAAGACTCAGACTACCTTTTACAGATTTGACACCACGACTCTCACAAACTTGGTAGACTAGTTCTTCTTAGCTCATCATAGCAGCCTGGCACCTTGTTATCATGACTTTGTTTTACAGTAGACTGACAAAAACCTGTGCAACATGAATCCTGGAAACGGCATAAAGCCAGCCAATCAGATTGAGCCTTTCGGTTTCAAAAAGCCCTTGCCTGTTTGTTGTAAATACATATCATCATATGGTCTGTGAAGAGTGAGACTGTCATCTCTTACCTGCTACCAGACCACTGTGAGGAATCACAAATGGGTTTTGTAGAATTCTTGATTATGCTGATGAATAAGTTTTGTACGATGCCAAGGACACACACACACACACACACACACACACACACACACACACACACACACACACACACACACACACACACACACACACACACACACACACACACACACACACACACATACCTCTGAGGTAATGCTGCAGGAACACACACACTCACATAACCTACACAACCATTAAACCATTTTATTTGTAATTTTTTGGAAAGAAATAAACACTTTTATTCAGCAAGGAAGCATTAAATTGATCAAAAGTGACAGTAAAGACATTTATAATGTCACAAAGATTTCTATTTCAAATAAACACTGTTCTTTTGAACCTCAAAAATCCTGAAAAAAAAAAAAAAAAAAGTATCAGCAACTGCTTTTAATACTGATAATAACCATATGTTCCTTGAGCAGCAAATCAGCATATTAGAATGATTTTTGAAGGATCATGTGACACTGAAGACTGGAAAAGAGCAACACAGACATTCTGTTAAATTTCTTTTTAAATATATATATATATATATATATATATATATATATTATATATATATATATATATTATCTATATATATAATATATATATATATATATATATATATATATATATATATATATTTGTGTTCCAGAGAAGAAGAAGAATTTGTGTGTAATAACATGAGGGCGAGCAAATTACTAGATTTAAATTTTTGGATAAACTATCCCTTTAAGAGCAGTGTTCATAACTCACAGGTATTGCCAAAATAAACCCAAAACACAGCTAATAGAGCATGGCTTCCATTCAACACTGCTTCTCTCAACAGGCAAAACCATTTTAGAGCCAATCAAAAAACAGGAATCTGAGCAACCCAAAAAATTAAAATGACAAGCCCTAACACAATTGGGAACTACAGCTGAGGTTATGGCCCACTGCTCCTATTTATCCAGCCTCAGCCAATCAGCAGCCACGATTGTCTGCTGTGCAAATACCTCAGCCTGAGTCCTCAAACAGAGGACATTCCTGCTCTGTGAATCAGCTGGAGTTTGGAGCCAAACAGCCTACCTGAGAGTCGTCTTCTCACGCTATACCTCTCAATTCATCTTTGTGTATGCTCTGAAAACATGAGTCACACTCCAATCATGTTTAATTGCCTCGCTTGTCACAGATATTGATCTGTCGTACCATTAGAGTGGATTGTGTAGTATGTAGCGCAACCAGCAGGTTTAGAGGAAAATCAATATGGCTATTATAGAGTCATATGTACTGAAGGCATGATCGGTCATATTTGCATGAATAGGGAGCATTTTTAAGAGGATGGGAGAAAAAAAAAAAAGAGACAAAGTAGCATGCAATGTGTATACTCTGCATAGAATCCTCACTACAAATCACCAAAAGACAGTATACAGCCCAAAAACACTGCTCAGAATACTGCATCCCATAATACAATGCTCTCGACTTGACCCATCAGTGTGAAAATATATTATACCTTATTTAATTTACACTACCATTCAAAAGGTTTTGGTCACATAGCTCACCAAGGCTGCAATTATTCAAACATAATTGCTTATATCTCACAATTATATATAAACTCAGAATTGTGAGACAAAAAGTCACAAAAACTTTTTAAAATCAATTAATTTATTAAATTCAGTGTTGGAAATGGGCTTCAATAATATATGCATACACCTTAAAACATCAAAACTGTTTGAACCTTGAGTGTTATGACACTGGACCTGGGTGCAATATGCTGCCATGGATACGGCTGTAGTTTAATGTCTTTAGAGTTGCACTGGTGAGCACTGACACGAATAGTGTGAAAAGGCCTTAAGAAACAAACTAGAATTTATTCTCAACACACCAAGACTAAAGAAATGGTGTAAAGGCAGCACTGGCCCAACACAAAAGATTAATTTGGCAGCGTCTGCACAGCCACTAGACATACAATTGGAACGATCTTCTCTTTAAGAAGGGTTCTCAAACAAGTAAACACAAATACACATTAAAAAGACGAGCCTCTTCAGCGCCTGCCACGTTTGGTGCCCCCTTGTCTCCTCTAACGGAGGTTTTGTGTGTATTCAGCACGTCTAGGCAACTGCGATTTTAATCGAGGGATGGGAAGTTGCCACTTTGACACTTGGCAGAACTTGGAGGCCTCTCAATCTCTCAATACTGGGAATGCAAACAGCAGTCGTCTCCCAAACGGCTTTCAACATCCCTCCCCCTGCAACCTGGCCAGCCCCTGCACCTGTGCCTCTGTCTGTGTCTCCTCCCTTTCGTTCTCTCTCTCCCTCGCTTTCTTTTTGGGTTTATTGTAGGCCAGGTGTGAGAGACATTGGCACTGCCTCAATCAGACTCCTTGTTGTTGTCTTATGTGGGAAGCAGATGCCTAATAAGTTGCCCAGCATGCACACACACGCAAGCACACAAACTTCCAACACATGCAAGAGTCCAACACAGCACCAAATGTCGGGTATGGAGTGATTCATTAAAGGAAAAGTTCACTCAAAAAGTAAATTCTGTCATCATTTAGTCACCTTCAAAAAAAAAAAAAAAAAAAAAAAAAAAAAAACAATTCCTCTGTGGAACTCAAAATAAGGCATTGAAGCATTTAAGGAACGGAACAAAACAAAACAAAACAAAACAAAAACAAAACAAAAACAAAAACAAAAAACATATGACATAAGACCTTCCTTTGAGGAACTCAAAAGAAGGCACCGAAATATTTAAGGAACAAAGCGAAGCGAAATAAAACAAAACGAAACAAAGCAAAGCAAAAAAAAAAAAAGACCTTCCTCTTTGGAACTCAAAAGAAGTCACTGAAGCATTTAAGGAACAAAACAAAAAACAAAAAACAATTTAAATTATTAAATTTAATTCAATTAAATTAAAATACAATTTTACAACAAAAAAAAAAAGCTCCACAAAACCATCAGCCATAAAAGCGGTTAATATAACACTGGTACTACATCATTATTATAATAAAAGTATATTATTCCATGTATACTGAAGTCATACAATAACTTTGTATAAGAAACAATTATTCAATTAAAATCTGCCCTAGCTGTTCTCAGTTCACAGGTGAAATAATAATGTCTGTTTGTGAACAAATCAGTATTTTGACAAAATTATGTTTTTTGAAATGATCTGACAGTTCCTTGATTAACGTCTTTAACCATGTTCCTCACAGAAATCTGTCATCTGACTTCAGAAGATTTTGAATTATATGGATCAACCTCAGTTATGTTTCTGTGTCCTTTTTGAAGCTTCAAAGTCGACATTCATTCTAATTACATAAAAAAATAAAATAAAAAATTCCCACGAAATGATCCTAATGTTCATTAAAATAAATAAGTCACACTGATTCAGAAAAACATGAGGTTGAGTACAGACAGAATCTACATGAGTTGAGTACATGACAGAATCTTTATTTCTGGGTAAAATATTCCTTTAAGTGGCCGCTCCTGTGTGCAGAAAGAGCAAAGCCCTCAATGGCCCACAATGCTTTATCGTTTACACTGCATCTGCTGCTCTCTACTTCTTTGTGCTTGCTTAACTCTCTGCACTGTCCGTCTCGCCTCTTTTTAGCCTCCCACTAGCCCCACATAAACCTGTTTTAATGATGATGTCTCCAGGACAGCGCTCTGATTAACCATTATAACAGGGTATTAAGTGACAGGTAAACCAGCGGCAGGTGCTTTCTGCCCACACACACTCCGTCTCTCTCGATCTCCCATAGGTGCTTGCGGTTTGACAGACAGAACCCCAGACAGAAGGTCTCTGTGAAGGTTTCTTTCAGGAGGGGGTTGAAACGGACATCTGCTGGGGTCTGGCCGCTGCGGTGTGGAAGCGCTGCGTTGTGTGGTGTTTGGTGGGCGGTGGGCAGCGTAGTCTTTGAAGTGGCGTCTGCGCTCAGAGCTGTTTTGTTCCCTCGAAGCCGTTGGTGGGATTAATTCAGACTCTCCAGAGGAAGAAAAGCATCTTCAGTGGGCCTACGCAACTGTTTGTAAGGGGGTTTATGGCACGCCATGAAAGTTGTGCCATTAAACAGTGGGCTTGATGAATAGGTCATCCATAGTGCTAATGCCACCCATCTATGTGAATGTGTGATTGAGCATTGAATGTGGCCATACACTCAGATCAAAGTCAAATCCTGTTTGAAAGGAGATGGGCGACTTAAAAATGAGTAACACGGCAAAGAGCTCCAAATTATAATGCCAAGTGCAACATAAAAGAAGGGAGTGAGAATGAAGTAAACACTTAGACAGCTGCCATGTGGGTAAAATACATATTTTTTATATTTTTTTATCAATACTTTTCAGCAATGAATGAAATATATTTTCAGCCATATTGGATGATTTTATTTCACTGGACTCTCTGCAAACGCATTCTGGGACTGGATTGGCTGTGAACTATAGCTCTGATATTGTGTCAGAATCTGGCCAAATGAATGCATAATGTTCTCGAAAGACTTTAATACATTCACACATTGAATATGGCTACATCTCTCGAGTTCAATTTCTTAACCAATTGAGTTTGAGTAGGAGGTGTTTATCATCAAGATGCCTTATGTTGTCACTTATTTCTGAATGGATTTGACTTTATAAAAAAAAGTTCAGAATGTCAGAGTCTCTGCCAAGTTCAAGTACAAGTCCACAGAAGTTTGTATGAGACTAAATTTATTCATAATTGTGGTCCGAGTTAGAGTCCCCCAACTCTATTGAGAACTAAGGTGGATATCAAGACTTTCAAAGAATAATGACTTACATTTTGGCCTGTTTATCCTACCAAGCAATCAAATGGCTTTAGAAGACTTGGAATATAGTGTAAGAGTAATATGGGCTACTTTTATGATGCTTTTGTGTCGTTTTTTGAAACTTGAAAGCTTCAATCCTCATTCACTGTAAATTCTGGGAAAGGAACGACCAGTATATTATCCTCAATTTCTCCTTTTGTGTTCCACAGAAGAACTAAAACCATATGGGTTTCAAATGATGATCTAGTGACGAAAGCAATTTCATTTTGGCTGAACGATTCCTTTGAGTCCTACAATTCTAATAAATATCACACAAATTACAAGACGAGCTGCTTTGCCGGAATCCAAACCAAACCAGGACATTTGATGAAAAATATGAATCAACAGAGAGCACTTAAAGTGTATTACAAGCTCAGTGTGGCTGAGGAAATTAGCAGTCTAGGATTTTTCTACTGAAAAAGACCCGTCACTTGTTTTTCTCACCATTTTCCGGGCAGCGTCTGCCTCAAAGGCACAGCTCAAATAAAAAAAAAGCTTGTCAATTATGTTTCTTCTCCAAGCAGCTTGCATCTTCTGTTCTCTCTCCATTTCCAAATCACAGATTACAACATCCTGAGAAATTACACGCTGAATTGTTAATTACTGACTGCACTTGGACATATTAACTCCGCTGCTTTTAATTAATAATTAGAAATGTTTAAGCGTGTCTTAAAGTGACTAATTAAAAACGACCATGACAGCAATTCATTTCAAAGAATTGCTACTTGTTATAAGGTCCTCCGACTCCTTTTAATGAAGCTGTTTTTTTTTTTTCTCCTGACTGTCATTTTCTGCTAAATAAAGCTGGAAATAGAAACAAATGAGGAAATTAAAAACATGAAGGCTGACATCTTCAGTAAGTGAAATATCTCAGTCTGAGAATACCTCACTATAATGGCATCTGTTTTCATACTCTTTCTCAGCTGTCTTTAAAAGTGCAGTCTCAGCTCGAGTTACCCGCCAGGGATCCAACCAACTCTTTAACATTGACCTCTGAGAGAGCAAGAGCGGGTCACTCACCTCTTTTTGGCCGGGCAGTCCTCTGAGTACTCGCTGCTTCCATCTGTGCTCTGAGAGCAAGACCCGTTCTCTTTACGTCCTCCCTTAGACCCACATCCATTCAGCTGCCCGTTTGACAAGGAAGCTGTAGAGAAAGACAGAAACAGCAAAAACATGAGAAACAGTAACAACCTCCAGATGCAGCATGTCAAGTAATCAAATTTAAGATGAAATATCATCACCACAGTGGGGTTTTGCTTTAATAATGCAATGCAGAACTGAAATGGAGTAGAAGCAAATGGAAAAAGAGAGATGGTTTACTTCATAGACCAACCGAAAGATGCAAGCTGAAAAATGACGACTTAAACTTAACACTTAGCATGAATAGGCTGTTGGTAGACTTTTAATGTTTTGATGCAAATTACAAACACATTAAAAAGTTGAAACTGAAACATTGCCATCCATAGATCTATTCACATTGGCACTAAAAAAAAATAATCAAGGAATTACTGGATTTTCCTTGTAATTTAACCAGAATTTTATAGTTGAAAGTCAATGTAAGAATATGAAATTGTGCCATCACCAATGTTTAAGTTGTGCTGATTTGAGCTTGTAAATATGAAACGGTGCATCATTACATAAACAATGAAGGAGAAAGTTAAAATTATCTGCAGTCTCTATATAATAAATAATATATTAATGTTATTGCCATTATTATATACTATTATAAAATCACTTTCATGTTGCTGTTGTTTGGTGAGTTTCCCTTTTTTTGACAATTAATGTAATTCTTAAAGTTACTTTTTAATAACATATTACTATTCTGTTTATATAATACATTAAATTACATTTATAACTGAAAACTAGGTCTCCTCCTATAAAGAAACACTATTTAATAATACATAAGCTTCCTTATTAGGTCTGAAATTTAAATTGTTTGACAATGAACATTTAAAGGACATGATTATCACATATAAGTGAGCAAAAAAAAGGGGGAAATAGATATTTTGCATTAAAAGTAAGATGAGTGGGAACAGCATTTAAGACAAGAAAAGATGTAATACAATGTGTGAAGTGCTCTGGATGTTAATGATAAAGCATCTGGGATTATAGAGTTAAATCTTCTTGTTTTTTTTGTTGTTTTGTTTTTTTGGCTCAGCTGATTTACATTCGTTAAGCGAATATCCAGAATCATCAAACATTCCCATAGCTGGACCTCAAATCTCCAGCCGGCCATAAAAACAGCTGGAGAAGAAAGAAACTACAATAAAGCTACTTTCCAACACATACATCAAAAGCTATAAAAATGCTTCTCTCTCATATACAGACCAATATGGCTGGACTTCAAAGCATCCATGCGTTCCAAGTCCTAAGAGCTCTATTCTCTCATGCGACAAAACATTGTCTTTGAGAAAATTGTGACGGTTTAACTCCAAATAGAAAAGCAGCAAAACAACATGTCCTATATTCAAAATGACTCCTGAAGTGCAAGAGCAAACAAGCTCGCGAGCCGCTGCCTTCATCACGACACGGGAAGCCAAAACCCGAGAGAGCCGGCCAAGCCAAGCCGACGTGGGTGGAGAGGGATCAGATGTAAACAGCTTAACGCGGGCTGCTCGCTTCCCGTGCTGTGTTTTACATATGTTGGTCTCACTTGAGTGGCTGTGTGAAAGACAGTCGGAGTCTAGCGGTTGAGCCAAACGTCCTGTCTCCCTCTCTCTCTCTACAGGCCGGGAGAGCGTGTGACGGTTTATCAACCGTCTGTCCTTCAGGCCCTCTAATCATATTTATGCGTGTTTAACTAAGCCCGTCGCCTTGCTGCGTTCACCTCCTGGTTTCCACAGAGAGCGGGATGTCGCACGAGCAGTGTGTTCTTATGATGTGCAACCCATTAATTAATTTCGAATATGAATCAATGGAGAAATGCAGTATAGAAGTGTCCTGTCACATATCAGATGCTCTTAAGCATAACTGTATCAACACAAAAGAAATCTAGACTGAGTTATAACACTCCAAATGAACACATAAATTGCTTGTCACTTGAAACCTGCAACTTTATGCCATGGTTAGGACCCATTGTGCTGCCCGTTGACCATGGCCTGGTCCTTACTGGACTGGACTGGACTGAGGACTTAAAAAAATAAAAAATTCAAAAACATTAGGGGTCAAATGATATGTGTTTTTCAGGGCCGATGCCAATTATTACAGATCAAGTAGACAGATAACCGATATTTTCCGAATCTGGTGTAAAAATTAAAATTAATGTCAAAAAAAAAAAAGACTAAGAGCTCTGAAAAATCTATTTTTTAAATTATTTTATCGGCATATCTGTTTTGAAAATGACTGAAACAGATAGCACGAAAACTACACAGCTTTTATCATAAAACTAAGCATTCAAATATCATCTTGCTAAAACGTATTATTGGGAGATATAGGGTGATAACTGTTAATTATATGGATTTTATTTAAGTAGTCTGCTATGAAATTGGTCATGTAAATTACAACCACTTGACAAATATTGCAAGTGGGCTCTGGTGCAAAAATAAATTTACAAAAGTGTTGCATATGTCCCCTATAAGAGCATGTCTGGCCTGTGGTGGCAGATGCAGTTGCAGTTGATTTTTGGCCAAAATAGGCTGTTTGTGTCCTCTTAACGCTGCCTCAAAATGGACGCCAGTGCCACATTGTTTGGAACACAAAAGCTAAAACATGTCCCCTGATGGTCCCCTTTTGTCTGCTCTGTCAGCTGAGCTGGGAAACGATGGGGTTCGGGAGCAGAGCAGCCAAGTAGGGATCTACAGTCACATAGAGGTTGGTTCCTCATACATCTGAAGACTCTCCATTACTCATGGATCTGTGCATTGACTATATTGAGCTTCATTTCAGATGGTCTGAGATTATAAAAAAAGAAAAATACAAAAGACAAAAATGAAACAAAAACCAAACCAAATTAAACAAACAAACACACAAATAGAAAAATACATAAAAAAAAAAGACCTAAAGAATTAGTTCTTTGAGAAAGAACAACACTGTCCACAGACAGTTGTCAACAAGTCATAATCTGGGAGAGTGGTTTAGCAAGGGAGGGAAAAAAATGCTAACACTGAAAAGCAAGATGATGCAACAAAAAAGTGCATCTGATGCATTAGTGTATAGATTAACAATTGTTTTAATTGTTTTATATTTTTTAAGAAAGCAAATGCAGCTCTCGCTCCATATCCTGGTAAAAAAAATTTGTTTACTGATTTCTCGTGAGCAGTAAAAATCATCCACGCCATGATGTACGGAAGGAACCTAAATCTGACGCTGATCTTTTCATGTCAAAACACACTACGTTTGCATCTGTTGAGCATTTGTATCTGTGAACAAAGTCTTCATGCATCACCCTTCGTTAAACATCCTGCGTTCAAAGGGATTAGCGTTACCCTGAGGTAGCAACGCAATGTAACACATAAGACAACAAGAAAACAAGATTAAGGGCTGTTGTGATAAGAGCTTATTATCAGTTTAAGAGTTTATTCAAAGAGTGTGTATCTAGCCTCCTGCCGTAGTCTCAAAAGAAACCCTTTCGGCTTGAGTCTCTCTGCATGTTTACATGTTGAGTGAGGGGTTTGGGTTTGAACACCTGCTGTTTTTAGAGTCACTGGGACGAGATAACCGGTCACCAACCGACCACATGGCAGCTACTCTGAATAATAAACTTTGTTCAGAGTAGCTGAGATATTTGTTTGCAAACAAAATAAGGTTGCGAGAGACTACAGGCCCATTTAATATGCTGTTCAAGGACATCAATCATTTAGCAGACGAAACACTGACGATGTTTGAAAAATATCGAAAAGTCTTTCAAAAATATTTACATTAGACAACAAACTCTGTTGTTAAAATAAGACATGAGCGAAGACCTTAAAAGTGAAATCAAACACCATCTGCAACAATTTTACCTTTGATCTCAAATATTTGTGAAACAGAACACTTAGAGAGAAAGTACATTTTGTAAAATTCCTTATGGCATTGTAAGTGGACTATTTCTGACAGTTGTTTTGTTCAAAATCAATTAAATAATTCTATCTACTGTAAGTAAAGAGAAATGTCATGTCACTCCTGACAAAAGCTATCAACTGGTGAAAGGGAATAGAGTCTCACTTCAGTTTTATTTCTTTTGTTTTTCATTCTTTTTCCCAGCTGAGTGATAAAAAGGGTAAGCCCACATCAAGAGAAGTCTTTCCCCCTCGCCTCTGTCTGGCTGTGCAGACTCCTACGTATGAGGCCTGTTCTTTGTTCCCTGTAGAGTCTCAGAGCTTTTTTTAGTGAAATCTCTGGCTTTCTGAAGCCGTGTGAAGTGAAGTCCCAGACTGCCAAGCTGCAGCGTCAGACACACGGCTATCAGACGACTTCCAGAGCTCTGAAGTAACCTGGATCATATGGCACTTTTATACATAAACTCACTGGAAGCCTCCTTAGGAGCTTCCTTTGACCAAACAAAAGTAGATCAAACCAAACTATCTTTGTACTGTACTCAAAGAGAAAGTGCTAAATCAAAGCTGGCTTCCTTCATATGATGGGAAACATTAATAACAGATTTTAATATCAAATGGGTGATATCCTGTTTTTTCCAGACAAGTCTTGGCTGGGATTTCTAAATTGTTCAGCCTAAAATGTAAAGGTTTGGCTTTGTTTTGTTGTCTATAATCTTCGTACATTATATGTATGTTATCTATATTGCTTTGACTGTTCTCTGTACATCCCACCTTATAAGGCATGCCACGATTGGTTGATTATGTGCGATGCCTGCACCATACTTATCAGTCATTACCTTTTATCCAGTATAAAAACAATAGGAAAACAAAGCCAAATCTGGTCATTTTTAGCAATTTAGAAATCCTGGCCAGGACACGTCCAGGAAAAAGAGGATGTATGGTCACCCTATATAAAAGTGTTGGTAACAGACTTGTGCAGCAGGTGAAAAACTAAACAAAAACAAGCCTGTGTACAGTTTAACAAGATATTACCGCAGTGATTAGATGATTAGTGAAGAAAAGACATGTCTTACCATTAGGCCCTTTTCCTCCATTGCTGAGGTCATCACAGAGCTGGCGCTTCTGAGCGCTCTTGAACTCCTTCAGCGAGAGATAGAGCACCTTCCGCACCACCCGCTCCTCCGACCAGGGCATACCATCATTATCATCCTGCAAAGAGAAAGAAGATCAGCACTATAGCAGACACCTCATCAGCACTCAAGACACTGACAAACATCAATGCAGCTGCTTGAGTAAACAAATAAAATCAATCTACAGCACTTTCCACAAAAAACACATTTAGATGCGCACAAACACACTTCCCTGCCAAATATCAAAAGGTGTTATTGTGATGGTTCATGATGACTTCATTTTCCCTCTTCGTTAGGATCAGTGATTTGTTTGATCTCTGACTATTTCAAAATCTGCGTAATCTTTTAGGGAGATTTTAAGAATGGAACAAAGACGAGTACTTCCTTTCCAAAAAATACAGTTTCCTTTCCAGACAACAATCCTTGATAACAATTCTGAATCTATCTATAGAATTATTGTCCACGCAGGTCTCACACAGGTCAGATTCTCACAGGCGTGCTATAAATAACAAGTGTGTGCAGCAGGAGTTTTGCTATTTTCATTCACTAACAGGTTTGCTTGTAGACCTTCACCAAATGGAAGTATTATTTAATATACCATATTTAATAAACAGCAGTAGTGTAGTAGCCAAAAACAAAATTTTAATTTTAAATATGAATATTAAATAAAAAATGAGAAGATAAGAATAAACATTTAAATACAGCGAGTGCATAAGTTTTATCAGTAGAATTCATCTGTAGATGACGTGAAAGGCACTAATGGTAGCAAATAACCACATACAGTGACATTCAAAGAGCCAGTTAAAATGTTATTTCCCACACAGACAATAACGGCTTCCTCTCTCTCAGAGCACTCGTCTCGAGAGGGGAACTACAGACATTCCCGTGCCATATCGGGGGGAGTTGTGTTTCTCACAGTTACTGTACTGAAGGAGAAGCGCATCAGACAGCTACAGTACAAAAACAAAAATAGTAATGAAGCCTTCTACATGTGAATGAAGGAGTCACGGTGCAGACAATACTATATGATAAAAATAACACAATCGGTTCTTGGTTAACTGTTAATAAACTACATACTGGAGAGAGATTTCTGTGTGTAATGCTTTAATGCATGAGAAAAATAAACCTCAAAAAGAAACTGGTGCCACTTTTAAATGTTCTGCGAATAAGTGGGGTTTGCCTGTGCAAAACTTATCTTCACAATGTTAGGATGTTGCAGGTTGTTTTCATGGTGAGCCTTTGAGAAGGACCAAAGGCACATTGCTACATGTTTGCTATGGTGTTTAGATAGTTGATATATAGGCCTAAATTTAAGATTTATGTATTTGAATTGCATATTAATTTTCCAACCATTTTAATCACACAGTTTTAACAAACAAATACATTTAAAGTGATACATATTTGTCAGCCAAACATAAAAAAGACAGGTAAGAAACGGACACATTTCTGTAACAGTACTAATAAACTAAATGTGTTTTAAATACACAATAAATAAAAAGTTAATATTTATCATGAATATCTTTAATTGGTTTCAACTGGTTCAGCATTTTGGTCAACCGTTTCTTTTTAAAGTGTTTTATAAATAAGTACTGCATTGTATTGTAATTTGAGTGATTATTTAAATAAACAGATGCAAATACTAAATAAACTATGCCATGATTTTTTGCCATGTTACATTTATGTACAATGTATGCATCACATTAAATTTAGCAGTATATCGTCGCTGTCCGATGAAAACCACGTATGTCTATTTTGCCGATTTTGAGATTTTTCGACGGATTGAATGTCCAGGTTCATTTCCGTATACAGTATGCTTCACATATCTAAATGGCCAATGAAAAGTTGTGAAATCATGTCATCTGATTTTCACGTATATCCATTTGGTGTCAAAGCTGTCAATCACGCCGTGTATCTCCCGCCCTGTGGAAGCATCTCGCCGGTCTTGTGAAGTTTCACTTTCTTTTCTGCAATACATTGCCAAATAAACATAGCCTGGTGAGACAATGACTTTCCTACATCGAGGTAAATGTTTCCCCCCTGACGCCAGACGTACGTCTAGGAGTGACAAAATTACGGTAGGACTGTGCAAACAAAGTATCTGTCTAGCATTACCATGTCAGTGTATTGATTCATTGTCCCTTCATAGTTTGCAAGAGACATTTAATAAATTTATAAGTAATATTAAATAAACTAAGCGTATTTAATAAACTAAGCTATAGGCTATTTAATAAACTGAGCGTATTCATCTGTCAATATGAAACGCGACTTGGCCATTCTAATTAATGATCGGAAGAACGCGTATCGACCACCGTTACTGTAAAATATGCACGTATGTCCATTTAAACTCAATTTTGGTCAAATGTGGATTATATCATTACACTGGCAAGAATATGGTTACATGTAAAGATGCCGTACCAAGTATGACAACGTTACATTCAACTGCTTTTGAAATACGGTGTTTTTTTTTCACTTCCTGAAAAGTAACCGTTTTGGACATACGTGAGTTTCATCGGGCAGCAACGATATGTTAAAATCGTATAATCCAAATGGATGAAACATTGACCTAAATATTGTTTTTTTAGTTCTTGACCCTTTATATGGCTTGAGTCCCTTTTTCAGTATTTGTCTATGTGATATATGATCACCTGATCACACATATCAACTCAATGAACTGCAAGGTTCAATTCTTAACACTTAGTTGCTAAAACAGAAAAAGCTTCCACAAGCTAACTATTACTAACAACAGTTAGTAATAGTTACTGCGCTACACATGACTTTTGTCAGTTTAATGGATTTGAGACCCAAAACTGGACGAATCTGGAGGAAAGACCTAATTAGAAGTGTAAGGTTTGCACGGTGGCATTGTTTCCTGTGGGGTTCAGCAGAAGGCGGGGCTTAGGGAAACAAAAGGCATGAGAGTGTGTGCGTGTGCGAGTTCCTGTGCGGGGGCTGACACTGACAGGTGAACATCAGATCTCCCAGCAGACATGTCAACAAACACACACACCTCAAGACTGCTCTACGCACTGATGCGCTGCAGAAGCCTGAGCGCCTGATTGGGCGTGTGGTGTGTGAAACCACCAGAGCACCTCGTTAGACACACACACACACACACCTGCAGACATGCACGCACACGGCTCAAAATAGCCTGCATGCAAAGCCGCAGCTCAACCACAGCACTGTTCTCAAAGACACCAGAATTAGCAAGCGATACAAAGTGTCAGTTTTAAGAATACTACATATTATTGCTCTAATGTGTTGCGCTAGGGTCCTATGCCAAGAGACGGCAATAATATTAGCGTGCGAGTGCGCGTAGAGCGCACAGCACAGACGGCGAGGTGGGCTGAAGCGCTCAGAGGCGTGATGCTGTCACTGGATCCCAGGAGCACAATCCAGCAGGCTGCCGGGTAGGCAGCAATTACCCCGCGCTCGCTATCACCTCGCGGTCTGGCACCAGGCCAGTGCTGCTGTCTGAATAGAGCATTACTCCTCACAGCGCGCACACACATCTCTCCTGAAAAAAAACCTCCTTTCTCAACTCTGGGAGCCGACCACGAACGCTTTGCCTTCAAGTTTGTTTTCTTTTTTCCTTTCCACCCTCCTCTCCATCCCCCCTTCCCTCAAAGCCTGGCAAGCCGCCACAGTTATTTCCTTCTTGCGCTACATATAGCATTCCAGCTCGGAAGAAAATGCTGAGCTGGATACTGGCGTTAACAGAGCTGTAGGAGCGCAGCACAGCTCACTAGCCTGCAATGAAAACAACGATCAGAAGAATGGAACAATCATATTACAGCTCCCAACGTTAAAACTAATACCAAGTCACAGAGGTTCTGCGCAAGTACAGATATTCAGTGTTAGCTTGTGTTTCGTAGTGTCCATGGATGTGCGACTTGACAAGGCTGGCAGGAGTCAGTGTGGTAGCTAATTGCACAGTTTTGATAGCTGGACACATTGCAAACAACCTATTCATTTTTTTTCCCCCCGCTGAGAGTCAACTTATACACATGCTGCTCTTGGAAGAGACTCTTCTCTGAGGTAATCAAACCATGCGGCTATACATTTAATGCTAATTTTACACTTAGGGCCCTATTTTAACGATCTAAGCGCAAGATCTAAAGCGCACGGCGTAGGTACACTCAGGACTTGTCCAAATCCACTTTTGCTAGTTTAACGACAGGAAAATGGTCAGCGCGCCCGGGCACATGGTCTAAATGGGTTGTCCCTATTCTCTTAATGAGTAATGGGTGTTTTTGGGGCGTAACGTGCAATAAACCAATCAGAGTCTCATCTGCCATCCCCTTTAAAAGCCAGTAGCACTCACGCCATAGCAGGTTCGCTATTTACATGGCAGAATGTAATTTTTCATTTTTAAAAATGTGTGCTGCTGCGCATCCCTTTGTGTAATAAGCAAAGTGTACCAAAGTTTGGATTCACAATTAAAATGAAAATCATGACAGGATACAAGGGACATGTGAACCGTGTCTAGTTACACAAACTAAAATGTCAAAACAAGTTTGTTTGTAAGTAAATATAATACAAGTATGTGTCGCATTGTTAGCATAGCCACAGTGGCCACTTTGCATCAGCATACAATGTGTTCTACTTGTTTTAATCAACCAGTCATCTTCTGTCTTGTCTGAACAACAGTTCGGAGAGAATCTTGCTGAGCAAGTAATCCAAAGTCTAATTAAACTGTCAACATGTTTATAGCTAGCTAACTAACTGAACAACATATGTGATTCAACAGGATTTGAAGGTCACTCCATTGCACACTGGGTTGTCACAATGATGCAACAATGCAATGCGTGTTAAATATACCTGACACTCTAGTTTAATCAGTTATAACTTTTACAGAGAAATTGCATATAAACTGGACAATGATGAAGCATTCTGGTGCACGTGTGAAGCGTCTGTTCGCACATGCTATCAAATGAAGTATGCTTTCAAAGGAAGTGTTTTCGGTTTAAAACTGAAGTACACTGGACTTAAAAATCATATAAGAATCATATCATCAAGAAGCTAATCTGCCAAAAACATGCACAAAAAACAACACACACAAACTTGTCAAACAAAATTTGTCGCAAAGACAAGCATCAGAAAGCTGCTTCTGGCAGTTAGCATGACGATGCCAGGCTCGTTCATATACTGGCAGAGTTGGTTGGCAGCACCGGTACTCAGATGTGACGAGACACTGAGAACTGGCACAAGCTAAGAGACACACGTACGAACACTCACCCTGTCTCCCAAAACCCCCTCTGCTCCATCCCGAAGGAGCTCGGAGCCTCGTTAATGAGCACCAGGAGCACATGGGTGTGTGACAGAGTGAGGAGAAGTGTCTCTCATTCACTCACACTCATCCATACACACACATCACATAGATGGCCCAAGTGGGACTTGGGGCTCCTAGCATACTTAAAGCGTTCCAATGAGGGCATACGCAATGAGGATGCAAGATCTCCACCAGTCAACAAGACAACAGGCATGTGCCATTACTAGCAAAGTTTATTTTTTAAAAGTTTAAAAGAGCGAACAGAGGCTAAACTGAACACAGAGCATCTGTCTGTAACCACCATTGAGCATGCATTTCCTGTACAGCCTGAGAAACTTCCCTTTTTATTGTAATCTTTTTTGCAAACATCCCCTCCAGACAGGTTGCTCAGTGGCATTAGCAACCACAGGCGCACACCGCAATGGATGAAGCAAAGGTCTGTTGACCTCTAACGACTGACTAGTGAAGCTGACTAGTTTTAACTAATATTTTACCTTGCTGTTAATGGTAACAATCAACCAAGCAGGTATCCAGTAGTTTCCCTCATGCAACAACTTAACATTTTCTGCAAAAGTTTGAATGTAATGACTCTAAAAATGGCATATGGTGCAAACTAAGTATATCAACCATCCAGAGTGTAGCAATTATCCAATAACACCTGAAATCTGTACCTCTACCAAGGTTGCAGTCAATCAGATCATGAAGAGAATGTATATCATACCGACACTGAAAGAAGCACGAACTAACAAAAGATAAACTCCTTTATCTGCATGTTGGAAGTTCATACTGTACGCCTTCCTTCCCAGATGAATACATAATGACAGTGGATTCATTAGCAGGCAGGCAGTCCATACTCTCGCGAGAGGCTCTTTTAAAAGAGCACTGGAAGCCTGTTCATATGAGCAATGCTAAATATAGGCACACAGACCTGGATCTCATCAACAAAGAATGTAGGCCACGTGCCAACAGTGATCTTTCTCTTAACATCAAAAATTTGTTATAACATGAATTCCTCGAAAAGACAAAGCAATAGAGCAGGAAAACAAGGCTAGAAGAGACGGCCTTCAAGAACAAAAATATTAAAGTGCTTCTTCCTCTCTCGACACATGTTCTCCAGATGCTGGAGGAAGAAAGGAAACAAGCACACACAGCGGTATTTGCCTGAGATTTGGGTCAGCACTGCAAAGCGTACATCTATGATCTCTGGGTCTGCCGTAAGCTGATTGAATGTGATTGGTTGGAGAGCAAAACATGGCTAGAGTCAGTCATGATAAGAAAGTGCTTTAGTTTTGTTTGCTCTGAGCAAAAGCCATGAATGGGACAACAAAGAGAGGGAGAGCGGTTATCCGGAGCAGGAGGCCAACAGAGGCACCCTATTACAACCTTTACCTCAGTGCATTGGAATGTCTGCGCAACACGGGCCACTCCAGAGCCAAGGGTCCTTAGGGTCAGTCCTTTTAAAAAGTATTACTATCTTTCCTGGACCTTGACTTTAACCTCTTTTTGACTGACAATAACAAAATGAGATCACTACCACTGCAATGACAGAGTGCACTGGAACCAAGAGTTGCTTAGCTGGAGCCTGATCCTTGGGAAGCAGTTTATAACCTTGCATTCCTTACTCAGAGTTATGCATCCACATTGCAGCAGAATACATGGCTCCTTTCAAAGCTCATCAATGGAGAAAGACGCTTTTAGAAACATCTTTCAGTACTGGTCAGGAACAGTACTCAATTTCGAGAGGATACTGGTAAGTGGAATGGGGGTAGTGTAGGCCCAAGAACTCTCGAGGTATTCATACCTGCTCAGATTTAAAGATCCCTGAATCCCTGATTCCTTGAAAGTCATTCTCTCCTGTAGGTGTGCTTGCAGTGACTGTACAGAGTGCCAATGAGCACTGTGCCACGGGCAGCCCGCAGATGGATGGCACAACCAAGCTCGACATGCTTGAGTGACAAATTGCCATCGCCAATCAGTGGCGTCAAGTGCAAAACAATGGCCAAAAAGTAATAGATTTATAAGAGAGCAGTGTGTTTCGTTTTTACAGAAATAAATAAATGCCAGGCTGAATTATAGGTTATAGGAGAGAGCTGGCCACCTTCAGTGCTACAGCTGGCCCAATAAAAAGAGGCTTTAACAACAAAACCTCTATACGCAATGGCCCTGGACTAGGGCCCCACAGTTAATTCTGCTAGCGAACGAGAGACAGAAGTTGGCCAGGCTTTTGTTGATGAATTAACACAACAGATCTGTACCACAGCGGCTTCTCAAAAGGCAGAGAGAGATAACTGCAAGAGAGATAACGTGAGAGGAAAACAAGGTTAAAAGAAATACAGTCAGAGAGATGCAGCATCTAGATTGCAGCTTGAGATGATGATTAGTCATATCAGTACACCAAAGATTGTACAGGCCAGGGGTGTCCAGTCCTGCTCCTAAAGGGCTACCTTCCTACAGAGTTTAGTTCCAAACCTAATTAAACACACCTGAATTTATTCATTCAATTGTCCATAAATACAAATTTGGAATGACGGGCTTGGGCCCAAACCATACTACGTTTAAAAGCTTACCTAGACACATAAAAAAAGAGGGTTAGATCAGTCTAACTCTTTGTTGTGGTTCATGAAATTTCTTAACAGCCTAGGAGAGGCTGAATGAAGGATATTAAAGCAGGGTAAATCTAACTAAACGCTCTCCTTCAGTGTGAGTCTGAGCAGGCCTGATATCTGCCACAGCCTGCAGGAGACCACACACCTAAAGAAGCCTCTAGCTGCCCTTTAAACAAGACATACAACAAGGACCATGTTTTAAAGGGATAACACCATACAGTCTTGAGCAATTAGGACTGACCAAAATTAAACCATCCTGCAGAAACAGGAAGGAGAGCTCTGAATCAGCTTGGAGAACATGTGGTCCTATCAAATCAAACAGTTGTGACTTGATCAAGGAATTTTTGTATCTGAGGTAAAAGTCAATTTAGCACAGTGACCTTGTGAACAAGCTCCTCAAATGTGATGTCATATAATTTGACTAAGAAAATTCAAGACGTTAAGTCCACTCTCCTAATGCAAACCAGCTACTCAGAAAATATGGTAATTACAAGGACAAGACCAAATGAGTTTTCCACACAGGCAAGTACAAACGGCTCCAAAGTTTCCAAAAAGGGTTGAAGAACCCAAACCATGTTAACTTAATCTAATAAAATAGCTTTGTCTTTGAAGACACCAACCACACTGCCGTTTTTTTTCTCTACCTATCCCACAAAATTTACATTTTGGGCAGCCATAAGGGCAGAATTCAGAGCAGAATTTGCCTGCTCATCTTTACCACAAAGCTAATGGGACTGACATCAGTCATTTTGTGGGACAAATCTGATATGTTTGATAGGCCCAGATGGGATCTGCTGACATTTTTTTCCACCACATTTTATGAAGCGATTTTAGGGAAAATGCATGTAAAATATAATGAACTGTATTTTAGCATGTAATTAACCAAAAAGTTATTATCCAGTTAATTAAACCAGCACATTTTTGGGAAGTGTAGCACTTGTGTGATTGATGACTGCAGATTTCAGCATGTGCTGATTTAGTGTTTGATTACATACTCATAAACCACAAAACATTCAAGAGCTGATCATGTGTGTTTAAAGTGAGCAGAACACCACACGCACACAGAGAGATGAGCATGAGTGTGTGAGCGCTCTGGACAGAGGAAGCGGCATGTGACTAGGAGGAAACCCCACACATTAAATGTGGTAAAGCATGAGAGATCTCAGAGCTCACAGTCTTACCGGATCAATACACTCAACACCAGCAGAATGAGAGGAGATTATAATGTAGCATTCACTGACTAACACGTACACCTAAATCCTTTTAAAGCAGAAGATAACACATAGCACACATGTTTCCATAGGACATTAATGTACTGTTTCTACAAGCGTTCATGTATTCACTATCAACACTACAGTGGATAGTGTCAATCAAAAGATAAACTAATGACATGTTTATTTACTTTAGAGCAAATGTAGCTGTTATTGCTAAAACTGCTGAGGTTCTATCAGTCATGTTAAGGCAAGACTTAGCGAGAAGAGTCAATTAACCAAGTATGGCCAAGTTATTTAAACACACACACATGCACAGTTGTGTCCTCATGTGGTCACCGGAAGGGGGTTAAAGTCTGTCTGACCCTGCGTGTGTGAGAGAGAGATGACATTTGTGGAGAAAATGCCCTGTGGAGTTGGTGCAGAGATCAGTCTTATGAAACTGGAGAGTTCCTGCCGGCGCTGTGTGAAGTCTTAATGCGGCTCTGCTAAACACGTTTACAGCACCACACCGCAACCAAACACTCCCAGACCCCCACCTCTCCGCCCCTTTAACACCCTTTTTTCCTAAATCTATAAAACCTCTCCTTCACATTCTGCCTTTCTTTCTTTTGATGAGAGATCGTCTAATGGATCTGACAGGTTGCCCCACAGCCTGCGCAAGCCTTTAATAAATAAACGCAGAGATTTCTCCACTGCCGCAGCAGTTGGAAAGGAACAAAGCTGAAATCAAAGAGTGTAATCAGCACGGAGGGATTTTAGAGGAAATGCAACTCTTGTTTCTCCTGGGTGGCACAGGAAGATGTATACAAACCCACAACAGCCATGCCACCCACCCTAACACAAACACACACAGATGGAAGGAGAACAGATTTTTCAAGTGTGTGAACCGGTTTGTGCAGAAGGCGGAGCTTCACTGACTGTCAAAAGCAATATGGCCATTTAGCTGAAATCTAAAAATAAGAGAAAATAAATGAAGAACAAAAATATTTTGCATGAAGTCTTGGTAAAATAAGACAAAATGATTTTTTTTTGAACCATACAACTAAATACTGGCTTTTGGTTTTGGAATTTGGATACTAAAAACAAAAATAAGACAATTAAATATATACATAAATATATATATATATATATATATATATATATATATATATAGAGAGAGAGAGAGAGAGAGAGAGAGAGAGAGAGAGGAATATATATATATTATATATATATATATATATATATATATATATATATATATATATATATATATATATATATATATATATATATATATATATATATATATATATATATATAGCAAAAAAAAAAATAATAAAAATAAAAAAAAAATAATACAAAACAAAATACCAACACATTTTTAGAAGGTTTTGGAAAATGCATCCTAAAAAGCTAAACAACAAAACAACACAACACACAACACAAAACATCAAATGAAACCAAATGTAAAGTATTTCTTGGTTTCTGGTTGGTCAATAGTTAATGGACTTGGTTTTGACCTGGTATAGCATCTGGGTCATGCTAGGTAAAGCAGCTGCATCACCTTGAACCACAAAAGATTCCAAAAACAGGTTTGATCTTGCAACATCTCAGCTTCCAGAACTGTCAATTATAATCTCCCTTCATGTATCCTAGAATGCCTTGTTCAGTTTGGGCCTCTAAAGATCACATGTAGAGCTAGCGGAAGCTCTTAATACTCAAACACACACACAGACATGAGTTTCTCTGAGTCATATGTAAGAGTTTAAGCTCGCGGCAAAGGGTTTGGGGAATCTGTGCAAGAAAACACATGGCTTTGCGAACATCAGGGTAACTACAGAGAATAAGTGCTGGACAGCGTATGTCAGGCTAAGTGGGGCCATCAAATGGCACGCAGAGCAGAGGATGCTCAGCTTAAGTGGGTGATGAGGAGATTGAGGGCTACTGCTTAAATGAGAGCTTAAAGTTGTTTGAGATCTTTGCACACATACAAGACACTGAAATATGACTGAAATATGGAACAGTGTATTTAAGAATTTTTTGTTCTCTCACTTCTAAAAGTGAAAAGAACAGAACCAAGTGTCCTACTCAAAGCAACATGTCTTACATGCACTTCTCCGTGGCCCTGACCTCTGCTTCTCTCAGTATCTCCATCCGTTCCCTCATTTGCTCTTTGTGACTGGTGTAATTGACCAGAGTTAGCTTGTTACCTCAGTACCAGCGCCTGCCAACTGGAGGAGCGCCAGAAGCTCTTTCTCTCTGTGTGTGTGTGTGTGTGTGTGTGTGTGTGTGTGTGTGTGAGTGATAGAGAGAAAGAGAGAGAGAGAGAGAGAGAGAGAGAGAGAGAGGAGTGCGTTAGAGGGGTGTGTGTGAGAGAGAGAGAGAGAGAGAGAGAGAGAGAGAGAGAGAGAGGACGTGAGGGGACAGTAAAGCAGGTTTCGGCTGACACTGGCCAAATCTGACTCAGACAGTCAGAAGTAGAAAGAAATGTCTCTGCTAAAACATCTCAATCCCATTTACAGAGTAATAACAGAAGAACTGGATCTTTATTTCGGGCTATAAACCACAGTCATAAAGAGCATGAAATATGCTCATAAACTCATAACCACTGCAAATCTACTGAATTATCTGCCTTTTCTGAAAGTGCAGCACTAAAATACTGGGGGATTCACTTTAAAACATGAATGACAACTTAAGACAACTGTAAAAGATCTCTCTCTGTCAACGAGCATCAGTAAAATCCAAGAATAAGCCACTGCAAACAACAATATTCTCAAGAATTCTGGTAACTTCAGCTGAAGCCCAGAATTAACTTTATGCAAATGCAGAACAAACTGAGAAAATGTGCTACATTTTTAAACTGCATTTAGCACTATTTTTAGGCCAAGGTTTGCAAGTGGAGTTTATTAAAAATAATTTAATATACTTTTGATAGTTTTATATGCATCTAAAATAACACTTCAGCATCATATGTGAGACTCCATCTCTCAGTGAATGTGAATTGGTCACCAAAAATTTAAAATAAAAATAGTGACAGTCACTTAATTTTGGAGGCTTAAAATTGAACTATGTATGTATGTATGTATGCATGCATGTATTTATTTATTTATTTATTTACTGTTTAAAAAAGTATTTTATTTTTATTTTTATTTATTTTATTTGGTATTTTTTATTTATATTTTATTTTTTATTATATTACATTACATTTAGGGCTGTCAAATGATTAATCACGATTAATCACATCCAAAATAAAAGTTTTGTTTACATAATATATGTGTGTATACTGTGTATATTTATTATGTATATATAAATACACACACATGCATGTATATATTTAAGAAGAATATGTTATGTTTATATATTAAATATATTTATATATAATATAAAATATAAGAATATAAATATATAAATGTATATACATGTAAATATTTTCTAAATATATAATTTATGTGTGTGTATTTATATATACATAATAAATATACCCTGTACACATACATATATTATGTAAACAAAACTTTTATTTTGGATGTGATTAATCGTGATTAATCATTTGACAGCCCTAATTACATTACATTATATTATATTATATTTTATTCCTGATAATAATTATTAGCCATTTCAGTTATATAGTTAATAGACTTTTTCTTGGTGATGCTAGTGGCACAGAAATTACACTATTCAATACTATTTATTGCAAGTATACCCATGTGTGAATGTGTATATGTTGTCAAATATCGAGTTAATGAGTTATGTTAGTGATTTCATTCATCGGCTGCTCTGGAAAATTCAGTAAAAAATTCATTAGACTGATGTTTTCATTTATTTCATCGCACTTAATGCAGACAGCAAACACAACAGAACTTAAGTCAAGTCAGCAAGTTTTCTTTGCTGTGGTGCTGACATCGGCCTCCGCAGGTCACAGCGTGCCAGCAGGCAAATCTGAAGTCAAAACTTACACTTCAGGGACGGGATTGGAAACAATTTTCAACAAAGTTATCTGATAAACAGACCAGAATCTGAAAAAGAAAACTCAGATTTGCCTCCATTAACCCTCAGCATTTAGACTGAAGATGTTTTTTCCCTCCCAATTAAAAGTGCTTAAGCCAGCCATTTGTTTTGGGGTGAATTTAGAGAAAGACATTTTGAATTAAGGAGAGAAAAGAGCCACAGACAGAGAGAGAGAGGACAATGTGTGCCCTGTATGGGGCTGAGAGGATTGCGATCGCTGCGCGGCGTGCGAGAATTAGCTCCTCTACTCACACCTGCTGTAAATATTTTCCAAAGCACTGGCAAGAAAGCAGCAACTGCAGCGCTGAGAGAGCTGGCTAACACCATGGTGTCGCTCAGTGAGGGTTTTATGGCAGCGGGGTAAACAAAGCACCACGTCCTGTGATGCCCTTCTGAGGTTGGCACGATCTCGTCAGATTTCTCTCTCTAAGACACACAGAGGTGTTTATACCAGGCCTCACTCCTGACTCATGCGCTGGGAGACAAATTGGACAGCTGGGTGCTGAGCGCCGAGAGACGGCACATTATGAACTCGTGAGACTGCACTTTAACAGACTGACACAAACCATCTGAGAGATCATCAACTCCTGCTGTAACACAAAAAACAGATCTCATCTGATCTTAAAGGGGAATAGGCCTACTACTGTGGAAAAACCAGCTAAAAACACAGCAGCAAGATTGTTTCTAGTTGACTGAGACCATATGAACTACTAGACCATCCTAGACTACCAAAAATTCAGCTAACATAGTCTAATGAGTTTTTTATGTATTTATTTATTTTGCATAATGCATTTCGCACAAGAACATTGTAACATTTATCAAAGTCAACCTGAATATTCAGCTGGAACAATATAGACTTCACTTAATTTATCAAGATTTGAATCTTTCGTGAATAATTAGGCTGTTGATACTACTGGTCAAATTTACTTTTAACCACAAAGCCTTGGTTATGTCAGGAAAAAAATGTTTCTAAGGCTGGAAAAAAATTATAATATCAAATTATATAGCAAATAAATATAGCAATGTCATTTGACTGCATTTAGATTTAGATTACTATTATGCACACATTTACATTAACATTTATGCATTTAGCAGACGCTTTTATCCATAGTGACTTACAGTGCATTCAGGCCATACATTTTCTTTACCAGTATGTGTGTTCCCTGGGAATCAAACCCATGACCTTTTGCGCTGCTAATGCAATGCTCGACCACTGAGCCACAGGATTACGCACACTACATAATACAATTCACATTAAGACTTATAAGATTTCATATTACAATTTAAACCTTACTGTTAAATTACTAATATCTATTTGTGCACTACTGGATTTTTTGGGAAACATTTTGGGGAATAACAAAGGGGTTTATTTTGATTCAAGTGTGGCAGAATCTTCAGAGAAAAAAAAAAAACAGCTTGAGGTTGTTTTTGTACACAAGAATAAAAAAAGGCACCGGGTCTATTTGCTCAACCATAAACATTAAAGATGCGCTAAGAAGTCCAGCCCAACCCTAGAGAAACATTATGCCAACCTTCCAGCCCTCTCTCTGAACAGACACTTTCTCTCTCTCTCTCTCTCTCTCCTCCATTTTCCCTCTCACTCCACCTCTAACAAGCTTCATAAATATACATCAGCTCTGTTATTTGGACACCTTGGCAGAGCGAGTGGTGCTTTAACTGTCAGGGAGTAACAAGCGCTCCCTTCAGGAGCGTTTCCCCGCTTCATTACCTACATGCCTGGCACGCCGCATCACACCGGGCCACATGTCAATCACAAGACAAAGAAGAGGGCAAGTTGGCCCGGCGTCTGAGGCACCTAAAGCACCCTTCTGTTTATGGAGGAAACATTACACCTTCGAGACATGCAGCAAACACACAGGAAACAAGGAGAAATTTGAGCAATATATCGGTTAGGCTGATGTGATACAGCAATATATAAACTATACAAGAGTAGAAATGTGTCAGTCATTAGAGAATAAGCTATACTGTTTACACCGCATTACATGGTGCAATTTAAATCATAAATAAAATAATATATAAAAATGAGAGATAATAATAAATTATGCTAAACTAATGTTAAAATAAATATGTGTTAATGCAAAAAATAAATAAATCTAATGAAATTAAATCCTATTCATAACTTTATATAATACTGTGTATAAAATACACATGATGTGCAAGCATTTTATCAGTCATCGTCACCCATCCTGCTCTGCACCATGAAAAATTCATATTGGTTTAACAGCAAAACGGACATTGTTGTCAGAATGCCAGTCAATGAACGGTTATTATCCTGCAATGAACACACAATGAACACCTTACACAAATATTACACCTCACATGTTAATTACTCGATTAGGCTTACCAATAATTAGCTCAGGAACATCTACTCTCCATGACCTCTATTTTTAAATGCAAATGAGTCTGCTTTATGTGAGTTACAGCTGACACAGAAGAGTTTTACAGCACAGGACTCCAGTGTCGTTGAATAACTCGCTCAGTAAGCAGTGGGTTAAACGGTTATGATCCTAGTCATAGATATCTGAGATCAACTAACCCTTCCTGTTACCTTTATTTAACCTGTGAGAGTGCTGTTATTGAATCCACCATGCACACACACACACACACACACACACACACACACACACACACACACACACACACTCCATAACCGCATCTACACCCTCCATTCTCTCCTTTACGAGTGATGTAATTAAATTCTCCCCTGCCCCATCAACCCAGCGCAGGTCAGACGGCAGAAGCGCCAGCCAGATCCCATAGAGTTCCTGTGTGCTGCACACACACACACAGATGTGAAGCATTTTCTGACTAACACACAACACACATGCTAGCAGCTTCTATTATTCACCCTGGATACATGTGGGCCAGCATTAATTGAGAGCAACAGGGGTCGAGGTAAACATATGTCGACCAGTACACACACACACACACAAACCATCAGCAAATGGGAAACAATCTTTCTTAATAAAAACAATCTGAGGGGAGACTGAATACACATTAAAACCAGTCTTGAATAACTCAGCTGTTAGCACACATGCTCTTTAATACTGAGCTGTGGTGCTCATGTAGGCAGAACAGTCAGAGTGAATACAGTTTGCAACATTTTCACAATCATGTTCCCTCTCTTTTCTCATCATTTTCTGTTGTCACTCTCACTGCCCTGGTGATATGTGATGGAAAAACAAATATTGACAGTTTTAAATAAAAACAAAAACAAAACAAAGCAAGACAAATACGAACAAAATACAGAACAAAACCAAACATAAAACAACGCTAAACAAACAAAAAAACAAACAAACAAACAAACAAACAAACAAACAAGAAACACACACAAAACAGGCAAAAAATAAAAAAAATAAATAAATAAAATAAAACCCAAAACAAAGCAATAATAATAATAATAATAATAATAACTTAATTAATTAAATAAAGAACACAAAACAAAATCAAACATGCAAACAAACCAAAACAAATACAAACACACAAAAACAAAACAAAATGAAACAAAAGACCAACAAAATCAAAAGCAAACAAAACACATACAACACACACACACGCAAACAAATCTAAAGACTAACAAACCAAACCAAAAACAAACTAAAACAAACATGAGGCAAAAACAACAACAAAAATAAACACAAATACTAAGCAAAATACTACCTAAATTATTTAAACTATTCAGTTACAAATACAAAGCTATACAGCTTAAGGCAACTTTGCAATTAACATTTTACAATACATACAATATAACTTTTACAAATAAGTTGTGGCCAAATAGTGATTTCATGACTATTAATAAAGCTGACATCACGCATAACAGACAGGAACAAACCAAAAACATTATTGACCCGAACATAAAAGAGGCCCAATATGACTGAATGGAGCAAATAAATAATTTTATGAGAGAAACACTAACATAAAAAGGCTTGTACTGGATGGGAGGGGGCATGTAGCGGCAGTTGAGCGCTTCATATCGCCGCTGTGGCCATTTTATTATCACAAACCAAAGAGATGGCTTTATTCTCTCTGATATAACAACCGAATTTCAGTCCTGAAATCTGCCTCTCTCTAGTATTGTGGCTTTTCCGCTCATCTATTAAATTGTCGAAGTAAGCGTGTAGATACAAGACATAACAAATTCACAACATGCCATGTTCTGCGAGATATAACGCTATGTGGAGAGGCACATGGGGAGGAGGATTTAAAGAACGTGTGTGGAAAGGACAGCAAAAGGATTGTCCCCGCTGAGTGTGAAGTCTGACACACGTTTAGTAGTTACAGTAATGCTAGAGTGTTTAAACTCAATTAACTTGGCCATACATGAAATGATATTAGCATTTATCTAGTGAAATCATACATTTGGCAGGTGTAAATCAATGTATAAATCTTGTTAGTAAATATTAATTTTCCATGCTAAGGACCCTGTGACACTGAAGTAGGGGTCGACCGATTATCGGCATGGCTGATTATCGGCGCCGATATTAAGCATTTTTATTGTTATCGGCATCGGCCATTTTCAAAACCGATTTGCCGATAAAACCATTTTATTTTGAAATGCGCGATCTGGCACTGATCCAGCCACCTCAGTCAGAGCGCACCGCTCTGTGGCCTAGACTAAGCCCCGCCCATCGTCCGTCTGATTTGTTGGGAGTCACGAGCCTGGCCAATCAATACGGTTGGCGCGGCTGGAAAATGTTCCGCTCTCACACCGAAAGCACAGGAGCTGCTTCAGTGATCATCATCACACATCAATAAGTTATCTCTCGAAGGTAAGAATGCACTAAACGTTCCTGAAGTTGCAATAAATCACTACACTGAAGTTGCAATACACCTAAATATAATCGATTTATGATGACAAGCCCCGTTCAGTTATTATACTGTGAATTCCCGGTCAATGTCCGTCATTGCAGTGATATGCTTTAACGGATCATCACATCAGTGCTGAGATAGTGAAACTAAAACCTACTTCTCTCACCACTCGGCCAACTTAACGTTATATTGTGAATAGACTATCAACACGAATGAATTCACTCACGTCTGCTGCGTTTTTTTTTTTGTGTTGTTCACATAACGTAGCTTCACTGAACAGCGTCCGTTCCGTTAGGGCTCTTAGTCAAAAAAATTGCGCATATTTGGAGAAATATTGCTTTATTCTAACATGATTGCAAAATAATTTATCATACAGATTCAGAATTACCATTATGCAATTTTGAAGAGCTGAAAGGGCATCAAGTGCGAGCTCTGACGCCCTGACGCGACGCGAGCTCCCTATTCCTGATTTAGTTATCTCCGCGGCCGCGCTCTCTCTCATTTGACTAATAACCAGGGGGGGATTTGCCGGTGGGGGATGGGGGGGATTTCCCCCCTTTCTGGTCTATGCATCCCTGCCTCTGCTGAATAACTTTTATCCCCGGTGGGGATAAAAAACGTCATGCAAACCCGCTCTGACGTCCAGATCTGAATCAAATGATTCGCGATACGCGATCCGATTGAAGCGCATCGAAACAGTGAATCATTTTGCGACGCAATGGTTTAACTGATTCGGAGTTTCAAAAGGCTCCGTTGTGTTCTTTGCTCGCTTTCTTGATGTAATTTGTTGTTTGAATAACCGTGGACATTAAATCATTACAATTAATAGGCCTAACGTAGGCTTGTTTTTAATACAATTTCCGTTGTATTAAAAACATTTCATAAAATTTTTCAAAAGCATCCCCCCCTCTGTTTATTTCACAAATCGCACCCTGCTAATAGCCCTATGCTAATAACGTAAATTGTCAATAATCTCACATTGCACGTTTCTGGATGACGCTGTCCTGTATACTTCCTAGTTTGTATCGCCGTGATAAATAGTCTAAAAATAAAAAAAAACACTATTACAATATGGGTTGTGTGTGTTTTTAATGCAATTCTGGGTTGCAAATAAAATGCTAAATATAACACACACATACACACATACATATACACACATACATATACACACATATATATATATACATATATATATATATATATATATATATATATATATATATATATATATATATATATATACATAACATATTATATATATATATATTATATATAGATATATATATATGTGTGTATATGTGTGTGTGTGTGTGTGTGTGTGTGTGTGTGTTATATTTAGCATTTTATATATATATATATAGATTACATTTATTTTCCATTATTTGTTCATTTGTTGCTGTTTAAATTTGCTTTAAGTTTTACTTAGTTTACAGAATGCTCCTGATGGATGCTCCCAGCACTTTTTATGTTTGTTGTTATTATTAATATTAATGTTGTTATTATGAACAGTTCTCAGAATTAAAGATGTTAAAATAATTTAAAGATAGTCTTTGTCAGAGGCCTTTTTATTCTTAATTTTGACATTAATTTTCATTTTTACACTAGACACATATCGGTTCAAAATATCGGTTATTGGTCTCCTTGATCTGTAATAATCGGTATCGGCATCGGCCCTGGAAAATGCATATCGGTCGATCCCTACACTGAAGTAATGTAGTCTCGTGTAGCCAGACCTTCAGACTGAAGGTTTGGTATTCATGGCAGCTTTCATTGGCCAAGGCATGTCAAACAACCAATTAAAGTTCATTTTGTTCATCGTCACGTTTCGAGGCGTGAAAATGTCGCCACAGTCCTTTGATCACAGGAATATATTATATTTTTAAAGAATATTAAAATAGAAACTTATTTTTTGACTTTTACAGCATGTGCATTCTAACACTGGGTGTTTCCTGATCATTCATTCACTGGAAACCTTTTAAACGATCTGTACATTTACTTAAAGGGATAGTTCACCCAAAAATGAAAATTTGATGTTCATCTGCTTACCCCCACCTTACATCCAAGATGTAGGTGACTTTGTTTCTTCAGTAGAACACAAACCAAGATTTTTAGCTCAAACCGTTGCATTCTATCAGTCTTATAATGTGGATGGATGGATGGGAATCACGGCTAAAACATATAATACAACAACAACAACAACAAAAAAAAAAAACACACACAAACAAAACCAAATTAAACCCTGTGGCTCGTGATGATACACTGATGTGTAAAGACACAAAATGATCAAGAAACTGAACAGCATTTAAATTGTTTTTTTTTTACCTCTGATTCACGCAATGTCCGAACTGTTAGAACTCTCCAGAGCGTGTTCTCAGCAGCAGGAGGCCAGGCACTTGAGGCATCGTCTTCTTCTCCTTGCTTTACGGCAGATCGCAGACTTATAAGTGCATTACCGCCACCTATCTCTCAAGTGGACCATTGACACTCCTAATTGAGATTGTATATAGAGTGTCAATAGTCCTTTTGAGAGATAGGTGGCGGTAATGCACTTATAAGTCTGCGATCTGCCGTAAAGCAAGGAGAAGAAGACGCCTCACACGCCTGCTGCTGAGAACGCACACAGGAGGACACATTAAAAAAAACTATATAAATACTGTTCAGTTTCTTGCACAGACCGATCGTTTTGTGTCTTTACACATCAGTGTATCATCACGGGCCGCAGGGTTTAATTTGGTTTTGTTCGTATATATATATTTTTTTGTTTTATTGTATGTTTTAGCCGTGATTCCCATCCACTTACATTATAAGATGATAGAATGCAACGTTTTGTACTAAAAATCTTGGTTTGTGTTCTACTGAAGAAACAAAGTCACCTAAATCTTGGATGCCCTGGGGGTAAGCAGATAAACATCAAATTTTCATTTTTGGTTGAACTATCCCTTTAAGCAAATGTGTGTCGCAAACAAAGCATGACTAAGCAAAGAGGAAGTAGCAGTCACGCTCGTGTTGGGGTGTCCATGCGTGGGTGTGAGCGGTCAGGGCAGCCAGGTGGTCCTGGTGTTAAAGGTCACGCCCACCAGACAGCTTGCAGCGAATGGCTAAGCTCCAGTGCTCAAAGGGCCTGTCAATCAAGATTGATTATGAGGAGTGGATGAATTAGCCCCTCCCCTCCAGGCTGATCTCACCCCCCGAGGCCCTCTCTTCATCCCCCGCTAAAGAAAAGAACCTTTGCATGACAAAGTGGTGTGGATTTCATGAAGAAAGAAAGAAAATAAAGAAAAAATGAAATAAAGAATCCCTTTGGAGTCCCACAATCCCCCATACATCCCAAAAGGATGGACTTTGGGAATAAAGAAAGGTTCGGAAAGGTTACCCCTCTCTGCCCTTTAATCTATAGAGTTCCCCCGCAACATTTATCCAACATTACGTGGACGCATTCAGCCTTCAAAATGTCAGAAAAAGTCACATCGCTGCTTTCCTATAATCATGATGGGAATGTATTTGTTGAAGTATAGTGAAGAAGAGTCGACGGTCTTAGCAGAGGGTGCGATCACCAGCGCTGCAGGGGTTAACTTGAACTAAATATTCGGGGAGGGGAAAATCAGCACCTTTAGAGAAACAACTACAGTGAGAAAAATGTGGTGTAAATGTGTGATTAACATGACACACACACACATCGCTTGGCCCTCACTCTACTACTGAACCAATTACAATAACACTGAGCTTGAATTGTGGTGAAGCCCCCTGACAAGAGCGATTACGCTCACCTTGTTTTTTTTTTTTACAAAAAAATGGTGCTTAATTAAAACCAGCATGCAAAGGCAAGCCAGGCCAAGCCACTTTTCAGAGAGAAATTCCTGGTGCAATTAAGGTTTCACTGGAGAACAAGAACAAGAAGTTATTGGTGATGTGCTGCCAAAATGCGTTCTTAATTATAAAAAGAGTATACGTCAGTAATATACTTGAGTGTGAACAGAATGTAATGTTTTTGAACACTTAACTGCAAGCTAATTTCAATTAACTTCAAATGCATTATAGTTTACATTTATTATAAACGTATAAATTCTTACAGTACCCAATTAAGTAAATAGCTATATCTAATTAAACAATTCTACTGTCTTTGAAATATGTTTAAAGTGTACTGCCGAATATTCTTATAAAGCATTTATGATAAACTAAATTATACTTTAATATCATTTGGAACTTGAATGTCTTGTATTTAAATTCATGTGTAATTATGATGACGTTTCAATTCAGTACAATAATTATGATGACGTTTCAATTCAATCTTAAGTTTAAATGTAATATCGAAGAACACACTAAAGTTAAAATTTATAAAATCAACTAATATACGTTAGTATTTTAGTCAACACATTAAAACGGAACAAAAATATATTTAAACTTTAAAATGTACTTTCAAGTCAAACTTTTAATTGGACATTATTACAAAGTGCTCCTTTTAAACAATAAGAAAAGTGAAAGTGTAATCTGTTAAGAATGCTTAAGTGTCCTTTTATTTCATTAACATTATCTCAAAATCTTTTAATATCTGAAGTATTTTTAATATTTGAAGTGCATCATTTCAAATGCGCTAAATGTTTGAATTACACTACAAGTTCACATTTTACTGTGCCGGGATGTACTAGGATGGAGGGGTAACAAATAAATATAAGTATATTGCACATTTTGTATTGCTTAAATGTTCCCCACTTATGCAATAAAAATGTGCAATATCCTTATATTTACTTGTTACCCCTCCATCCTAGTACATCCCTGCATCTCACGCTATTCTATTCCATTATCATCTATAGTACAACTGTTCATACCATTTATATATTTTCCAATTTATTTTGCAATATTTGTCTTTTTTTGTGTGTGTGTGTGTTGTTGTTGTCTCTGTGTACTGGAAGCTTAGTAACTAAAACAAATTCCTTGTATGCACAAGCATACTTGGCAATAAAGCTCTTTCTGATTCTGATTAATACTATTAGGTGCATTTTTTTCTCCACAAGAAAAGCAATACCGCTTCTCAATGAGTGAGATCTGAGATATTCAGGTCTGTGTGCTGAATTTTAGTATGTATAATAGTAATAGCGATGCTTGCCTTAGCAAACACTACTAATTCAAGAAGTTTACTTATTTTGGACAGAGCCTTCATTCAGTGCATCAATAAATGAACAGGACAGTGATGCCAGGTTCTGGTGGTTATGAATGACTGGCGGTCAAAACCCTGACTTCCTCTGTCTGAGGTTCTTTTGGAGAAAAGCCCTACCAAACAACATCCTTTCCAACATGTGCCGGAAAGAACCGGTGAACACAAAATAGAGTGATTTGGTTGACAATGACCAGAATGACCAGACCTCATCATTCATTTCATTTTTATCTATTGTTTTTCCCCCATCTCCTTCCTTAAGGGTGTAAGAAGAGACTATTTCTGTGTCATTCTAGCACACGTGACCTCTGACCCCACTTATCTGGAGCTGAATGTTGAGTGATGATCGGTTGTGATCGGTCACAATTTCCTAAAATATACAAAAGAGGTCCAAAAATTAGCTTTAAATTTGATTTACAATTGAAAAACTCCTTCTCAAAGACCCTCTCTGTGCGTCCCTTTCTCTCAGTTGCACACTGGCATTATTCCACAGCAGCGGCTGTTGGCAGCAGGGCAAAGCCAGTAGCAGGATAAGCAGTCCACAGACATACCAGTGTGCTTACCACTCGCTCGCAGGTGTCGCGCACGGCTGCCATCTTTTTCACGACGGGGAGGGCTGAAAGCCTGCAGTGTTCAAGAGTTCAAAAGGAAAGCGAGGCCATCAATATCTGGACTAGAGTCACACGTCCACATCACTTCTGGGTTTTGAGTCTTTTAAGCCAATGAGAATGTTTATTTTAAAGACTGGGCGAACTGACAAAGCAATTGAAAAGCAATTATTTTGAAAGAACGAATGCTATACCTCATCTAAACTAACGGTATTGAATAGTGCAATCTACCCAAATATTTATTTCACTACAAAAATGTGAAATTAACTTTTTTTTTCTCAATGCATGCTATGTATCTTTAACCAAAAATACATATGATAAGGCACACTATAAAAAGTATCAACCGGAGCCATTTCTGATTCAACCCATTTAAAAAAAATAAATCAATAAAGTATGCATTTATTAAGTTGATTCACTGACGCTAAGTAATTTTTTTGGTTCTTAAAAAAAAAAAGTAATTTTAAATTTTCAGGTTATTAATTTTTCCGAAGCCTAAAGAGAAATTACTTTCTGTTCATGCAGTTGGCAAGACCGAAACAAACTGGACCCTGCAGAGCTGACAGGACTTCAAAGCGCTGAGCCACGTCTCTGCCGGCACGTGCTCCATTCTGATGCGTGTTTGCGCAGCTGTGGATTCCTCCACTTTAAACTTATACCAGTGGAAAAGATCTTTCCCAACTCTGACAGCAGGTTCTCAAACAGAAACTCTACCTGGTCAAAACACATCAGGTATCTAGGTGACTGAGAAGAGACCAAAAAACAGGAATGTCAACACTAGTATCTAGCAGTTAGTACACATACTCTGAAGAACTGAACCATAGAACGTGTGCGTGCAAAGAACATCAGAGTCATTTCCTGATACCTATATTTGTGAAGGTTTGAGTGAGCAAAGTTGATCTGGCATAGGACAGACCATCAGAAAATATGGCAGTATGCAAATAACCTGCCAAACCAGCCCAGGCACAAGCTCAGTGTCAAGGGAAACTGGGAAAGTGTGTGGTATGCAAATTAAATACCTTGTAAAGGAAGTAAAATAAAAGAACAACAGTCTCAAACATGTTTTTGGACAAATAGTCCTGCTTCAAACTTATATCGGTTAAGCTATACACAAGAGCAATACACATTTTTGTATAATTGATCTATGCATGGAGAGATAGAGTTGTTGTACCCACCTTATTTTTGATATAAGATCGGACACAGTCATTTGCAAAATGAATGAGATATTGACACTAAAACTGCAAACCGGTATTTCTTAAACAAATTGCATTGTATACTGTAATTATAAACACACTGGTTTGCAGTCCAAATTTTTACCATTTACTGCACTTTCTTCAAAATGATTTGAAAGTATCACATTTACACTGTCCCACATATCTCAGTACCTAAAACTGAATGATTTAATTCTTAATGTTTTGAATTATTCCTTTGTTAAGAACAGGATAAGTTTTCCTACGCACTTGAAACAATAACGAATATAAAACAAAGGTTATGCAACTGTACTACCACTTTATCTTGTCAAACCGGTATAGTCTAATGATGTAGCAAAACTACTCTTCGTCATTACACGTCTGTGCTTCACTGTAAACCATGAACGAATGTAGCACGTGGATGAAGCACATGCCATTCCTATTAAATTCACACGTTAGCCTCTGGAACGCCTCTGCGTGACATGACACGTTGATTCCTGAGCGCCACTGTAGCCAAATGTTGTGGATGAGGCCAGCACCTGTCAGCTGAAATCATACAGGGTCTGCTCCCTGCGTGCTGGGTACATGACGGCCCATACAACCCTCTCGGCAGTGGAGTCTAATTTAGAAATAAATAGACAAGCAAAGTTGGTCTGAAATAAACAGTTGAGATGAATAATGTGTGTCAAGTTTGTATGTAGTGGCTGGTGTGTGACTGCACCCCAGTTCTTACACATTTTAGGCAAATCAGCCTACAGATGACTTACATCTCTGTGCTTAAGGATAGGATTGGTCTCGTGTTTTAGATAAAATGCAAGGTTGATCTAAAACTAAAGATTTGTACCCTATCTAGCAAACCACAACCAGTAGCGTAGTTGGAGCCATATTATTGTACTCGATTTAAATCCTGTCTTTTAAAATGTGTTCATGATTTATTCCTGACCATAATATAATTATATATAATATAATTTCCTTTTCTGCAACCAAACTTCACAATAACTTCCCTTTGTTCTCTAACTGAGCTCCCATTAGTTACAAGCAAAAAAAAAAAAAAAAAAAAAAGAGAGAGAGTTTTGGGGGAAAATTGTATACCAGTCTCTCTCTCTCTCTCTCTCTCTCTCTATATATATATATATATATATATATGTATAATCCAGCTTTGCACATGCAGTTCTAAATAAAATAAATGGCAGAAATATGACAAGCATTCATTACCCCTATAGACGGCAAAGCAGAGTCATGCTGGTACCTTGTCAATTTCCATTACAGAAAGATTAGCAGTTAGACAGCTGGTGCCACCACTGCTCAAGTACAAAAAGAGCCTCTGTTTATGACTGAAGACAAAATGCTGCCGTCCACAGACCTTATTCACAGAGAATCTGTGTTAGTAGGAATAGTTTTAAGAGCATCTTAGTGCTTACACGATAGAGTGCTGCAATGAAGGCATATTTTTGTAGGCCAACCTGCAAGTTAGCATTACCCTGGTCTCTTCAACAAAAACCCAATGGGATTTTTCCACTGGCTATTGGATTATTGTAGAAAATAAGCTCTGTGACCAACAAACTTTTATGACTCTTACAAAAGAAAACTTTTTCCCTGAGGATAGTGTGCAAGAGCATGATTATAAACACAATGAGGCTGTAAAAGCAACTACTGAGTAGTGGAGTTTAGCTCTGTAGTCCCATTTAGCCACTTGTTATGTGGGGGTATTTGTGATTTATTGCATGTCGTATAATAAAACATGAAAATATATTGAGCTTGTGTTAACCACAGACCTAAATTTCAGGCATTTAATCAAAAACCCTTAAAAAAAAAAAAAAAAAAAAAAAAAAAAAAAAACACTGACTTCATGGCAATTGAGCTGGAAGCGCTTAAGTTTAGCCTACAAAAACACGTCATCCCTGCAGCACTCTACAGACTGTTGTTTTTATAAAACCAAACAGTGGTACCAAGGGGTGAATGAGGTGAAAATGACACACAAATATTAACAAACGCCACGTAGGAGTGAAATATCTTTGAAGAATCCAAAAAAAAACGGTAAACCACCACTAGTTTTTAATGGTTCAGTCACACTCCCGATTAAACCGCGGCCTAACCATAAACCAGCACTAACAAGTTTAGAAACTCTATGGTTTTGAATATGTGCATGCTCTACTGTGCCAGACATCATCCCACGGGGGTCACATGGGATACTCGACTCCCAGATTTCCTGTCCACAATTAAGCCAGCCAATAATGTGGCCGGTGCCTGCCAGGACTGTAGGCGATCCCGCTCTCTCTGTCCTGCCAGTCTTTTATAGTGCGCCGTTCTGCTGATGGTGCACTGGGGTGAGGGGAGTGTGCTTTAGAAAAACAGCCATCCATTCAGCCCGGCCAGGAGACAAGGTCTAATGAGTTTACAGAGACCAGGAGAAAACACACATAACTCAGCATACACATCTCCCATGGACAGGAAGGGAAAGACAGCCGGGCAGGGATGGAAGGATTGGGCTGGTGAAAGTGGCCCGCTGCTTTCTGACATGGCACGTTTCACCTCAGTGTTATAAATGTCTGTTCAAACTGAAAGAGATGGATGGACAAGGGGGAAAGATGAGTTTATCCGTCTTCCTGCTGAAATAGAGGAACTTGGCTTCTCGAGAAGGCTTGGTGGAAGCTTGAATCAGATCGAGGTCATCAAGCCACATCCTCTCAACTACCTATCAGTTCATGCCAATATATCTCTCATTTTCAAAATGCTCTACTTTTCATTTTCAAATGAGGATCATGTGCAGACAAATTTATTATATATAACTGCCTTTGCAGGGACAATGAATGGAGCTCCAAGGAAAATCTGCCACATGATACATTTCAGTTAGCAATTAAATTATATAAGAGACGACATATAGGAAGTTGAAAGAAAATGATCACGTTGGACCTAAAAGTGCTCCAAATGAATCACAAGTGAATCATTCAAATCCAAATTGTGAAGTGGGTTATCTGACTGAAGAAATAAACCTACACGAGGTAAAGATGATCTATTCTGAAAATAAGAACCTAAATACTTTAAAACCTTTTTAAAATATGAATTTACACTACTGTTCAAAAGTTTAGAGTCAGCAAGATTTTTTTATTTTTTTCATATATTCATAATGTTACAAAATGTTTCTATGTTTCTAAGACAACTTATGGTTTATGCAAAAATATTAAGAAGCATAACCATTTTCAACACTGCTAATAAAAAAAAACTGCTTCTTGAGCAGCACGTTAGAATATTAGAATGATTTCTGGAGGATCATGTGACACTGAAGACTAGAAGTAGGCTGCTAGAAATTTTCAATTGTAATGATATATTTCAGAATAATACTATTTTACTGTATTTTTGTTCAAATTCAGCCTTGGTGAACATAAGAGACTTCCAAAAACATTTTTTAAAAATCATACAGACTCCAAACTTTGAACGGTAGTATAGTGTCAATTATCAATATATTGCATTATACAGCTAGATCAATAACTAAATTACATATTAGTCATTAACAGTACCATTTTCACTATCTGTCTGGTCTAAACTGAAATGAGCCCTTGTTGATGCGAGTCAGATAATAACAGACACGATCCTGAGCTAGAAATGGAGAGTTAACATAGTAAGAGAGACAGCAGGTACAGGGAGCAAAGTGCTTTTTTAGCCCTTCTTCCAGGAAAGAGAAATTCAAGGAAAGACAGACAGAGAGAGACAACTGCAGGTCATCAGACAGGCGCACCGGTCCTGTTAATGAAGGACAGGGAGGAAAGGGATGGCTCATCCAAAAATGAGAATTCAGTCATTATTTACTCCGTCACGCCATTTCAAATCTGTGAATAAATCAGTTTGAATTGTGAACAACATGTTCAGTCAGATTTGTAAATTGTCAACCTCTTCACTGAAGGGAAAAGAGGCAACAGAACATATTATATTATTTCACTGATTCACTTCTTAATTTGATTCATTAATAGTTTAGTCACAGCAATTAGCAGCATGCCGGAAAAAACTATTATAAGATTATACATTAATAAAAGGTCTTGTCCTCCCAAAAAGCTGTTGTGTGGCTTAGAAGGCTTTGTATAAAGAGCAAAAGATGTAAAGGAGTTTTTGGAGCTGAAAAGAGCTGCACAAAGATTCTTCTAAACTTTCCTTTTGAGTTCCACAGAAAAAAAGAAGAAAAGGAAAAAAAAAAGAAAACAGCATAAGTATTTGAAACAATGAGTTAGTAAATGATCACAATATTTACACACAGAGAGAGAGAGAGAGAGAGAGAGAGAGAGAGAGAGAGAGAGAGAGAGAGAGAGAGAGAGAGAGAGAGAGAGAGAGAGAGAGAGAGAGAGAGAGAGAGCGAGAGAGGTGGCCTTGAAATAAGTCAATACTTTATTAAGGTGAGCATGCAGAAAATCTAGAGAGAAAACCATGAGACGCAGCAAAGAAAAAAGCTGAGGTGAGAGAAAAATGCTTAGAATTCAGGAAGAACCATAAGTCATAACGAAAACATTAAACCACTAGAGTGGAGACAATACAAGATAATAAATGAGAAAATAAAAAGGACAGGGAGAAGGAGGTCAGGCTAGAACACATCTTCTCCGGTACACAGAGTCACTATAGCCTAATCAAAGCCTCTTAAAATAGCTGCACTTTTACTCTGCAGAGCATCTGGCAACCTTTTCCCCACAAAATCACTTTTTCGGCATGCTGGCCTGCGCCACACACTAACCAAGAAACACCTCTTCAGTCAATGCTATAGCTGGGCACAGATGATCAAAGACGCCAATACGCGAACAGGATTAAAGTATGTCCCTTAAGCCAGGAAGGTCACCGCAAATAATCTGGCATTGATTATTTTTTATATCCTGGCTGATCTGGCGGTAACAGTAGTGCTAATGTCAGCTGATTAAGGATGCACGGACACGTCCCATCCTGTTTCGTGCCACTTGATACTCGATCAGCTTGAATCAACAACAGCCACATCTCATATGGACCTCTACATGCGACCTGAGGTGCAAGATAGTGAAAGAACACATGAGACTGAGGAAAAAAAAAAGAGTGATATACAGTGGATTAAATGTGTACATGACTGGATGTCCTGCTAATGCTAATGTAAAAGCAGAAGGGTTTGGCTGTTTAAGCAAGTTTACGTCAGAGAATCAATTTACAGAGAGTTAATTTACTGATTTCGAAAGGGGTGATGCTTTGCAAGACTATGCTAATGCCATAATAACTGCGTGTAATACTTAGAAAAAAAAACAGTAAACAAGTCTAATATGGTTAATGCTAAAAAGACCTGTGAAGCCTTACCAACAGTCAGCTTCTGTTTATCTTATTGTAGACTTTGCTAAAAATGAACGTAATAGATAGTACTGGACTGATTTCACAGACTGCTTCAACGTGTTTTAACACACACAAAATAAAAACACACTTATTAATATGGAACCATGAAAAGTCATAAACACTAATTTTCTTTTGCTCAATTTGTCATCAGTGTCTCACAAGACAGGCATCAGAGAAAATCTCCAGAACACAAACAGGATCACACAAACCTGCTGAAATTCAATCCGCCCCTTCTAAACTGCCAAGAATCTCACAGAAACAAAACCAGTTCAAAAAGTACAGCTACAACGCCATTAAGATAAAATAAAGCCTGTAATTATGTTCTCTGCTTCTGTTTGGAAACTCTGCTTTGATTTCACTCAAAGATATGGGCAGGGTGTGTTCCCAATGACACAAACACACACACACACACACACACACACACACACACACACACACACACACACACACACACACACACGCATTAAAAGGCTGTCTGGCATGAGGTTGCCAGGATGTGTACATACAGACATGCAAAGAGAGTATGTATGTGAGACCTTCCAGACAAGCCGATACAGGCAGCAGTGTTCCTGATGCGCAGCCAGACGAAATGAGGCTACATCAGAATAATGGCAGCATTGTGAATTATAGAAGCATCTGATACCTCAAATTATATAAACTGGCACAGACCACTTCCGCTCTTACTGACCTACATTACACAAACACACACTCTCAGTATATCTCACACAAACATACCTGAAGACACCCATTAAAATCACCAAATTCTGCCAGTCAGCCATAAATTATTAACCATTTCATTCATGCGTTGGGCTAAAAGCCCTCCTCAACTTCATTTAACTCATGAATGGTTGATGAATAGGCCATGCCACTGTTCTCAGACCAGCCTGAGCCCTAATCTAAACCAATGACAGACACAGACTCTAAAGCAGCCCTTAGAGAAAATATCTGGCTCTATCAGTAAAATGCAGATGCTCTAGAAGCCTCAATCCACTGAGTGTCTAATGGAGGGAGAGAAGTCCTCAGAGGAGTGAGAAATGGCCTAATCCATTAGATCCACTCAGCCTTAAACACACTCACACAGGCCTTATAAAGACAGAGTTTCTGTGCCGGCACACTTAGAAGACTTCCTTGTGTGGTAAAGGGCGACAACTGTAGCTATTAATGTGTTTATATAACTGGTTAATGTCACTTAGCTCATGTTGTCCCAGTTTACAATGGTGTCTGTCCTCACAGTTCTCATTAGTTTAATCTCCTCAAGGTCACTATATGGCAATTTGAGGGTTACCCTCTCTCTCAAATGCACAGACACCTGAATGGACATCATTCACTGAGGTTATTCCACTGAAGTTAAGAGTAGCTGATTCAAAAAGGGGTGCAGGACAACATTAAACTTGGTGCGAGTTGTTCTTTTTGCCTTCTGTCAAAATCCCCCTCATCTGCAGACATTCAGAAGAAGTAGTAGTGAGGTTTGAGGGAATGGTTAACCACACACAGAAATAATGTGCAGAACTCTTAAAACATCTCAGTTCTCACCACTCTCTCACGTTACAAAGACTTTTGTGGTCTTAGGCTGGACCTGACAAAAGGGGCCATGGAAGACATAAAATACATGACAGTAGAACGAAGGAGAACAAGGAAGATAATGGAGAACTACAAGACAAAGGAGAATGAGAAAGAGCAGGAATGTATAAAGTAAAACAATGGAGACTGAAGAAGAATAGATGAGAACCTAGAATATTGGAGATCAGAGAATAAAGGAGAACAATGTTGAATAAGGAAAGAATGGGAAAGAGAAGGAAAGAGAGTAAGAATGAGTCCCTTTAACTAAAATAGTAGAGCATGGCACTGGCAACGCCAAGGTCATATATTCTCAAGGAAAGCAAGAACTGATAAGACAAATGCATTTGGATAAAAACATCTGCCAAATGCATGAATGTAGAATTAGGGAGAATTGTGGAGAATGCCGACCAGAGCTTGTCCATACCCTCATACTTGCTCTCCACTATCAAGTGCCAGTCTAAACATTTCTAAGCTTGCCCATTTCCAGAGAACATCCAAAGCTGCTTTTCTCGTGGAGGTGGTATCTTGGACAAGCTCCTGTCCTCAGACAATTTGGCTGAAGATGCACAGGATGCGCGTTCTAAAATACATCTGAGCTCAAATAATCCTCTGTTCACTTTTCACTGAACCCAAGCCCACCGGTTAACCGACAGCTCTGCCTTACTTAACGCTACTGTGTGGAGCTGGCATGGTGAAAGCACTGTGTGGGCTTAAATATACATTCACTCATCACAGGGGGCTTTTTCCTGTGGGGTGGGTAAATAAATGACTGTGATTAAGTGGAACACTGTCTCCAGGTGGCCATGGGTGGATTGAATTTGCTCACTCACTCATTAAAGATGCACATGACCAGTATGGTGCTGGCATGGCACAGTTCCTCATTCAAGATTTGCCAGGCTTTTGTCCAATTATTACCACTGTCTGAGTGGTCTCCTCAGTCCTTTTCCAAACTCTATAATTCTGTCCACCTAGATGTCTTAGTCTCAGTCACCCTTACTCAAGCTCCACCACAACCTGGGACCAAGCCACCCAGGGATGGCGTACGGGAGGTCTACTCGGTTGCTTCGTGCAGACTTCCCCTTATAAACAAGTGGAGACACTAGCAGTAATGAAGTCATAGCCTCAAACCCTGAACCACATCACACAAAGTCATTTCTAAGTTACTAATGAGTCATCACTGTAGCGGACGTGAAAAAAAAAACAAAAAAAAAACACTTTTTGTGATGAGTCAAGGAACAGTAGCGAAAGTTTAAAATCTGAATGCACAGGAAAACATCCATCAGTTGATGTCAGAGAAATAAATTAGAAGGTCCCCAAAATCTGTAAAAACATTTTCCCCTTTTGCTAACAAGTACAGACATAAGACACTATTTGAGAAACATCTATCATTTCGAAAAAGCAAAGTCATGACTCACAACCGGTAATTGTCACCCATATCGCACATGCAGCTAAAGAACTGCTGATCAGGAAACGTGTTTGTCCCATCTCAAATGGAGCATTATGTGGACACTTTTTGATTAAGAAGGATGCCCCCCCCATGTGGCTCCAATGAACCCTCAATTCACTGTTTTGCTAAGTGTGCAATGGTGCGGACATCACAATGGAGATATACCCGACAGGCCTTGCAACATCACGTCAGCAGAAAGGACTCGAAAAAAGGATCACAAGGGCTGAGGGGTGCCATTTAGGATAAGACCTTTATGACTATCAGCTTGATTGCATTCTGTTGTGGAGACTGTTCACACATGACTGAAAAACTGTCTGAAAATTAACGTCATAGTTCTCCATTACTGTACATCTGACAACCAGATTTTGTCAGGTAATTTCAAACAAGTAATGCCATTTCCAACCTCAGCAAGTCACTGAGTGATTCAACAATTCCTCGCAAAAGACTCAGATAAGTCCATTACACTAAATATCATGTGTGCTTCCTTTTAATTTCCTACTATTGTCCACTCAAAAAGAACATCTATGAGATATCATAAAGTCTTTACCGTTGGCTTGCATCCACACCTAGCATTACTCCCGAAGGGTGAAGTTTGGCCCTCATCCAACTGTAACTTCCCTAAATCACTCACTACCTTATCTCAACAAACATCCCTCCTTCCCCGTCCCCACCAGACCTCCAGTCCCTGTTTTTGTCTTGTTCGTTCCTGGCAATATGTTGATTGGGACGACTCATGTTTCAAGGTCCCGACAGGTCGCTAACCAGTTGGAACTGGACTCTAAATGCTGGCCTTATCTCCAAGAAGCCAGAAACGTGTCAGTAAAGGTGCCGATCGGAATCTGTTAACAGGGAATGCTGATTACGAGTCAGTTTACAGAACTTTATACTTCTAGGTTTAAAGACTCCATGCCTACAGAAAGGTGTAATCTTGGTGGTCAAAGCACCAGTGATAAACTGTAGCCTCAGGTAAAAAAACAAAAAACATTTAGGCTACGTCCACACGAAGCTGGAGCTTATCCCAATCCGATCCTTTTTTTTTCTCGTCTCAAGAAATATCCACGTCCACACGAAACCGTGAAACGATGTAGTATACATGCCAGACCAGCATGTGGCGCTGTAATTCTGCCACAGAGATACACTAAAAATGGAGAAGAAGACACGGACTATGTGCATAAACCTTGCGCTTGGCACACAAACAAACATGGAACAATACATTTATTAATCTGTGTTAATGTTAGTTAATGAAGAGAGTTTTTTTTAGTTTTTGTTCATGTTTTTGTTGCTGTTACGTGACGTAGAGGTGTCTGACTGGGGGGAGACGTGGGCTGATGACGTCATCGTTTCAGAAAATATATAGATTCGCTGTCCACACGAAAGCACAAAGACGGCGTTTTCAGATTTATCCACTCTGGGACCCGGTTTAAAAAAATAGCGGTTTCACCTTACGAAAACGCCGGATCCGTGTGGACGAAATGCCTATCCGATAAAAAATTTGTGCGTATTCACAGAAACGCGTCTCCGTGTGGACTGGGCCTTAGTTAAGGCTATTCATCCACCACACATGCCTTTTGTGCGCACAAACCTTTCAGACGTAAACATTAAAATCAAGTCTTACTATCAAGACAGGCTATTAAGAAGTCTGTAATTGTGTAAAGTCAATCGTTTTGTCTTTTTTCTCTCTTCTTTCTGTATGTGCCAATAAGGGGGCTCAAGGAAGCTACTTTAAAATCATTCATGAGGTCAAGGATAGAATCCCAAGGAATTCTTGAGGTTACCCTGACACACTCTAAAGTCATTCCAGACATTCCTAAAGCCAGACGTAGCCTTTGAACACTGACTAGCATCAAATACCATGAAAAGAAACACTGAACAACGTGTGACCAGCTCAGTAAACTGACACAATAACACTGGAGGTGCGACTAGAGTCGGTCGAACAAATATCTCCATCACTGTAGTGTCTTGACTAATTGGATTATTTTCTCACAAGCTCTTCTCTCACACTATCCCTCCCCCGCACATGTACATTAAAACACATCTCACACCATCAGTACCAGACAGTCTTTTGTTTTGAGGTAAACTGAGCATGAGAGCTCTATTACCCTACTAAATAAAGTAACAGGAGCCGGCTTTCCTCCACTGCTGCTGATGGTCAGCTGTACCTGCCTCTAAGCCAACATGACATCAAAATTGATCCTGTTTACTTTAATGCACATTTCTTTGTTTCTGCAAACATTTCATTGCACCTCCACTGTAATAACTTTTGTTTTCAGCTCATGTCACAAAGTCTGCTCACATTTAACTGTTATTAGACATGGCAAGAGTTTATAGAGAAGTTGTATATGTTATCATGAACGCTTCTTTTGTGTTGAAGCTTTTGATTTGGCATCAACAGGCTTTCACAGGAAGCACGGTAAAGGGTTGAACCATAGTTCCTTCTCTTCAAACACCAATTTTCACAATGGGATGGGATACCAGACTGGCTGTGTTACAGAACAGTAACCAAGTGTACAGACCTGGCCCAAACATCTGTTATTTTGAGAGCATTCATTGATCTCTGCCACTGTCTTACAGGAACTGGAGGACACAGCCTGGGATTTCAGATGTCCAGATATGCTGGTCACATGGTTGGCTTGCACACACAGCTCTCAGAGAAGTATTTATAGTACTCCCTAGCTGTTCCCCTGATGTGCCAAAGCCTCAAAGTCCCAACCCTCGAACAGATTTTTTCTCACTACAACTCAAAAGCTTGCTGTGAAGAGCAGGATAAACAGATTTAGGAAAAGATTCTAACAAGTCACGACTCATGGCTCAATTTTAAGGGCTCAAGCATGAGAAAATGCAAGGGTCTTAGACTAGTGCATGAGGAGAAAAGACCTGTAATGCACCAGACCACCGGAATGGCGAAACAGCCCGGCATTCTCACCAAAGACACTGCACTATTCAGCAGGCCAAGCCGGGGGAGGAACGGATCACACGTATCAGCTAGCCTTCCCATCCAGATCTCTCCCTCCTTCAGCGGGAGGAACTACTGAGTTCTCTGCTGGGAACCGAGCCTACAGTGTTCTCATTGTAAGAGCCAGTCACCCACACGTGATTGAGGGAGAAACTCGACACAAATGCTCCCATTCTGCAAGGACGTGGAAAGAAAAGAATGATGGGGATGTGGGGGGTAGACGGATGCGGCGTCACCACTGGCTGAACCTCTGAACCCTGAGTGGGAGGGAGCTGGCCAAGGTACGAGGGGGATTGTGGGAAAAGAGAGTGGCGTTTAAGGCAGCAAGGGAACGATAACCAACATCCTTTACAACAGCTGGATTTGGACATGATAGTATTACTTCTGATCAACCCAGGGTGGGAGGCTTCTAACAGAACAACAGAAAACTACAGATGTGAATGCAAAACACTAGCCTACTGTTTATCATAAAGATTTTATTTTATTTTTTCAAAAGGTGCATCCTATTCTAAACTTAATGACTCAAATGAGAAGGTTAAAAAAGCCTTAGCATAAAACCCAAAAGTTTACCCAGCCTTGGTCGGAAACTGAATTACGCACACTGAGATCCATTTAGATATTTCCCCCAACGTGGGCCTCCTAGAAAATCAATGAAACACCAGGAAGCGGTGCTGATTAGATTCCACGATTCAGCTGCATGCATGAGCCTTTCATCATGTTTACTCCTACTCACTTCCACCTAAACATGTGTAACTGTACTTTTTAATCAGCTAATACACAGCGGCAATGAAAGCTTCCGTGAGAGGTTTTGAAATTTCACATACCACCCACAATCGTCCATGGTGAAAAGTAACAGTGGCCAAGAAATTGAAAAAAAAATAAAAAATCTGAGTAAAAATGCTATAAAAACACCCAGTAAGCTTTACAGTTGGCATGGTGCTCATTTCTAACATTTTATGGCAACACATTCACTTGGTGCCATTTAATTTTATAGATGAACAGAAACTCATAACATGGTTCAACGAAACGCATCCTATAATGAAGACACCTGAATCCTGGTGTATATGAGAAATTTTGTTTTGTTTTGGTAATCAAAAACAAAATGGCAACTCATATTTCTGAGCTTCAGCTTACTCAACACAAAACTGATTTCTGCACAACTCTTCACCTGTGACCTGCATATATTTACAATCCGACAATACAAGTCAAAATGAAACTGATCTCAGAACAGATAACACTCACTTCCTGGTAAATGCCACAGGCAGGGAAGCACAGAGGGAAACCCCATTTCCTTAGCGTAGCTAACAGCACGCTAACTTTAAATAGGAGTACCCTTCACTCCACATACACTCACCACCTGAGGTGTGGTACAGTACAAATTTACAGTGAACCACATACTAATTTTTGCCAAGTCAACCATAACAGAGCTGATTAAAAACAACCTTTTTCCAGAATATCCTCTTTTCTAGAGTACTGTAGGAGGTGTAAATGGGCTGGCATGCATTTCAGTGAAGGTTAGGTGATTTGATTAACATTTGAAACAAGCTCAGTATCGTGAATCAGTTGATAACAATGAAGCGAGGAACAATAACATTTCAATACAACAAAGAGGGGGAGGGTTCTGCAGAAAGCACAGGGTGTTTCTCCCAAATTACAGGCAAATAGCAGCTACTAACGCCAGGTTGAATTTAAATATCCAGGTTAAGCAGAGATTTTATTCAGGTGCAGGTGACTCAGACACTTTCGCTGGGAGGAAACAGTTACTGTAACAGAAAAGCCATTTGAAAACAGGGGGAGGGGGAAAACACAGATCATCAATGCTCAGAATTTATCATCACCCACTCTCTCCTTTTAACAGTATGATGTGGGGTCGTGACAGAAAAAAAAAAAAAGAAAAATCAGAATGAGATTTTTGTTTTAACTACTGAGAAATGACTTGAGCATTGTGGTGAAACTACATTTGCCTATTTTCTGCTTAAAACATGAGAGACCCTTCCCTTTGCAGAAGACCACATCATAATACTAAGGTACTGCTATGCGGTTGATAAGGTTTTATTTCACATGCTGCCAAGTGGTTACTAAGATATTCTAGGTGGTGTTAATAGGAGGTTACTTCAATCAGGTCAAAAGATCTTACCTTCAAGTCTCTAGATATGACTCTGGTCCCTCCTTCAATAGGCAGATATGTTTCTGGAATTTTCCTGTCATTTTTCTATGAAAGCGAATTGTAACATCAAGCTTTCTGTATGTGTAAAAGTGTCACTCACTCTCTACACACACGGAGCCTTTGATTTGGGAGCATTTATAGCTCCCGTCATCACCACGTGTAGATAAGTGTTTTCACTGGAGTCAAATGAAGTGAATGAACAATGTTTATGGCAGTTTAAAGAAATTTTCAACAATGGCAGATGGTTTGGCTTGAGGGAAAAGTGCTGAGTGTCAAAAGAAAAAAAAAAAAGACAAAGCAAGAAAGCAAAATTGATTTTTAAGTCGCTAACAGTGAGGCCAACAAACAGGCAATTTTGCAATATGAGAATTGGCAGGAATTTCAAAGTTTGCTGCGGCATTCAGCTCAAAGAAAATAAGATGCTGAATATGGCACAGCATCAAAGAATTCCTCAATACTTGCCAAATAATGAACAGTACATGCTAAGAGGGAGATTTATTTTAATTGTAAAAATTAAGGCATCTGGGCCAAAACACTGTGTTCTTGGATTGAACACCTGTGCATTTAACAATTTTTGTACACGTAGAAATTCTGCAAAGAATATACAGAATACTGCCAACTATTTTTACAGTGCTTACATCTGGCTAATAAACATTTCAAACACCCGCATTGTGGTCACTTGTCCAGTCATCATCTCTAAAATGTGAGTGTTTGTCATAATTCATCTAATGATGTAATAAATCTCTGACCTAAAAGAAAAAAAAAAAAAAAAAACAGCTGACTGGGGTGTTTCTAGTTTATTGGTCATATTAGAAATGGAAAGTCAAGTCAAATGCATTTGCATTGTGGGATAAAGTAGTTTGGGTAGGACAATCTGGTTCTTTGCATACTTTGCATTGTATACATACTGCAGAAAAATGGTAGCATTTTTAAGATAGCCCTTGTGTGCAAATGCCACTGCTTCTTAGCGGCTGGCTAAAGGTGGGACAATGTCACCCCCCCACCCCCCACACACACACTCAGAGTCCCATTAGACCCAGGGACGTGCAGCGTACCCATCAAAAGTACTTTGTTCTCCTACCGTAGTGCCAGCCAATCAGAGGCCCTAGAGAAACAGCAAGCGACCACAGACTTGGCCAGGCATCTTCATAGTTCTGCCTACCTCTCTCCCCCTCCCACACCCTAACAACAGCAGCATGCTGCTCGCTTTCACAGCCATTCATTTGCTCACTCGCACACTCTCTCTCTCACTGCTGCACGAGTAGTTAACTCTTTCCCTGCGCAGGAGACACAGCGACTCTTCTTCTTAACCTCTCTGAGCTTTATGTTTACACACAGGAGGTAACCAGCCGTGTGGCGACAAAAATTTACACACGGGAGACTGAGGGACTGAGAATAAATGGCTTCAGATGCACACACTCAAATAACACACACATGCTCGCAGCCTCCTGGCCGTCTGGCTAATGTGGCAGCAGCCGTGGGAGGTCAGGCTGGTTTATGCAGGAAGAAAAACACGTTCTCGCTCTTGGATAACAAATGAACAAGCGCTGAATCTTTTCTCATGACCCTTAAAAAGACACTTGAATTATAAAAAGGAGTTCGAAAATTCTATATTTTATAGAAATGACCAGTCATCCTAGTCGATTAGTGAGGTCAACTAGTCAACCTAGATTTTTTTTTCTCAACACGTAATTTGAGAGTTTTGATATTTTTGTGGTACCATGGTGTAAAATCTCAGAAACTTGAATTTTCTAAATGCATCTCCTTTAAAGAAATGTCAATTTGAAAATAACTGTTTAAAGCGATAGTTCACCCAAAAATCAAAATTATGTCATTAATGACTCACCCTCATGTCGTTCCAAACCCGTGAGACCTCCATTCATCTTCGGAACACAGTATAAGATATTTTAGATTTAGTCCGAGAGCTTTCTGTTCCTCCATTGAGAATGTATGTACGGTATACTGTCCACGTCCAGAAAGGTAATAAAAACATCTTCAAAGTAGTCCATGTGACATCAGAGGGTCCGTTAGAATTTTTTGAAGCATCGAAAATACATTTTGGTCCAAAAATATCAAAAACTACGACTTTATTCAGCATTGACTTCTCTCCCGGGTCTGTTATGAGCGCGTTCACAGCACATCCGGTTCGCGAACGAATCACTCGATGTAACCGGATCTTCTTGAACCAGTTCACCAAATCGAACTGAATCGTTTGAAACGGTTCGCGTCAACAATAAGCATTAATCCACAAATGACTTAAGCTGTTAACTTTTTTAACATGGCTGACACTCCCTCTGAGTTCAAATAAACCAATATCCCGGAGTAATTCATTTACTAAAACAGTACATTGACTGAACCGAGCCAGATAACGAACGAAACATTGACTCGTTCTCGAGTCAAGAACCGTTTCTGTCTGACGCGTCCGATTCGAGAACCGAGGAGCTGATGATACTGCGCATGCGTGATTCAGACTGACACACAGCGCGTCTGAACTGAACTGGTTCTTTTGGTGATTGATTCTGAACTGATTCTGTGCTAATGTTATGAGCGCGGGTAAACCGAAGGCTTGAATCAAGGGCAATCATCGCCAATGAAGTCATTACGTCGAGCGCAAAAGAACTGGTGAACCGTTTTCGGCAACCGGTTTATTGAATCAAACTGTCCGAAAGAACCGGTTCGCGGAGAAGAACAGAACTTCCCATTACTACCGGTGATCCGAAAACCGATGCAACCGGTTCTTGACTCGAGAACGAGTCAATGTTTCGTTTGTTATCTGGCTCGGTCATCAGTTCAGTCAGTGTACTGTTCAAGAAGATCCGGTTACATCGAGTGATTCGTTCGCGAACCGGATGTGCTGTGAACGCGCTCATAACAGACCCGGGAGAGAAGTCAATGCTGAATAAAGTCGTAGTTTTTGATATTTTTGGACCAAAATGTATTTTCGATGCTTCAAAAAATTCTAACGGACCCTCTGATGTCACATGGACTACTTTGAAGAGGTTTTTATTACCTTTCTGGACGTGGACAGTATACCGTACATACATTCTCAATGGAGGAACAGAAAGCTCTCGGACTAAATCTAAAATATCTTATACTGTGTTCCGAAGATGAACAGAGGTCTCACGGGTTTGGAACGACATGAGGGTGAGTCATTAATGACATAATTTTGATTTTTGGGTGAACTATCCCTTTAAGTACATCAAGACCCCTGCTGCCTGTTCCCTTCTGTTGCATATCCAGCCAGTTTTGAAATCTTATGTTAATGGTATCCTATCAGAGTCAGATGAAGCCCAAACCTGCCTAATTATACTGGTTGTAGTCGACTAGTCATTCAGACAACCCACTGACTAGTCAGTTTTGACAATATGCCATTTTGCATATCCCGAGTAAACAAACAGAGATCTGAAAATGGAAAAATATTACTTCCATGGTGTTGGACATGAGCTTATGTATCATTCTCCAGAAGTGTGGGTTTGGGTGGAGTGATGGGCCTGTCATCATGGCTGTTATCGCTTCAGGCTCTGTATTCTCCTTCCACTATTTCTCTTTCTCTTGGTGAGCTGCAACAAAGAAGCCCCCCGCGCCCCCTATGAGCAGGGGAGAGGTGTTAACAGCAGCCTGACAGGAAGAGAGTCTTCAGAGGCCATCTTAAATTTAGCTCTGACTACAGGCGGCAACTATCATTATACGCAAATCATTCCTTTATAATGTGGATACTTGTACTTGAATTCAACCCGGCACGTCCATAATACACACTGTTCCCGACACATTTTTTTTTTTTTCTCAAGTTTATGGCACAGCTGTGCATCAGTGCTTCTGATTTTTTCAGAGGGACCTTGAATGGGTCTCTCAGAGCATGACCTTACAGTCCTGTTAGGAGGAGACAAAAAAAAAAAAAAAAAAAAACTCTCTTAGGCCAAGAAAACCATTTTGGTTTTCCTGTTCTGGGAAAATAAAGAAAAACTGTTGTGGCCTTTTGTGGCCTTAATCGTTACGCATGCTAATGTTTCCTTTAAGAAAAACTACAATTATGCCGTCAGCCGTGGTTGAAGCATGTGCGCGAATGCATTGAGCCATGATGCTCACATAGGCAATGGAAGTTCAAATCCAGCTTGCAACATCTCCTGATCCTGTTCTCCTCTGGTCATTTTCTTTCCTATTCTCAGTGTTCCTATAAAAAGTGTCAGAAGGCCGAAAAATATTCTCAAACATAAAAAAAATACACTACAAGGACACAACTAATAAAAAGCAATAAAGTTCAGAACTACTATCAAAATCCAGGTACTTTCCAACCCTAGTAATAATATCTGTCCAGGGAATTGATTTCTTGTCCTTACCAATGACGCCTGCAAACTGATAGCGTTCAATGTCCATGATGTTAACCACGGTAGTTTCCATCAAAACAGGTACAGCTAATACTAACTGGACGTTAGCAGTTAGAACGCCAGCGTGATTGAAGCTCTCATGTTACAGGATGTCTCTACACAGTCATGCACGGTTGACCTGACAGTTAAGCCGCCCCACCTGCCAATGCAGATACCACCCCATAGACCCACCAGATTGCCTCACAACAGTGAAAAAAAGCAAAAAACTTTTTGTGCACATTGCCTCTTAAATAAGCATTACAACTTCCTTTGTTGGAGAAGTCATGGGAAAACACCAAGAATTAGTGCAACCTGTCCAATCTTGACAGATGAAAAACAAGCAGGTCTTGAAATTGTGCCAGTCATCTCCAAGAAGAACCTGTCAAGTAAAAACCTCAAAACCTCCACACTCTATTTTCTTCTGCTATAGGCCTCAATTTAGCCAAAATACACTGAAGGATGCCTTTATGACTTTTCTTCTAAATAGAGCTTCAGCGCATAATCCTGACTGTAATGATCTGGTCTCCTGCCAAAAGAACAGCATATGAACACAGTATATGAGCAGGAATCCACTAAAATGCACTTAAACATTAGACAAACTTCCAATCTGTGGGAAATGTTCAAAAGAATAATCAGCAGGTATAGTTAAAAATGCATAAATCACTATTATCATTGCTCATACTTGGGATTGGAGACTTCTATGCCTTAAACTTTAGTGCATAACTCATTTTGCACCATTAGTGCCTCAGAATTTTACCTCAAGTTGTGCTACTTGAGACCAGATGATATTTCGCCTGATGGAATAACTCAAGGAATCCCAAGGAATTACATTACCTAAAATGAAACTGCTCTGATTATCCACTCACCTTGATGTAATCGCAAACCTGTATGACTTTTTTCTGTGAAAGAAAAAAATATTTTTAAACTGCATTGGATCCCATTGGCATACAGGTTTGAAACGACAAGAAGCTGAGCAAATGATGCTTTACTCCTGCATGGTAAACACCCACAAAAAGGTCAGCTAGCTCAAAGGTAGGTGCCCACCACTTTACCAGGAACTGTGATAACGCTCAGCACAACGCTCAGCACAAATTTGATTTGCACTTTTCAGGCACTTCGTCAAGCATGAAAGATTGAGCCATTGTGACTATTGTGTCACCACAGTGCCTGGTTGATTTACGGTCTTTTCCCTGTGAGAGGGGTTGAGGGGTTGACGGTTTGCACACAGCACACGTTACACAACATCAAGGGGGCAGCTCGCGAAAAGAGTTGCTGCAGACGTGAGCCAACTGCAGCGTTCATACTGAAAACAGGCAGAGAAAGATGACCAGTCGCGCAGAGACAACATTATTACATTACATCATATTACAGTGCATTAGCTGGAGGAAGAGGACAATCTGGCAGGATAATACTCAGCCAGAAAGAGTTAGTTTGAAAACTGATCCCAGGTTTGGAAGGGGTGCTCCTCTACAGGATTTTAGCGCCACTGCTCTGTGGCTGACAAACCACTAGCGATTAGCTGGCCTGCTATTAGTTGACCACCTTTATTTTAAGGATTGTAAAAAGCATCTGTACAATAAAATGAAACCACAGACAGGCAGGGTTTTTAGCATGTTTCTCAAAATAGAAACATGGAAAAAAAAAAAAAAAAAAGTTGTTGCATTTTATAAAAAAAAGGGCCTCGAGTCATTGCTAGTGTTGCAAGTCGACCAGTTAGCTTGCAAACCTTAGCCAAACAAACAAACAAAGAGAAAAGCTTTTATTTCACAATCTATAGCTATGATTTTTATACTATACTTTAAAAGACATCCCTGCTGAAGGAAAAAAATAAAAATAAATAAATAACAGCCAAACCAGCCCAAGATGGTTTGCTGGTCTTAACTGGTTTAATCAGTTTTATCTGATTTACAGGACATAGGAGGTGACAAAAGAGCTAAAAACAGCCTAAGCTGGTTTTAACTGGTTTGTCCAATTTATAGGACACCCCTGCTGACAAAACAGCTAAAACCAGCCTAAGATGGTTTGCTGGTCTTAACTGGTTTAATCTGGTTTTAATCTGATTGGCTAAAGTGCCCAAAAATCCTAAATATCTGCCAACAAACCAGCTAATCTTAAACTGGTTTTTCAGCAGGGATTAAGGAAACATCATTCAGACCACATACATAAAACAAGTGATTTTGCATTTCTAAAAAGGCACTAAACATAGTTCCCTTAAAATGATTTCAGCCAGTGGAGTAGCCTTGGGGCCCTAGACGGACTTGATTCAATGGTCAGACTGACAAAAGCTCTAAAATCTGACAGCCAACATATGCAAGATACTTAGTGGAGAAAGTTTTATTTTGTTTATTAGTAGTAGTAGTCGTAGTATTAAATGCATTTTTTTTCTTTTATTGTCATTACTATAGGAAAGCAATAAGCCATTCAAGGCCATTGATTACAATGATTTTACCACAGTTAAGCACCATGTGTGCCTAACAATACCCTGGTAACATCACTGTTAATGCACAGCCCCTTGTGGATAATTGCTTTAATAAGCATTACGTACAATCAGGATTGTGAGTCAGTGCAGCAGAGCTGGATTTATTAGTGCAGAGTCTGTCAAGAATAATAAGGTCAGATATGGGAGTTCAACGGGTGTTCACTTTCTCAATCTTTCTGCGCAAGACGGAGGGGAGGTGACATTGGCGGCAGCTTGAGGTTCGAGGGGTTAACGGGGGCTCAGAAGGCAGGCAGAGAGTAAGGCGAACTGACAGTGAGATAAGATTACCAGTTACTCTGGTGCTGAGGGATGCAACCACAGCAGAAAGTGACAGTTGACAAGAGCAGAGCGGCCGGGTGACCACAGACAGGCACTGCGCAAGACCTGCTGTCTCTCCACCGCACTGAAATAGAAATAGAGTAGCATGCAAAAAATACAAAAATAAGAGCTCTCTTTGAGTGCATTCAACCATCGAAATTTTTAGCATATGTAATTTTTAGCATTTTCCAATCTTCAGTGTCACAGAAAACAATACAATATGTGCTGGTGTTCCAGAAACATTTCAATTATTTACAATAAGCACTTACTGCTTAATATTTTTGTTGAAACTTTCCAAAGAAAGTTCCAAAGAACAACATTTATTTAAAAACAGAAGTATTTTGCTACATGATAAATGTCACTGCCACTTTGATCAATTTTATTGTGTCCTTGCTGAATGAAAGTATTAACATTAATACTTTTACATTCACCAACCCCAAACTTTTCACACTACAGCAAACATGTGAAGTCAAATGGCCAGATGTAATTTAAAAACACACAAAACAATAAAAAGACATAAGATAAATACAAAGAGAGGAGTAAAAATGAGTAAAATAGCTATAATAAATCATTTGAAATGGTGAATGGTTACTGTGAGCCTGTTTTGAACATGTATGTGCCATTAAGGCGAGTTAAATTAATGAAAAAGCGTGAAACTATATTTTACACATAAGCCATTAATTATCACACCGCGGTGCAAAAAATCCATACAGGTCTGAGAGGAAAATAGATCATAATGTGCAAGCCTCCCATTAACACACACACACACACACACACACACACACACACACACGTTACAGCCAAACAAAGCATCCGCTGTTTTCCTCCTACCAAACCAGCTTTTTTTTAGGCCCGATTAGGCTGTGTGGGCCTCAGACAGGCAGCCAGGTGTTAGAAGCTCGCTCAGGGCGTTTTTCGGATCAAACTAAACCCATTCTCACAAGCAGGTCACTGCCCAAATCACAGCAATTAAGAAATGATTTTCACCTCATGGATTGCTGTTACTTTCTCACAGATGATTCCCTTCCCAGCCTGTCAGCAGGGAGGCACTGGAAAGGGCAGCTAACGCAAGAAAATGGAAAAAAAAGAAAAGAACAATAAAGTAACAAAAAAACCGTGAGCAGGAAAGTAGGCTAGTAGAGCAATCAGGGTATGCGAAAAATGATTACATGCGATATGAAAGAAAGATTCCTGACAGGTGGGAGGAAAAAAAAAGCACTAAATAAATTCAACGTGCTCTTGCATTCTGTGAATATGATTCATGGCGTGGAGGAGGAGATTTCACATTACTTGGTTTTCAGTCAAATGCAAAAACAAAATGATGAAAACTGAGCAATTACATCCTTCATTTCAATTATAACACAAATAGCTACTGACTTGAAATTTTCAAAGGCAAAAAACATGGTGATTTCCCACATCTGTGCATGAATGAGGAGGCATAAAAACAGTCGCTCTTTTTCTCCTCGCCTGTCACTGAGACTTTCCACAGGAAGAAGCCAGCGGAGAATCTCTGGCCCTCAACTGACACTAAATACGAGACTATGACTAATTTGACGCTTCAGCGAAATATTTGCAAGAAATTGTGACAACCATTAATTCCAGCTAAATTACAGCAGTTGAAATAAACGGCTGACTAAATCTGTAAATTCTACCTTGTGTGTGTACATTAAAACACGTTTACTGGAAACATGATGCTGTCACTCAATATTACTGCATTTACTGTGTCAGGAGTGGCATTCTTTTATAAGCGTTTGCTCATAAATCCGTCAGCGCATCTGCGAGCCAACTTCACCTCGACTCCTGCCAGTCCGCCTGAGTTTAATTATCTTAAGATTTTTAATGGGGTTAACTCTCCTACAATTAATGTTTCGGGTTGAGGTTCATCTAATACAACCAATTTCTCTTTTTGGCACCATATGCACAGTCATTTTTTTTTAAAATAAACTTCAATTTTAAACAAACAAAGTAGTAACACTTTAGTATAGGGACCAATTCTCATTTTTAAACAGTTGCTTATTAGCATGCATATTAATAGCATATTGGCTATTTATTAGTTCTTATAAAGCAGATATTCTACATTCCTAATTCTACTTAATTTAACAACTACCTTATTAACTATCAGGCAATAAATAGGAGTTAGTAAACTATTTCTTTAAGTGTGGCGTTTTGGCCCCCCTCAGCTCCTGTTATTTGTATCCTGATTAAAGCAGCTATGGCTTTCAAACTCAAAATTGCAGAGTCCGACAAGTGCATGCAAATCCAATGAGAGCAACGCTGATTCAAGTAGTGCTCTCAGAGACCAGCAGAGCAGCCGAGAGATGATAAAAATGGGAAGGCAGGAAGAGCAAAGGGGCTTGCAGCTCACGTCTGCCAGCAGACAAACAACTAACAGACGCTGCCATTAACCACGAGTCTGGACTAAAGCATCACTTATCAGCAGCAGAATCAATATCAGCCCAGCCTCACTGTTGAGTACCTGCATAAAAACAGATGGCATTACGCACACTAGCATTTAGCGTTAACATGCACGTGTGCGTTTGTGTGTGAATGGGCTTCATTAAAACAAACTTCAGTCGCTCCGGTCAGTAGCTCCTGGGCTTTTCTGGCAATGAGCGTTTTGCTTTGTCCACATGGTGCAAAAAAAAAAAAAAAAAAAAAAACACTTGTGGATTTGTTGAGAATATCTGATTCATGAGTGAACAGTTAAGAAGCTTGTTCTGTCTTCCCTGGAGCAGCCAGAGCTCATTATGAGCTCTCAACATCCACCGAGCACCACTATTTTCAGACACTCAAGTGGCAAAAAAAAAAAAAAAAACAGAGAGACGCCGTGTTCTGGCAACAGGGTGGTTACTATGGAAACATAGTGGCTAGGCCCCTCTGATGGCATAGTGCATGTGTGATCAATGATCTTTTTTTTCCAAGACACTGACACTTTTTTTTAGTCACTATGGAGATGTTAAATTATACTGTATTTACTTCTAAAGTGATTGTTTGTTCTGTGTTAATTAATTTGAAACTTCTGTCTTGAATTAACAGTAAGTAGCTCATTTAGAAAAGCTTGTTTCCAACCTGACAATAAATGTGAGAATTGGGAAAGTTATAAAGCTTGTAAATGCTATAATGTTGTATACGGCCGTGTGCCAAGAGGACTGGAACTGATGACTTTGATGAGCTTATTGTGGTGTAAAAAGTGATTTAAATTCAGATCACTTTACAGAGCTAATAGCACCATTAGTCACCACGGCTGAAACTCTATCTGGAACTGGATTTAATGATATTATCTGGATCCTGTCAGATTTGTCCTTGACTGTCAAAAGGTTTTGTGGGTTAAACAAGAGACTGTCATTTAATCCATGGACAGGTTTGCCTTTCAGCGACTAAAACTGAGTTAGACACCGGAGATCCTTGCCATGAGGGTCAGCTTATGTTTAAAGACAATGTAGGTGCTACCATAGAGAAATAAAACCGGAAAATGGTGATTATGTGTTTCTTTGAAACATTCACCACTACGTTCATTCAAAAGGAACATGCAATTGTGCTATTCCAAAAATTAGTAGCATATAGCAAGATGGGATATAACGTCTTTTTCCACTGCCCCATTATTTGGGTGAAAAAATAAAATAAAATAAAATCATACATATAGCAAATTAAGATTCATGCCATTTTTCAATTGCCATTTAAAAAAAAAAAAAAAAAGAAAAAAGAAAAAGAAATTTAAAAGTTTACAAATGCTAAACTGTTTCCTAAATTAGTACATTGTCAGAGAGAGGGGAAAAAAAGGTGTATCCTGTAGGGTCAATTTCGTACCATATAAGATGCATTTTAGTACCTTAGAGTAGCTATTTGTACCCTTAAAGGGATACTCCATCCCAAAATGAACATTTTGTCATTATTCACTTACCCCCATGTCGTTCCAAACCCGTAAAACTTAATTAGTCTTCGGAACACAATTTAAGATATTTTGGATGAAAACCGGGAGGCTTGAGACTGTCCCATAGACTGCCAAGTAAATAACAGTGTCAATGTCCAGGAAAGTATGAAAAGCATCGTCAGAGTAGTCCATCTGCCATCAGTGATTCAACCGTAACGTTATGATATGCTCTTCTGTATCAGCCGCACCACAATGATACGTTTTTTACGTGTAGTTACGCTTTGGTTTAAAATAAAACAATGCATCGGTGCAGCGCGACTGACACAGAAGAGCGTACGCCATCTGCGTACAGCTCAGAATTGCCAAAATGGTGCTATGCTTATTTGGAGAGACACAGAGGAGAGGAATTGTTGAATAAAGTCATTATTTTTGTTTTCTTCGTGTACAAAAAGTATTCTCGTTGCTTCATAATGGTAGGGTTGGATCACTGATGGCAGATGGAGTATTCTGACGATGCTTTTCATACTTTCCTGGACCTTGACACTGTTATTTATTTGGCAGTCTATGGGACAGTCTCAAGCCTCCCGGTTTTCATCCAAAATATCTTAAATTGTGTTCCGAAGACAAATGAAGCTTTTACGGGTTTGGAATGACATGGGGGGTGATTAAGTGATTAATGACAAAATTTTCATTTTGGGATGGAGTAACCTTTTAAGGTATTACTATGAATTTTTGTACACCCTAAAGGTAAATTTTTTGCACATTTTGTCTTAAAGTGTAAGGGTAATGATTTTAGAATCCTAAAACAGGATTTGAAAATAATTGTGAAATTGGACTAAAAACCAGATTGGTGTCTACATAAATAGGTTGCAGTTTATTTGCAACTATAGCCTATTTGTTTACAATTAACAAGAATACAACAATAAAAAAAAAAAAAGAGCAAAAGGCTATTTTCAATAGTCACACCCAAATTTATTTTTGCCATAAAAAGCATATTTCTATTGAAACTTTGTGTGACTAACATTCATCAGTACTGGTACTTAGTGTAAACAAGATGCTATTTATTGCTATTTACACTTGGGTACAAACATTATCTACACTATTTACTCAGTGTAAACAGTATCTATCTTCTATTACACAGTGTAAATAATTGCCGTCCAGTATAAAACCCAGCACAGCACCCATATCAAAAAGAGTACAACTCTTTCCAAACTTCAATCACAATCTGTTTCCTGTAATTTCCTGTGATCCGTAGCATTAGCGAGCCATATATAGCTCAGTCACACTGATGTGGAGATGAAGAGGATGAATTCACAAAAGTAAAGCTTTGGCTGCAGGAGAGCATTTCCAAAGTTTCCTTTGCCACTATTGAAAAACCAACCAAAAGAAACCACCAGGCTGAACATCAACCAGCATCAAGCACGGCGGTCTGGCAATCCAGACAGGCCACAAAACGAATGATTAATGGTGTATACAAAGCTGAACGCACACAGTGTAAATAGTTCAGCAGTGGTTTCCACTGTACTGGTGTCTTCACAACAATACTCGGCCGAACAATACCTCAAATGCACAGATCTGGTCCTTGATCTAAAATGGTAGGGCTGTGCAGGAAAAAGCACACTTTCTGTCACGACAAGTCAAACACTACACGACTGCATGTCTTCCTAGGGCCCTCGACACTAAACAAAATGACTAACCCCAGTGTCAGGCCTATGAGAGGCCCCACTGGCCTCTCCTCAAGCAGCTGAACTTGCACAAAAGCAGCCACATGGCTCCCAGTGGCACGCATCTCGCCGGCTAATGAGAGACGCAGCACTGAATTACAAATGTTCTGGCAGGAGGGTTAGCGTACCCAAAGACACTTCCATTACATGGCTCTAAGGGGGAGGTCTTCCATCTAAAAGCGCTCTCACTCGTTTTCGCTTACACTCACACATACATACGAAAACCACAGACGCTGATCTTTAAAAGCCTGAAATGATTACGGTATAAGCCACTTCCTCATTACAGTAAATGTTTTCAATATGGCTGCTTTCACAACGCACTGTCGATTCCAGTCTGCACCTGATCAGCACGTTCGGAACATATCGGATAATATACTGCAATTCCAAAGACTAATGGCACAATGATTCATACAAGCAGACAGAGAAAAAGAAAAAAACACCTCTAGAGAACAGAACGGTCTGTCAGCGTCATGGAGGGGAACACAGTTGTGAAAGGGAAGTACCCTGCCAAGGGTTCTGCCTGTTGCTGCCACATCTTGGCCACATGTCAGCATTCACGACAACATCAGTGAGGTTACCCTGCCTTGAGCCAAGAGCGAGCAAGACAAAACACAAAGGAACCGAGAAAGTGTGTCTGGAAATACAACTTCAAAGGGGAACAAATCATTGTACATCCTTGATGTACCAATTCTGGCATTACCAAGGTATTAGGATGTAATACAAATGACCAACACTAAAGAATACTGGTCCACTGAACCTAAGGAACTCACTATTACAATTTCCTCTGTGGCAAGAGATATTCATTTCAATACTTCAGGTACACCATTGGTCAGACAGAAAAATGGTGGATACATTTGTACAGTAATCCCAGTTTAACCTCTATTCTACATAAATATCCCCTTGAGGTCCAGATCTAGACCAAGACCTAACACTGAAATATAGACACGGTCCAAATTTAGTGGTGTACTGCAGCATTAAAGAGACACTTTGTACAGCAGCACAGACAACCGCAATTCTTATAACAAATTTTCTATTATAGTAAAAACAGCCACTTTAGAAAATCCTAGCAAATGTTCTGAAATTGTGCTGACCTGTGGTGAAGGACATTGTTGCCTTTACGGTGTAGTCACATGTACCACTGTACAACCGATTTTTTTTTTTTTTCAAAATATAGTAATTTCAGTAGGAATCCAATTGTCTAAGATTTCCCCATGCAGATTTCAATTTGAAAACAGATTCACCACGTTGACTAGCAAAAAGCTGTTTGACAGCAAATTATGTGTGAGCTTTGCTTCCTACATCGCTACACTATTGACAATAGTTTGTCACTATTGTGTCTGCACTTTCAGTAACGGCAGGTGTACAAAATGTCATTTTTGCCATAGTAGGAGCTTGCAAGTAGGGCTGCATGATAATAATATATGGTGTTGAGATTGTAGTTTTTTAGTTGATGTTTATCTTTTGCGTATCTTTCAGTGAAGCACGGTTCTGTGATCAGCAGTAAATCTCCATCCGAAGGCCAGAGGGCGCTCTCATGCTGAAACTCCAAATATACCCCAAAGAAGAAACCTAGGAAATGCCTATAGCGGTAGCTGAATAAATAGAAGTTTTAACTGCTTTTATTGATTCAACGTGACTAATATGCCCATGATTATGGCAATATATGGTTTATCTGAGTTATTATTATAATAATTTTAATTAAAATAAAGTATATTTATAATGCAATGCATTTATCACTGCTTAGAATTCTATGAAATATGTTGTGTGCCTTATTCTGTGTAAGAAGCCACATCATCTTACAGAAGGATTTATTTCGAACACTCGACTGACGTTATGAAGTGAGCTTGGAGTAAAAACATTATTAAATGTGGTATTTTCACATGCTTTCAGATGGAACAGCATTTACTACACAGAGTTCACTGAGAAGCTATTTTTTTGCAGAACTTGTCAGTGAACTATGGCTCTGTGTAGTAAATGCTGCTCCATCTGAAAGCATGTGATGATGATTTGCTGATTACAGAATTGGCTTTACTATAAAAATGCGCATGGCAATGGCATTTGATTAATCGTGCAGCCCTACTTGCAAGTGTTTCTTTTCCCACTGGGAGACATTGCATGGAAATTGTTGCGGCTCACATCGTGTGAGAGAAATCACGAACCTAGCGCCTTACAAGCACTTCCCGAAGCTGGCCTGATTTTAACAAGTGTGTAGGCTCTCCTCTATTGCCGAATCATACACAATCACATCACACAGGCTAGATCTACGTATATTATACTAGATAACCATTATATCGTGCGCATACACTGACATATTGTTTTTGTTGAAATGAATGACTGTGTTGTTTTTTGCTGTTCACCAAATCATTTGCACGCTCATCATTTTATTGTTTTTATTTTTCTATCCAAAGCTAAAACAACATTGAAACCTCCATGTTTCCGTGTTTAGGGCAAAAGCTCATGCAAGTGCCACTTGCTCGCCATACAGTCATGCCATTTAACAACTGACTTGGCAAGATTATCACTGATTCGCAACATGTACACTGGCTCACAACCTCCCAAATGTCCGAACTCGCACAGTGTACGCCTGCCTTAACCTGGAAACTGACAGCGACCTTGTATGAGACCTCAAGCAAAGGGCCAAAAAAGACCAACACTTCACATTTTTGTGAAAAAAGACCAACACTTCACATCAAGTCAGGAGACATGGACCAAAGCCACGTTTATGTGGCTGTTACGAGTTCTGCTGATACAGTCTTCCATCAACGTTTAAGCCTCTCCAGTGCATGATTTACACCATCCACCACAACTCGCTCACAACACTGAATCAGAAAGACTCCATCTAATACTTTGCCCCCTTATCTCATCATAATACAAAGTACAGGACAGAGTAATGAAAGGCAGGGAGGGAGAACATTCTTTCTGAGCGCAACATTCAAGCTGTACCACTTATCAAAGAACTACTGCATCTGTTTTATGTCAGCAGAGCAAATTCCTTGCATTACGTGGGCACATCCGCATACGTAACCGCCCGTGCATGTTTGCTGATGTGGGCGTGAATCCTGTGCAAGCAGACACACATTGACCAAGGAGCTCGACACTTGCAAAGGCTGGATCACATATGATTGTAAAGGTCGATAAGCAAAAGGTCACATTGCATAATGCACCAAGCCGGTGATGCAACAGCCATAAAGGAGAAAGGCAACACTTATCTGTTACTGCACCAGGCCAGATTCTTGTAAAGATGTTGTGAGGTGGAGCATCATATCAGAGAACTATGGCAAGAAAATTTCCTTTTCAAAATTTAAAAGGATAAATATAGAATTAATAAACAGCCACTCATGCCAGATTTGCCCAAGTGACCTGGCATTTTAGAGCAAGAGATTTGCACAGTCACTGCTGAAATTGTAAAATGTTTTTTAATGACCAACATCTGTCAACAATGTGAACAAAATGCAACCCTAAAGAACTGCATACACACATTTACACAAATGAATGCGCATTAACATTTTTTTTTTATTTTATGTACTGTAAAGTAATGTTATGGTTAGTTTAATTAAATTAAAAATAGGTAGGAGTTTGTTTTTTCATTCTCCTAGTATGCATGACAGTGCATGATAGTAATAAACAGGACCATAATAGAATCATTACATAAACTCTACATTCAGATTCTGTACAAATGTAATCTAATCAACAGAACATTTTAGGATTATTAAGAGAGTGTTGTATCTAGAACAACTAGACTAACAAACTCTCAAAATTAACTTAGCCCTTTTATAACAGCTAGCCTCCTGGGGTATGATCCATGAATTTTGCCATGTCACATCATTGGAAAATTCAGGGGTGGGGGTACTCATTTGCATTAAAACAGTAGTTCTCAAACCTCTCCATGAAGTACCCCTAGCACTGCACGTTTTGTATGTCTCTCTATATCTGACACACCCACTTCAGGTCCTGCAGTCTCCACTAATGAGCTGATGAATTGAATCAGGTGTGATAGATGAGGAAGACATACAAAATTTGCAGTGCTGGGGGTACTTCATGAAGAGGTTTGAGAACCACTGCATTAAAACACAGGGTAAAATGAAGCACAGTGGCGCTAGCGGCAGGCGCTCAAACACAAACATACAATCTCTCACATGCACACACGCAGAGCCTCGCAGCTTTCTCCTCACAAATGGACGAGGTGCCCACATTTACATTGTAAAGCTGGAGGACTCAAAGCGGGGGAAGGGGTCAGAGGGAGGGCTCGGTGAGCCTTGGCCCTGGTCTTTATTTTTGTTTCCAGCTTTTTTGTCCGCCACACACTGCAGTGGATTTTTCAACTTGGCCCTCATCAGTTGTACGCCTGATGAAACAAACACTGACAGCTTCTTTACATTTGTAAAGGCCCCTACAGCAGCTGTGCTTATCTCACCACACGTCTATGAATCAGGGCCCGACCCCAGCTGGGCCTGCAGAGAGAGAGAGAGAGAGGGATAGGGAGAACGAGAGAAGAAGAATAGCCATGGGTAACCCCCCGTTCCCCCCGCACCATGTGCCATGTTCATTTCAACAGAACAAGAACACAAACGCAAGCTCTGGCTGCATTCATTAGCCAAAGTCCGAAATCAAAACCAGCGTAACTCTTCACTCTAAAAACAGCCCTCAAAAATAATTATACAGAGAAGTTGCTTCAGAGAGTGTCAGGTTGAGAAGCCATTAAAGGAGCTCGACTGAAAGCAGAAGTGCCTACTTGCTCCCCTTCTGCTTTTCACACACGTCTATCAATCAGGGACGGTCTAATTGCATTTCCTTGTTTGCTCTTATTAACATCTATTATCATATTTTTTTTCTCTCTCTCTCGTTTTCCACTAAATGAATTTTAATAATATTCACAGCACATGTGAAGGAAAATGGGGTAATAAAAAAAAAAATCCCTTGCACTCATGTTCCAGGGGATATGGTTAAGCCAAGCATGTATAATTGTCTTACGCTAATTAAGGGGAGGCTGAATCCAAGGGGCCAAGAGTTGTGCAGGCCCCGGGGAAAGATCCTTCAGGTTGTTTTTGTTGTTTGCCTGACCAGATTTTAGCACAGCTGCCAGCTCTGCACAGATGTGACATGAACAGCCGTGTTCTGAACGGTTCAGGTCCGTTCCACACGCCCAACACAGAGGATCATGACCCTAACCATACTTGCATGTGGCCATGAGATGGAGCAGATCCCCATCGGACATGTAACCATACACAGATCAACAAACACTAAAAAGGTTATTCTAATAACTGACCACATTTTAAAAAGAGGAAAAAGACCTAAACACATATACAGTCTTCATTTTTTTTTTTTTTTATTAATTTACATTTAGTACAAATCACTAATAATTACATAAATGGAAACAACTACATATGGAATAACTCAAATGTTGAACAAAGCATAAGCAGAAATATATATTATTTTTTTATTATTTCATATTTTATTCACTTTCGAGACATTTCTAGGTCTCAATGACATTGGGTTTCCTGTATGTACATTTTCTTTTATTACTATTCAAATAAATAATATTGACCATAAACCAGGGAACCAATATTTGACCACTTGCATTTCTCTAATGCATCCAAAGCGTATCCTGACAATCTTTTGACAAGTTTTATTTTAGGGAGGTGTTTTAAACTGATAGTAGTACAATGGCTTTAAACTGAATCATTCTTCTAAGGTCACCACGTGGTGTGATGGACTGCTTTTGTCAACACTTTCATTTCCTTTGTCAATCAACAAAAGTAATTGCGTCACACTTTTGTGGGCTGCTGTGACAATGAGACGTTACATGTACTGTTGACAAAAGTACACAAAGTTTGACAATTTCCATCACCTATATGAAAAGCGATAAGTTGTCACGGAGCTGTAGCTTTACCGATAATGTGCGTGGAAACTGTGGTGCGTCATCCTAACCCTATACCCTCCCAATGTTTGTTTCACTCCTTTTAACCTGTTGCTGAACTAAAAATAATAATAATAATAATATCACTAAAACATACATGTAAAGCGGAAAGATAACAGCACGTAGCTAGTTCGCGCAGCAGACAAAATTGGTTGCACGAGCTAACCCTTTCACGCGCCGGCGGGAATTTATTTCTCGGCACTGGCTTGGCATGACAGAAAAAAACAAAGCAAAGACAGGAGCAATGGAAGATGTAACAAAAGTCCCGCAAACTACTACAAAAGAAACTCCTCTTCAACTACAGGTAAAGGGCCTGGAAAACTCGGGTTAAGAGTCAGTCAGTTCTTTGAGGGTTAACTAATACGAGGTTTGCTCGGCTGTCTCTGAGGAGACTCGGGCTTTTGTTATGGTACTCTTGCTTAATTCCGCTCCTGGGGAGAGTAAAATCGCCAGCCAGAAAGTTCAAGCCCTATTTAGTCCCCAGTTCTCCAAATATACCACGACAAGTTAGCCGGTTCACCCATCGTGCTGGAGAGACGGTAAAATGGTCGCTTTCCTTTAAACGCGAACCTCTGCAATGCGACTGGATATATCCCACTATAAACGACATCCCATGCGCTTAATCTAATCAGTTGTGTAATATTACGATCGGTTAACATTCAAGGTTTCATTCTGCTTAAACAATAAAACGTGCAGAAACTCTCTGAGAAATCGCAAACAGAGCAAATAAAAAGAGAGTTTCAGGAACAGTAGGCTAATAATACCCACAATACTGGCTGCGGCACAATCTTGTGTTTTATAGCCGGGTATTGTACTTAAAATTGTACAGAGTGTGAGGACAATCCACTCTTCTGAATCTTAAATAAATGTACTTTACATCTGCCACCAATTTGGAGCCTTCTCAGTCGTCAAGGGCAGAGGAAATGCTTTCCTTACACTGTTACTTTGAAAACATTAAAGAGCCCATTGCGTGCACTTGAAAAAGAACGAGTTACATCCGAGATAAACAAATCAAAGACGCCAGGGATAGTTGCATTTATGACCCATATTCCAGCAGAAATCAGTTCGGGAAAACATATCCCGGGATAAAAGAGGGCGATATGGTTGTCTTCGCGGCTTTGAGACGGAAAGCAATGAAGAGCAAACAAAGCCATTCTGCTCACAATTATGTTTACACGCTGGAGTTTGAGAAACTACTAACAAACCCGAAACAAAACACGTACAGGGTTACAAACGAGTTGTGTAAAGTAACATCTGTCGTGCGAAACATGCGCGTTCGCAATGAGGATACCAGGGCAAAAGCGAGGAAAATCTACGTTTGAGCAACTACAGAGAAAATCCTTGAAATATGTTGAAGTGCTGTGAACATAGTGCGATGCATTTGCGTCTTGTTTTCAAATCCAGACTCAACACAACAAGAGCCATCCGTGATCAAAGTTTACGCATTTAAGATCGACACAAGCGCGAGACCATCGAACAAACTTAAGGTCAGCCGCGTACAAACGATCAATACTTACATATTTCTTCTGAATGATATTCCTCTTAGGTCTTTCCTTGCTCATTCTGCAATCCAAAATGATTTATTGTTAAGGAGAGAATCGCCACATGAATTTTCTTCCTGCTTCTCTTCTTTTCCCGGAGCAATGCGATTTAAATCCCCTGTAGTTCGCTTGGCTGTGCAGAATTCCCTCTTCGATCGCTGATGATTCCTGGCAGAATCGGGGATTTGCCGATAATCCCAAAATCAGGGATCCACCGCCAAGGGTAAAGGGCAAAATAAACAATCACATCGGCATACCATAGTTAAAACCATTCGCCACAATAACTTCCATCAGTGATGTTCATCCCGGTGCCGTGTCGAAGTCTGTTCCCCCTATGTTTCCTCTTAGTTTAGCGTTCCCGCTACGCAAACAGCGTACAGAGCACGCGCGTGTGCTCGTTCCACTTGTTCCAGCACACTGTTTCCGCTCATCTTTTTTTCATCCTATGATATTTACCATATTTAGGTACTGATCACAGGATCGATCTGAAGGTTTGGAAGGTTTTGCCGACTGCGCTGTATATGCATGAAATATTAATTCAAATAAATGTACAACGTATTTCTACCTCTAACAAGTATATTTTTCTTGTGTGTGCTTCTCAATCTCAGTTTAACATAGTTTATTGGCATTATCTATCTATCTATCTATCTATCTATCTATCTATCTATCTATATATATATATATATATATATATATATACTCACACAGAGAGAGAGAGAGAGGGAGAGGGAGATTGAATTATATACAATAGGCCTTTTATGCTTTTGAGGACATGTGGTACTTTACCTATTTTCTGCAAAATTACTCTACATTAGCTTGAATAATTTTTTTTAATACAAAAATTCACTTAAATGATAATCACATTTACAGAATCAAATTTTTAGTTGTATCTGGATATTGATGATTTAACTTGTAGGAATTACAGTGTTAGACAAACAGACTCACCATTGGATTCTGTTCCCCCAGTGTTTCTTATACAGGCAGGTTCTAACATTTATCAGACTGATGCTGGTAAACTAATAGCACTTTTTTACCACATTATAATGTTTATTATATATTGAGGTATTGATCACAGGATAGATTTGAAGGTTTGATTTGGCTTTGATGTGTATGTATGTAATATGAATTCAAATAAATGTAAAACGTTTCTATCTAGTATGTGTTTCAGTGTTGTGTGGGACATGGTTGTTTACATACATAATACAAAACAAATAAAATAATGTATAATTTATAAAATAATATCTTTGGTCACTGGGAAAACACTGCAATGGGCCTATTGTCAAGTCAAGTCATCTTTATTTTTATAGCACTTTATGCAATATGCAGTTGTGACAAAGCAGCTTTACAAACAGGCAAACTGTGTGTTTAACTTACCTGAAGTACTTACCTGATCTCCTTCTCTGATCTCCATCGTCAATCTCCCTCGTTAATATTGAATCTGTGTGCCAAGATTGTAGTGTGTGAACTTACCTGTGTGTGCATGTTCGTAAATGCCTGCTTTTGGGTACCAAATATCTCAGTCTGGTAGTTCCTAGCAACAGTATCAGCAAGCTTGGCTGTAAATATGAAGAGCTTATAATGAAAAAATATATCCTTTTAATATTATTGATCTGGTTTCACAGATTACCTTTTTTTATTATTATTATTAATATCATTGTTATTTTTCCACATTTGTTTCTAATATAATATTTTTATTTAGCACTACTGTTATTTTCTTATATGTTCTGAGTTTTGTTATATGTATATATAATGCCAATAAGTTATTTTAAACTGAGATTGAGAAGCACACACAAGAAAAATATACTTGTTAGAGTTAGAATTATATTGTACATTTATTTGCATTCATATTTCATACGTATACAGCGCAGACGGCAAAGCCTTCCAAACCTTCAAATTGATCCTGTGATCAATATCTAAATATATAGTAGATATTATAAGATGACAAAAAGATTTATGTGGGAACAGTGGAACGAGCACACGCGCGTGCTCTGTACGCTGTTTGCGTAGCGGGAACACTAAGGGGAAACAGACTTAGACACAACACCGGCTCTTTAAAACATGTAGGTTCATTCATGTGAGGATGTAAATGTTCAGTGGAGAGTTACATCTTGTTTTGAAAAGGCTTATCAGAGGATAGGATGAAATAAACAAAATTTCAAAAAAGGAAAAGGGTTCGTGGTCCCTTTTGGCTGGAGCTAGCAGACGGTGAGTGAACTCTCCAGCAGCACCACGGGCTCATCTGAACACAAGTCAAAGCTTTCTTTAAGCAGCCTATCACACAGGGTTGCCAGGTCCCAGAAAAATTTCCAGCCCAAAGCTGACTCAAAACCCGCCCAAAAGGAATGAAAACTAGCCCAATTTTTGCCCTGTCTAATCATAACTGACAGCAGCTTTATTTCATTAATACCCTTTAAAATAAACATTGTGATTTTATTTATTCTATGTTTTGAATCTTAGCAAGACTTGTTTATATGTAGTATGCACATATTAAATTATTTAATCTGTATTTTCTTTTTTTTATTTTACCCTTTCTTTCATTTTAATTTTCAGAACTTTTCATAATAAAATTATTTCAGCACTTTTTCATAATAAAACTTAAAATATTGTTTATTTCAGTTTTAGTTATTTTAGCCTACATCAAGTTCAAGTAAAATGAGAAATATTTCCTTTGCAAGTAGCAGAAATAAAACGTTTTGTATTTTATTTTATTTCAGTTCATGTTTTTTTCATGTAAGTAATGGAAATATTTTTATACTTTTAGTTTCAGTTTTAAGTAACTCCTGCTTGGAGCCTGTCTAACAGGTACACATACTTTAAAAGCATCGGTTTACACAATTTGAAGGGTTCTTAGTCAAAGATTGAAAAAAATGCATAAACTACAAAGTTGAGTCTTGTAGTGCGCATTAGACCTAAGGTATATTACACTAGCACACTTCTGGTAATTGGACAAAAGTGAAATGAATCTCTAGAAATGAGTCACGATCATGATCATGAAACAATGACAGGAATCTGAGAGGACTGCGTAAATGATTCACAAAAACAAGTTTGTCACACAAAACGGATTTTTCGTCATCATGGGTGATGGTGGAATAACCCTTGCATGGGAACAAAAACATGACAGATGAAGAAAAACCTGGCATTTATCTAAGAAGTACCATTTACCATTTACCATCTGTGTGTGCATGATCCAAGATGTTAGCCTGCAACTCAGCTGCTTCCTTTCTAAGGTTATGATGATGCCAAATGTGTGTATATTATAAAGTGTTTGTTTGTTTGTTTGTTTGTTAAGGTGCATAGATGCCCTTAGTTTGTGATCAAAGGCTCGAGAGCTTGTTTAATCAGTAGTAGTAATAGACCAGTTAAAGAATCATCTAAGATCTCATTTTTAATTATTACTTGTAGAAGGTGTTAGTGTTGCCTTAATGTGTTGTGGATAGAACATGTCTGTGTTGGTTTAGCGTTATCGTCCATATACTAGTAATATGAGAACTGTGATTCATGCTGTAGATTTTTTGTACAAATCCTAATGATCAAAGCCTCAGCTTGCCCATGAATTGCATGAACAGGGATCATTGTGGATCAATACATAAAAGATAAATAATTTAATTTCAGCCTGGTGTTTTACAGGTTTCATGTATCACATTGCATCGTTTAGCCTTCCAAATTCAAATAGAGCACATTTAATGGTCTTGGCATCACACCGGCATGTTTGATCAATAATAAATTGTAGGGGGAACATAATTACATGAGTAGTTCTGTTAATTTTTATTTGGAAGTGACACCAGATACAGGGAGAGAAAACAGACAGAGGAAAAGTGAAACATAAGCACTTCCTGTTCTTGCAGCAGTTGCAATTTTGCCAATGCACGTTTCTTGATAAATTCCTATCTGTATAGGAATTCATAAAAGATTTGAGATATCTAGGTAAAGGACCTAACAAAGAGTATGGCCACACTGTTCCTTCAGAACAGCTTCAGGAACTCTGGTTTACTCTGCAAGAAGCTCTTGGAAAATATAAGTGATTTTTATCTGTTATGACTGGGTTGGGTTTTGACTCTTAATGTTCTTTATATATATATATATATATTTTTTTTTTTTTTTTTTTTTTTTTTTTTTTTTTTTTTTATGTGGAGTGTTTAGCTTGGGTTTGGGTCTGTTGTCATTCTGACAGGTGGTGACATCATGAGGAAAGTGTTTTTTTTACTGCATCACTTTAAAGAAACATCAATCATCCTGGACTTCACATGGCATTCGGCCATGATAATGGAGATTCCAAATAGGGAACTAGTATATGGTTTCACATCAAAGAAATGTCACCGCTAGTTATTGTATGTGAGTACTACACATAGTTGTAAACAAGTGCCATTCTTCTGAAATAACCCCTGCAACACATCTTCCAATGTGTTCAACAATTGGCAACAAACAATGTTGTGGAAGACAATGTTTTGTGAAAATGTACACTGTGTTTTGAAATAACTCATCATTTTGCATAAGTGTACTGGATGACCTTAAAAGCTGATACTCGCTGCCAGCTGTCAATCAACTTGCATTTAGTTACTCCAGAGGTAAAATCCCTCATCGTGAGGTATTTTATTCTTTTGTGTAATCATGCACCATATAAGCATTCTTTACAAATTTAATTAGCTGTTTACTGATTGTGTTCATCATGGTGTCATATGAAGAGTTAGATTAGAAATGGCTTTCATGCATTTCAGTATGTTTCTAGTTTAAGGAACATGTTAATATGCTGTAAGCTCAGAACATAGAAAAGGAAATATCCAATACAACCACAATGAGGACAACTGACGTGTGGGGGGGGAGAGAAAAACAAAATTGATTCAGTATTTGGAGAAGACGAGTCTCAAATGCCCTTGAGGTAAATGTCAACATTACATTTACATAAAAAGCAAAATTTTCACTTGATAATTATAATGACTTGGTTATAAAATATAAACTTTTTTTTTTTTAATTCAGTGGTTTTCTGGCTGGTAAAGGGGGCTGTTAATTAAAAGGCATGAAAGATAACATTAAACTTCTAAATTGAGTATTGGCCCAGTCAACTGTGATGTCTTCACTTTTATTCTCATGGGAATGTATTTGAGTGGGAGGATTTTATATGGCTGTCTTTTAGAAAGAACTCTGTTATGGCTTGGGTAAACCATTAAAATGTTTCAAGAAAACACTTACTTCAAAGTAATCCTTTCTTTTTAAAATCCCTTAACCCTTAAGTGCATTTGTTAACAGCAAAGATACAGTATAATTCCTACTAGATACCACAATTTCTGAAGAATCAAATATACTCTGAAAATGTAAAAAGAAACACATGAGATTGATTTAATTATTTTTAAGCCGTGCAGAAAATTCCCTTGTTTTCTGCCCACAGCCTTTGTCACAGCAGAGAGAACAGTTGTTTTCAAGGACCAATGTCATTTTCTCCCCTTTTGTTGCTTGTAGTTTGCTGTGGTCTCTAGGGCTGCCCAGACTCTGTTGTGAGTGACATTTAAACCCAACTGAATCAATGAGACAGACTGCTTTGGGCCTCCCGGGTACTGCTGCGACAGAAACAGCTACACGTGCACACACATAGTCACACCCAGAGGAGTTTACTACCAGCATTCTGGTTGCAGCACGTTGCACCTTCACTGCTTAGTTTTTTTGTCTTATCAAAAGTTGCCACCGTGACACTGCACAGACCTGGTAATCCAAAGCTTAAGAGTGGTGTTACTGTGTGTGTTCACGGTGGCTATAGCCACAGGGCTCAGTGAAGGACAAGTCAGCCATTGATTAAAGCTTTCACTCTTGATAGAACTAATTGTGCGGTGAAGCTGAGCAGACTGGCTAATTCAGGTTGATGTTCGCTGACCGGGAGCAGGGTGAATTACAGTGACTGAATCAAGATTGATTTATGAGCTAAGCATAAAATCTATATTCATGTTAAAAGATTAAATTGAAATAAATTGCGGCATAAATCAGGCTCTCCTTGAAGCACAACTTTTTTGTAGGGAAATATGTCATCAGTATCGGTGGCTGTCTGTAATTAGACAATATATTTCAATTTTAAAAAATGTCATATTGCGAGACAAACTGTTGCTTTGAAATACATGTTCAGTGTTTAGTTTCGAGAATGATGAGGCTACCTGTGAATGCAGCTCAACTTCCGTAGACTGCAATTAGAGGGTAAACCTGAGATGGGAGGTGGTGTTTGTTACTATTTAAAGTCACCTTCCCACAGAAATGCAAAAACAATTTTTTGAGTTTTTCTGGTGTGTAAGAAGGTCAAAGTTGCAATGATGCAGTGCTGGGACTGAACTCTCTCGGCTTTTTTCATTAAAGTGGTGTTACCCCTCCCCCTTTTCCCAGCCCCTGCATTCTACCGAGAACAGGCAAGATCACAAACATGCTGGGTTTTTACAACTCAGCCCCCCCCAGCACAGGGGACTCAGTCGCAGTGTATGATAATTGGACACCTTAAGTAAGAAAATCCCCTCTGGAAATATACTCACCTTGGATAATTGCATCAGGTAAATGAAATGTAAACATTTGCTATTGTGAGCTAAGGCTGAACTGCAAAACAACAAAAAAGGTCTCTATAGTGCAATATGTGAGACATGCAATCTTACATGCACTCATTGGGCTTGTTATGGTTGCTTTAATCCTTCACAAAAGTTAATCAACCAAGTACATTGTTGATGGGACTTGGGAAACATAAATCACCATTATCTACATATATAGCTAATGTGCAGGATAGTTTTGATGTGTAGACAGTAAAGAGGGAAGGAGTGGCAGTCATATCTCTAATGTTAGATCCTCTGGAAAAACACAGCTTGCAGTCTCCTAGAAACAGTTGATCACACCTTTTATGAAGACAATCACTTATGACTCAGCTAAAATTCTGTATATTTTCGGAATAATTACATAACTAGACAAATAACGGAGGGGCCATTGTCTAAAGACTTAAACAAACCGTGTCCTAACTAGGCACAATGCAACAAATTTCTAGTAATGGCAAGTAATGTATATGTACATGTTGAAAGTAAAAATGCAGCATGCTGCAGCAATAACAGGCAGTCTAGTATATTTAATGTTTAAAATGTAATAAGGACAGGGGTTCTATTATGTAACTATGAGGAGGGGATACCCAGCACAATGCTGCAGTTACAAAAACAATTAACTTACAAAATGTCATGTAGTTGTTTGGATAGTAAGAACCTAAAATCTCTGACTGCAAGGAATGAAAACAAACCCTATAGATTTTTTATGTTAATGTTACCGATTTATTATATAAAGAATTCTTTAAATGTCTAATCAAAACATAACTCAGATAAAACAAAAGACGTCCCTCAGCTGGACTTGCCAGTCATTAAGTCTGTTTAAAGGGATAGTTCACCCAAAAAAGAAAAAAGCCCATGATTTACTCATCCTCAAGCCATCCTAGCTGCATATAGCTTTCTTCTTTCAGACAAATACATTCAGGGTTATATTAAAAAATGTCCTGGCTCTTCCAAGCTTTATAATGGCAGTGAATGGTGGTCAAAATTTTGAAGCAAATAAAGTGCGTCCATCCATCATAAAAAGTAATCCACACAGTTCCTTGAGGTTAATAAAGGCCTTATGAAGTGAATCGATGCATTTGTGTAAGAAAAATATCCATATTTAAAACTTTCTAAAACGTAATCGCTAGCTTCCACTAACTGTCGTACGCACATTCATGAGAGCTTATGTCATCCGGCCGGAGCGCCACTCTCTCATGAACATGCATACAACTAGCGGAATCTCGAGATTACTGTTTATGAAGTTTTGAATATGGATATTTTTCTTACATGAACACAGAAGATATGTATTATCTCCCAGGAACTGTTTGTAGCACTTTTTTATGATGGATGGATGGATGGACTTTTTTTTGCTTCAAAATCTCGACCAGCATCCAATGCCATAATAAAGCTTGGACAAGCCAGGACATTTTTTAATAGAAATCCAATTGTATTTATCTGAAAGAAGAAAGTAATATACACCTTTGATGGCTTGAGGGTGATTAAATCATGAGGTCATTTTTATTTTTGGGTGAACTATAACTTTAAAACCTCCCATTCACAAATGACTCATAGCTCCACAAAGCTTGCGTTCATTTTAAAGTGCCATGCCCACATCTCAAAATCCAGTCAACAACTAATACACAGACCTGATGCCAAGTCACTGCACTACTTTTTAAATTATTATTTGATTCTCTTGGATGTACGTCACAATACAGAAAAAAAAGATATGTTGCTACTTCGATTTCATCAGGACTTAACATGGAAGAGATGCATTTATTTCTTTATGGCTTTCTTTCTCTTGATGCAAAATTTTACTTTTTGCCTCATCTCGCCAGTAGCAGGTGAATTGAGTAAAATGTTATATGTTCAATTCTAGGCCCTGTCAGGACATGCTGTTTGGAACAAGGATGAAGTTTTAATGCCACTCTACCATCTGTGACCTTAAAACTTCAGCCACTCAACTTAACAGAAGCCCCACCGAATTATCTCTGCCAGATTAATGAACAGATTCCACCCACACAAGTAATGGGACCGGCTGTCTGTCAGGAAGCATTTTGAGCCTATAAGAGTGACTCATCTGGGTCAGATTGTCCTACAGGTGGGTGTTTGAGTGAATGGACCCCTCAGCTCTCCCAATCTGAGCCTGAGTCCTTTCATGGCCCAGGACACCTGCATCAGGCACAAAGGCCAGCTTGAGCTTTTGTTGGAGTTACTGGAGAGAGAGAGAGCAAGAGAGAGAGGTAAAAGGAGAGAGAAGAAGGGGGTTGGGGTATTTCTGACCTCAGCCACAAAGAAACAAAGTAACACAAATGGGCCATGGGCAGGCCACAGCTGGAGAGAAGCGTGATGGACACCAGTGTGGGTGGTCTGAGAGAAAAAGAGAGAAGGGTAAAGGGAAGACTAATGACTAGAACAGCCAAGAAAACCTTAAAGTACAGCACCTGATGAAACCTTTTATAGGCTTCAGGGCCAGAGAACTCCAAGTCAAGATTAAGTGTGAGAAAGTATAGTGCAAATCACAGCTAAGGGCAAATTGTACATTCAGTACACCATCGGGTCAGTTTAGCACACTTTCTATTGTGTGCATTCTGTTACAGGTTAATCTTACCCAGTTAAAAAAGCTGTTGATTTGATGGTCGAATACTTTCACACCAGCTTAATATGGAGAGACAACTACAAGTAAGCCAGTTGTAGGTGGTGTAAACACTGCTGTGCTATCAAAACATTGCTCTGTTTGTTTGAGTATCCCGTCCAACCCGAGAAAGCAACATTGACTCAACCAATGTCATAACTTTATGGCAAGGCAATTTGTTTTCCTGACCAATGGCAGACTGAGAAAGTATTCGGAATAGCAATAGGCTAAAAGCCAATCAGCAATAGAATAGCAACATGCTGAAATTAAGAATTTGTTCCCATGTTAATTTAAACTGAAGTAAAATGAGGGAACAAATTAATAAGTTTGGTCCACAGTTACTAATAAATGAAGAAAAATAAAAGAGCAATTAGTTGTAATATTAATTACACTATATTTTACAGTACATTTAACATTTAGCCATTTGAAGACAGATTGGATCCAAAGGTTTGACTGGAGAGCAAGGTAAGATGTGTGTGCTTCTGTCTTTCTGTAAGGGACATTTAAAAAGACGTTTGAATTCAACTGTTGCCTTCAAGCATCAAGAGCAGTCATGTTAATTAATCCTCCAGGATTATTAATGGTGGGTCAATCGAGTGCATCCTTTGCGAAGAATAGTTTATAACCCTCCAGCAGAATAGGGGCATTGACACACAGGCCAATCCTCCCTGTGTTTCTTTTACACAGAGCTTATCTGAGCAGCATGGTTTGCATAAGAAAAAAAAAGTAATTCGTGTGGGAGGTCCTTTTCATTTGCATATCCTCGGGCCCTTGTAATTAAGCTACATATGTCCTTTTTCTTATAAGCTGTTTTCCCCCGCTCTTTCTTTCACTATAGTAAGAGTTGCTTTTTTTTTGGTACATGCTCTGTTTGTCTCGTCCACGGCTGGACCAGCCTGATTTGCAATTGAAAGGAACTGATTGTACTTGAACTAACTGAATAAGCACAGGGTTGGTTTGAAGAGAGGACAGTGGAGAGGTGAGGTGAAGGTTGTCAGTGTTGAGACCTATCCGTGCCATTGGATTTGGGAATCTCAGATCTTATTGTCATAAGCATTCACTGAGCAAAATGGTGGAATTTGCACCTCAGGTGTTGGCCGTGGCTGCCTGCAAACTTCACATTGTCCACATTTATTTAAGCTTGACTTTTAAGAGCATCTGTTTCAGGACTTTGCCAGGGACACTCTTGATGGTTCTGTTAAAATAATTTGTTAATTGGATCATCTTTTAAACTGATTTCTGTGGGACCCTTTCCAGAAATGAAGAGGGTCAGTCTGCAAAAAAAAAAAAAAAAAAAAAAAAAAAAAAATATATATATATATATATATATATATATATATATATATATATATGTATATATGTATGTATGTATGTATGTATGTATATCTGAAATGGATTTAAATATTGTAAAATGTTAAATGAGTAAATGAAAAAGTTATTTCAGAAAATTAAATAACTCCCCTTCTCTTTCATTTGTTGGACAAATGGATGATTCTTGACCAAATACTATTAATTAATCCAGTTTAGTTTAGTTTGGTTGGGATTCATAATCAAAGAAGTGTTTTGATAGAGTCACAGTGTTTACACTTTTCAGGGAAATAATTATAAATGTTTGCATTTACAAATTACAAAGTTTGGCCAAAGTATTTCAAAATCAATAATTACATAATAAAATTTTCATGCAAACTACCCATTCATCATTTATAAAAGACTATTCAATTCAACAGAGGTCACAGTCATAGCATCTACATTTCTGGCTCTCTGTAACACTTCCTATCAGTTACAAGTGGAACGTGAGGGTGATTTGCCTGTCAAATGCAGTTTTGACGTACCATCAATCCTCATGATCTCATGAGTGTATGTTCAGAGATATCGCTTTGTCCTTTGCTCCAAAGCATTTCCATGTTTTCACAGCATATTCTAATTCAAGCTCATTAAAGCACGTATCAGCCAACATTTATCAGGATTTATCTTTGTCACACCACCCCAAAGAGAGAAGATGGCACTGAATACAAATTACCATTTTACTTTCTACTCACAGCCATTATGGAAGTGATGCTCCAGATGCTAAATGAGACTGCAGTAAGCTAAAAGGTTAACAAGAGCCATTTTATAAAGTGCTTTCTCATTTTTCTGCCACAAAAGCCCATAAACATCCTCAACAACAAACTGTGATTATGATGATATTAATTATCATTACTTTCAATTAGAAATGTGGCGAGCAGACCCATTCGTTCTGAGGCAGTGCTCCCTGCAGAGAAGAAGGGTCTGCGGAGCGTCATTAGGCATGGCGTGATTGGCGCTCTACCTCGCCTCACGCCCATTTACAACTAATCAGCATCTCAAGTCCATTACTGCCAGCAACACTAAATAAAAACTCAGGAGTCTAGCAGAGCACTGCTCAACATGGGGGTGTAAAATGTATGTGTGTGTGGAATTGGTGTTTGGAATTGGTATGATTAAAGGGACAGCTGTATTGAAAATATGATTTAAATTATTTACGCACCTTCATGTTGATTTATACCTGTATGCCGTGTTTTTTTTTTTTTTTTGTGGACTGAAAATGGAAAATTATACAATCTCCAAAAAGGACCAAATTAAAAAAGCAAAAGTAGTCTGTGTGATTCATGCACTATATTCTATATTCAAGAAACAATTGCAGTTTCTGTGCTATGGTGGGGCCTGAAACTTGACTGAAATTCTTCATAGAGATTTTTTTATTTTTTTTTTTTTTTTTTTTTTTTTTGCAGGAAGGAGCACAATTGAGCATACACAACTTTTTCTAAAATTTTTGACATAAATGGAAGATTTGAAATGGGTCTGTAATTTGCCAGTTCATTAGGATCTAGTTGTGGTTTCTTAATAAGAGGCTTAATAACCACCGGCTTGAATGGTTTTGGGACGTGACCCAAAGATAACGACGAGTTAATAATACTGAGAAGCGGTTCTTCTGCTAGAGGTAACAACTCTTTCAGTAATTTAGTGGGTACAGGATCTAATAGGCATGTTGTTGGTTAAGATGCAGTGATAAGTTTATTTAGCTCTTCCTGTCCTATAATTGTAAAGCCCTGCAGTTTTTCTTTGGGTGCGATGAATGAAGCTGGAGTACTAGATGCGTAGAATCTAAATTTATTGTATTTCTGAAGTTATCTATTTTAGCAGTGAATAAATTCAGAAAGTCATTACTATTACATACTATTAAACTATGAGGGAATATTTAGATCGGGTGGCGTCTGGTTATTTGTTATTTTAGCCACTGTGCTAAATAAAAACCTTGGATTGTTTTGGATATTTTCTATGAGTTTGTGGATATGCTCGGCCCTGGCAGTTTTTAGAGCCTGTCTATAGCTGGACATACTGTTTTTCCACGCAATTCTAAAAACTTCCAGGTTAGTTTTTCTCCATTTGCGCTCAAGATTACGAGTTTCTTTCTTGAGAGAGTGGGTATTACTGTTGTACCGTTTTTCTCTAACCTTTTTCAATTTGATGGGGGCAACAGTTTCTAATGTATTAGAGAAGATATTGCCCATGTTGCTAGTCATTTCATCTAGCTTATATGTGTTTATGGGTACACAGAGCAGTTGAGATAATCAGGCAGGTTATTTGCAAATCTGTCTTTGGTGGCTGGAACAATAGTTCTGCCCGGACGATAACGCGGAGCCATATAGTTAATATCAGTAATACGCAACATGCACAAGGAAATGGTCAGTAACATCATCACTTTGAGGTACGATATCTATATCAGTAAGATCAATTCCATGCGATATAATTAAATCTAGCGTATGATTAAAACAATGAGTGGGCCCTGTGACATTTGCTTGACTCCAAAAGAGTTTATTAGGTCAGTAAATGCAAGTCCTAATGCATCATTTGTATTATCAACGTGAACGTTAAAATCTCCGACAATTAGCGCTTTATCAGCGGTAACCAACAGGTCTGAGAGGAAATCTCCAGATTCTTTTAGGAATTATGTATATGGCCCTGGTGGTCTATACACAGTAGCCAGAGCAAGAGATAGGAGATATCTCTTTTGTATATCTGACAGTGTAACATTAAGCAGAAGTATTTTGAATGAGTTAAACCTGTATCCTGTTTTCTGGGTAACACTGAGAATATCAATATATATTGTTGCAACACCTTCCCCACGACCAGTTTGACGGGGCTCATGCTTATAACAGTAGCTTGGTGGAGTGGACTTATATAATCATTTGGTTTTAGCCAGGTTTCAGGTTTCAGTCAAGCAGAGTACATCAAGACTATTCTCTGTGATCACTTTATTTACAAAAACTGCCTTGGGTGCGAGTGATCTAATGTTAGGAGCCCAAAGTTTAAAAATAGTTTTTGTTCATTTATTTTGCATGTTTGATCTCTCTTTTCTGGTTTAAAGAGTGTAGGAAGAATTGATATTGGTGGATTAGATCTGCCATGCTGCTGATGGCATTAACTCAAAATGACAAGGTTCGCAGACAGGAATTGCAAAATCAGAATAACAGACATGCTGCTATTACAAGGTAAAGAATGGTAAACCCCATAGCAGATTTAGACAGCTGGTACTGGGGAGGAGGAGGGCTAAAGAAAATTCTCATGATGCACAGTACTGAGCCGGACTAGAGGTGCATTTCTCCAAAGCATTGTTAGCTATAACTCTAATGGTAATAAACTTGCAACCATAGTTGGTTTTGGGAAATGCACCCCAGGTCGGGAATAAATAAGTTTGCATAGATAGGAAAGAGAGATCAAATGGCTGCACTGCTGGCTTGAGTAAACCAAGCTACTTATACATTTATTTATTTAGGAATTACTGTTAACTTGCTGTATGGAAAATAGCTGCCTAAAGATTGTTCTGAAATTTTCATTTCGTATTCCATAATAAAGTTAACATAATACAAGTTTTGGAATGATTGAGTAAATTATAAATAAATAAATCATCCCCAAAATCCCTTTAGCTTTTAGCCTTTAAAATTAGCTTTTACCATGATTATTAAATTGGCATAGAACTCAGGAATTCGAGGCTCAAATAAAAATCCAGTTTCCTCACTGCAGTGCCATTCGCTTTTGTTCATCTCTCAAATCTGATCATTCCGACATAACTTTATTAGTGCCACTTGAATATTCAAAACTAATTTCTTTCTATTCTCTTGCTCAGCTATTCACTTCTATGTCTCTCTCTCTCTTTCCTTTTCAATTCCATCTTGCCCTACATGAAACATCCATCTCTGTCCATGAAAAATGGAGTGCTCATGAATAGTTTACAGGCTTGTGGTGGGGTTTGTGTCAGCGATGGTGAGCTCTCCAGCAGGGAGCGGCTGCTCTTAAGCTTAATACACAGGGAGGTGAGAGGAAACGCTAATCCAGTCCAGTGTTAATGGCACAATACAGGACTTGCTGTCTGCCTCATAATTAACTGATGAAAGTGAAGCCAATGTAAAACACAGAGTTTGTGTTTTCTGTGCATTGGTGCTACAGGTGTCCACTGAGAACTTGCTGGTACTTGAGTATGTAATTGGTGAGAGTATGATGGATGTATCATCCTGTAGGTTGAAATCTGTGGAGGTTTTTTCAGCCTGGGAGAAGAAGGCATTGACTGAGCGTGAGTTGATAAATTTTTTTATGCTTTTTTATTCATTCCCAAGGTTTGTGGGAATGGGCCAGTGCAGGCTGATAAGCTCTGTAAGAGGGTTGAGTCACATGCCCTCCGTGTGCTGTGATGGGTCTGTGTAAGCTCTGCCCACTGCAGTGTGTGGTGTGCAGAATGACTTGTTCATGACAAAGCTCCCTCCTCCTCCATCGAATCAATATTCTGCTCCACACGCAGTCACACACATTCACCAGCACACGCGCTTGCTTGATCACCCTCGCTTATTCATTCATTCCTTCAATTACATACTCTCTCACACGCTCATTTATTCACTCACTTGCTCACTCATTTATTCAGTTGCTTAATCATTCTTTTACTCATATTTTCACATGCTCATATTCTAGGGGTATAATGATATACTCATGTCACAATGTGGTTCGATACTGATTTCACATTTATACTCATGATATTTCAAACAAAGCCAAAGTAAAGAATAGTTAAAATGTTTGTTTTTAAATTACATTTAATCCATATGATATATAGTAAAAAAATAAATAATAATAAAAAAAGCAAATTTTGGTATTACTTCTGGGATGGATTTGAATAGGCTTTGCATGGTCTTGGTCCCAAAAGTACAGGGCAGTGGTGACAACAGAACAGAAATATTTATTATTCTGCACAACTGGAAACAAGGAATTTTGTTAAGACACATGCTCTGTCAGTGCTTACATGCATTAACAAATTACTACATTAAACTTCTATTTTAAAAATACATGTTTAATGGCATCTAGTACCTAGCATGTCTGGTGATATTTAATAAAATAATGTAGGCCCTATTTTTATTTATAAAATCAGTCATTTGGCATTATGATCAACAATTTGCAAATCCTCTACTGCAGTGGTTCCTAATCCTGGTCCTGGAGAACCCCCAACACTGCACGCTTTTGGTGTCTCTCTTATCTGACACACACATTTGAGGTCTTGGATTCCCTCACTAATGAGCTGATGAGTTGAATCAGGTGTGTTTGAATAGGGAGACATCTAAAATGTGCAGTGTTGGGGGTTCTCCAGGACTAGGATTGGGAACCACTGCTCTACTGTATTATAATGCATTATTTTCAGCATTATAAATAGTAGGTTAATAGTTAACATCTGGTGTTAATGTGTGTTCTTTTGTGAATGGATCACAAAAGCACTAAGTACACTTGAAAATGGGGTCTAAAACGTTTTCCGATCGAATCAGTGGAAGCTCATCTGTCTTAAATGTGTCCCAGACTGCAGTTAAAGGGATAGTTCACCCAAAAATGAAAATTGTATGTTTATCTGCTTCCCCCAGGGCATCCAAGATGTAGGTAACTTTGTTTCTTCAGTAGAACACATACAAAGATTTTTAACTCAAACCGTTGCAGTCTGTCAGTCATATAATGTAAGTGGATGGGAATCACGGCTTTGAGAGTCAAAAAAACATACACAGATTAAAACAAATTAAACCCTGCAGCTCATGATGATACATTGATGTGTAAAGACACAAAACAATCAGTCTGTGCAAGAAACTGAACAGTATTTATATCGTTTTTTTACCTCTGATTTTCACCGCAATGTCCGAACTGTCCTGAGCACATTCTCAACAGCCGGCGCCTGACGCATCTTCTTCTTCTTCTTGCTTTACGGTGGATTGCAGACTTATAAGTGCATTACCGCCACTTATTTCTCAAATGGACCATTAACACCTTATCTACAATCTCAATTAGGAGTTTCAATGGTCCACTTGAGAGATAGGTGGCGTTTTTTTGTTTTTTTTTGGATGTCTCCCTTATCCCAACCATCCTTTTGAGATCTCAGAGTCTGAGTTGATTAGTTGATTCAGGTAAGTTTGATTTGAAAGGGTTTGAAAATTTGTAGAGTTGGGGTACTTCCAGGAATAGGTTTGAGAAACACTGCATTAGACGACACGTAAACAGTCCCTGGGTGTGAAATTAGTGCCATGAAGATGCTTTAGAGGTTCTCTATCAAGCTCGCAGAAGGCCAAACACTTTTTCACAGTATCCAGAATTTTCTGTTTGGCATGCATCTCTCAGCACATTTCGGAGGAATCATCACTTTTACTATTCTACTCCCTGCTTGATTGTGTAGGAGGTCAGACTGTAACATCTGCGAGAGTAAGTGTGTGTGTGTGTGTAAGAGAGCGTTATCAAAGAAAAATGTTTGTATGTGTGTGTGCGTCCTCGCTGGTTTGCTCGGTTGAATAACTTTCTGTCTCTCAGTCTGACATGTCAGATTTTGCCAGTCGAGCTCCAAAACTCTTATGTCCTGGATGAGTCAGATTATCTAACACTGCCCATCTGCTTCTTGGGGGTTAATGTAAGTTGTCAGATTTTGCTGATGTTCGTTGGGTGGTTGAGCGTCAGTGGTGTGCGAGAGGCTTGGATTGAAGCAACAACAGTCGTGAATGGTCTGAATCATAATGCTGTCAATGTTCTCTCGAAGTCTGACAGTGATGCCAGACCTTTTCATTTCACGGCCTTTATAGTGATGTGCGATGTGTCACAGCTGACTCAGCAGTTTGTCTATGAATTGCAGTAGTGACAGACAGTCCTCTAGAGTTGGCATTTTTATTGACCTGTGACTGCTACACCTAAGCCTAAGAAATATCAGTGTTGATTCATGCTGTCATATCTCTGAAGTGTAGTGAGCTTGAATAGGGAATCAGGGTTTGGTACATTTTCTCACAGTGTCACCTAGAGTTCAGTCTCTTAGGTGAAGTGATGTTGTTAATAATGTATGTTGCTTAACTTTGCTTCATGTGGTAAAGGAATTTTTGGATGTTCATTTGAGCTTATGAATAAGGCTTGGATGAATGCATTGGAAAACTGTAGTAACCAAGGCTTATGCATGTAGGGATGGGTATCCATACAAATTTCCTGATTTGATTCCATTGCATAAGCTTGATTAAATTTAATTTCAAATTTTAGTTTAATTCGATTCTTAATAAATTAGGTATGATTCTGTTAAAATGTCCACTTTTTGCTTAAATATTATAAGTTATTTCTCTAATTTCTCACTGTTGTAAATTAAACAGAGAACTTTCTAATATGGCACATTTACAAAAAAAAATATTGGTTAATAAAAATTTCAATATTTTAAAAAATGGCATATTTGATGATAATTCAGTACCTGACACTGACAGTCATTTGTTTTAGTATTGGGCTATGCTGGTCATGTTATTGCGCAAAGCCATTTATTTATTTATTTATTATTTATTTATTTTTTTTATTTTTTTTTTTTTATTTTTGCATTTACTTTATGCTGCAACCAATGGTGGAGTAAGGAAAATTGATTTTGGGATTTTAAGAATTCATATTATTCAAACGAAAATCATGATCAGTAATAAAATGAATATTTTTGCCCACTCCTACAGTACGTTTATGCTTGTGACGTTTCTGAAAAATGTTTGGTTTGCTTGTAATGAGTGGCATTCACATTGCCAAGTGCAGCATAAAAGTGACTTGAAAAGTCATTAATTTGCTCTGCAGTTTTAGAAAATACCAACATAATCCTCGTTTGTGTAAATGTGCCTCAAATTTAGCTAATGTATTAGATCCTAAGATGTTGTGTTCCTGTGTTTGTGATTATGAAATATGTGTGTGTTTATAGTGATGTGTGAGTGTTAGCGGTATCCGGTGTGGCTGGACGGGTGTTAGCCAGTTTCATCCCAAATCTCCACCCAACATAGCTGCTGCCCAGAGATTAACTCTACCACATAGAGTGAGTCCACACACACATACACACACACACATCCTGTCCAGCCCTGACTAATGTATTCATTTATCTGTGACATGCAGACCAAACGTTTCTTCTGGAAGTATTTTGTTCAAGCCACTCAGCTGCTTCATTGTTTTCTGGCCACACAAAAATTTTTATGAGAACAATCGGCACTCTATAGATCTACTGATACAGTATAACTAGGGAAGTCTAAAGCATTATGAAGCTGTGATGATAATAAATCATAAATGCTTGTTGACAATTCACAATTACTCCATTGTGTTTCTCTATAGAGATCTTAAGACCCATAATCACATCTGGATTCATGGGATTTGTGAGGGTCTTGCAATGAATCTTTACTAACTTAACTTTCTTTCTTTCAGTCTTTGTCTCTCTGGAAGCGATTAAACCAGAGGGGCAGCCTGAAACGATTACAGATAACATTGATGAAGTCCCATCGTTTGAAGTCCAGCCTTTTCCTGGGTCTCATATGCTTGTGCAAATGTTTCTTTTTCCTCCTTTGGCCAAGTCTGTAAGGCTTAAACTTATGTGGTAAGGGACTTGAAATAAACTCATACGGAAACGTGAATGCTTTGAAGATGGTGGTGCTCTGGCTCAAACCTTGAGGGTCATCAAACAAATGTCATTCACCCCTGTTATAAATACTTCCTCTCGCGGGCATTTTCCAACTGTAAATCCTTATGTGGTGACATGATAATACAACTTATTTTCTTGTTCCTGACATATTTTTGCCTCAGTATGTCAGTCAACGTGAAAGTACAACTTCAGAAAATGAGAAACATTTCAGTATCAAAGCTTTCAAGTCTGTTTTGCTTCAAAACTATAATCTAGATCGAGTTCTCGAAAAAGCACACATCACTAGCTCTGCATATAAGATTTAGCTTATAACACATATGTTTGAAGTTTGAAGTATTTTTTTTTTTTTTTTTTTACAACTACAGTGCTGTGTTTACTATGTAAAAATAGACAGGTTGTAACTATACCTGAAAAAAAAATATTTTAAATGGGTCATATGATGCTGCTAAAAAGAACATTATTTTGTGTATTTGGTCCAATGCAATGTGTTTATGCGGTTTAAGGTTAAAAAAAAAAACTAATTATTTTCCACATAATGTACATTATTGTTTCTCCTCCATGCCCCGCCTTTCTGAAATGTGTTGATTTTTACAAAGCTCATAGTTCTGAAAAGTGAGGTGTACGCTAATTGGCCAGCTATCCAGTGCGTTGTGATTGACCGAATGCCTCAAACATGTGACGGAAATGTTATGCCCCTTACCATATTGTGATGCTGTGTCCCAGCGCGATGAGACAAAACCAATAAAACCCATTACAACAAGGCATTCGTTGCATCCAGTGGGGACATAATTACTGATTATAATGACTTATACTGTCTTTTTACGCGTTACGTATCGTGGCGCATAAACATAAAACCATGTCTGCATTTGTGATTGGAGAAACGATAAACAAAATTCCTACTCTACACTGCTCAAAACTCAAGTTTGAATCCTCATCTGCAAATTCTTTAAATATGAAAACGTACTTACAGACTGAGAGGCAGAGGCGCCAGACTGTCCTTGCAAAGTTGGAATTGCCCCACTTTATAGAAACAGAGACCGGCATTGTAGGCTACTCTCCCAGGAAACAGTCCTGGTCCTCCATAAAATGCGCTGCACACATCTGAATATTTGGGATGGATTGTTCTGGAACAGTGTTGTAAATACAACTTAACCACTGATTTCTAGTTGTGTCCTCTTTTGGAAGGCCAAACAAAGTATTTTCTCTTTCACAACGAAACACACAGCATCTCCACAACATGGCGGCGGTGGCAACGCAACAGCAAGAATCAAAGTTATGCCTTCTTTCTTTGTGTGAACATTTGGGTGGTGTTTTGCAAATCTTCCCACATAGTGACATAGACATATGTGGGCGTGTTAGAATGAGCCGTTTTAGGAGGGCATGGTTTACTCTTATAAATATCTCTTTGGATTTGAAACTTTAGTCTTTGCAGCTTTACAGATCTTCTTTATGCACCAAGAGCTTGTAACACTCCAAAGAGAAAGGAAAAATTGAAATCGCATCATATGACCCCTTTAATGTGTATAATTTACCTGGAACATAGTTCTAGATATAGCAAATCCCACAAGCAAAGGTGAAGTGGACAAAACTGGAAAGAATAATTAACTGCTGGTAAGTGTCATGACTACATACATACCCATTGTTGGTAATTCATCCTCTAACAATGTGAATGAAATAGATAGAGGTTATTTATAACAGGGCAAAGAACTCCCAGTGAATTAAGGCCACTGTCTCAACCCACTCTTCTGCTCTATTTAAATATGACGACTACTGTTTGTGGCACTTCATGTCTTGACACCAGAGGTTTTCTCAGTGCTCATTCTAACTTGCAGTGCCTGCCATGCACAAACTTGGCGTGGTCTTAACAGTATTTTAAGACTTCCAAAAGAGTTCTTTAAACAATAAGTACAAATGACTCTGCCTCAAATGAATAATTTAAGGATGCTCATTGAATGTCCAGACAGCTGTACCCAAACACCAAAGAGCTCATGACAGGGAATGTTCTCTTTCACACAGATCTTTGATGAGGGATGACGTTCCAAACCTGTATGACTTTCTTATAAATTTATAAAGATAAATGAAGATATTTTGAGAAATGTCTTGGTGTTAATGGTCAACAGAACTGTTTGGTTTCCAACATTCTTTAGAATATCTTTTTTTGTGATCCACAGAAAGTTGTACAGCTTTGGAAAGACATGAGCGATGATTAAATGATAAATTTTGGGTGTACTATCACTTTAAGACTTTCTCACTCTAGGTCATGTTAGTATGTGACAGTAGCACAAAATCTATGAATAATTTCTCACCTTTTAAAAGGTGACAGGGTTTCATGCACTTTGACCGCACAGTTTTGCAGAGAGACACAGCAAGAACAGAGGTCAAGTGAAATCTCTTTTATATCACAACTGTTTCATCTAGACAGCAGTGTGATTAAATTTTGTGAGCTCACTGGAGAGTTTTTCTTAAAGTCACCATGAAATCAAAATCGAAAATTTTATTGGATATTGTCGTTTTTACTATAAAAGATTTTTCCATCCCAGTGGACAAAATCAACGTTTCTTTTTTTTTTCTTTCTTCTTGTTTATCTTCAGTTAGATATATGCCATAATAGGTGAGAAAATGCTTTTGTGATGTTTATGTTGACTTTAAAAAACCCTGCCCCTGGGGACCTCACTGTCCTCAAACATTTCTCATCAGATTCTCCAAAGATCAAACCATCTTGAGCTATGATATTAACATTAATTTTATACATCTACATTCACAGTGATTGCCACTTTTTCTTCTAAGCAATTTTAGGATAAATATCTGAGACAGTACTTAAAGTTATATAGACCAATATGGGATATTTAATTGTGCTTTCTTATTTCCTCTGTTTTTAAAATTTGATTACCTTTAATCTTTATCTTGTTCATCTCAGAATGGATATCTAATATTGATGCTCTGTTTCATAATTGACTCTTTTTTTGTATATGAAATGGATGTACTACAATGTACTACATAATATTTTTTGGTATAAAATTTTAGTTCGATTTTACGGTACTAAATATGAAAATATGAAATATAATTTCTAAAACATGTTTTGCTGTAAAACTGCATGAACATTGAAGCAATAAATCTGAAGAAGCTGCATTCCAAATTTAAGGTTGATTTCTCAAAAAAAAAAAAAAGCTTTCAGTAAGATTTTGTTAGGGTGCAGTACCAAATGTTTCCACTATATGAACTTTGCTTCCCATTGATTTCCGTGAACTGTGACAATTATTATTATTATTATTATTATTTTCTGTGCCATTTAATCTTTTTAAATAATGTACATGATTTGTGTGTGTGTGTTACGTAAAACGTTTTGGTCAAAAATAAACAGCACCAAAGAGTAAATACTGTACATTCTATACTTATTAATATAGTTAGTAAAGAATTTCCATCTGACACTTGTTAGTCATGGGCCTCAACATGAAAATCCAAAGCTTTCTCATGACTAATTCATATGTATTTTACGAGGTGGTTAATTCATACGAATTCATACAACCTCACTTGTACGATTTTGTATGATTTGTCTAGACCCCAGTGACGGGTAGGTTTAGGGGCGGGGTTAGGGGTAGGTCATTTGTACAAATTCAGATGAATTATACAACTTGTAAAATACGTACAATCTAGCAAAAATCTTATGAATTTGTACAAGTGAGGTCGTATAAATTTGTACGACTTAGCCACCTTGTAAAATATGTACGAACTGAACTGAGATCATGTTGGAAAATCAACGTATCTGTATCCGCCAGAATTGTAATATCTGTGGTCCCTAGTTTCTTTGACAGATTCTTCTGTCTCACATGCAATAGCTATGAAGGGTTCATGACATGTTTACACCCCAAATCATGGCATTATATGGGAACCATGATGCACACTCAAATGCCTGTGTCATGAATTGCAAGGAGGCATGCAAGAAGAGCCATGTTGCATTACTTTTTTTTTTTTTTTTTTTTTTTAAATTTGTCTGCACCCCCCACAAAAGGCCACAACAAACATCCACAGCAAAACCCATGACTCGTCTTAGCAGGCCCTGGAGACATGGTGTGATTTGCAAATGATAGCTTGCCACACATCCCAGGGTAAATCAAGCTTGCTGGTTTAACCACGTAAAAGTCTGCCACTTAACCCTCTTCCCACCTCCTGCTGCTTGCCTCTAGATTGCCTGCATTTTTATTCTAATGACAGGGTCCGTCACGTATCCCAGGAGCCTCCTGTGCATCGGCCTTAAATGCTTGTCCACAGTCCCCCAGCCCCTCTCTTTTCCTCCTAAATCTGTCTTTGTCCAAACCCCTCCCCCTCCATCTTTTTGCTGCCTCTCTTTGGAGAAAAAAGAGTGAATAGCAGTGACTCCTCTAGCCTTGGTGAATTATTTGCAGCGTATAAGCACTGGCCAGGTCAGTGGCCTTACAGGGCTGTAAAAGGCCCTGCATTTGTTAGCTATGTCATTAAACAAGTCAATTTGTCTGCGGTGACCCAGTAAGAGTCATTCATCCAAAGGCTGCATATTACTTTACCACCCATCCTCTCATTTCCAAGGTCTTTGTGAAGTTGAAGATTACCTCAAGGCCTGTAAACCAAGAGGCTTACAGACACAGTGAGCCTCATATCATTGGCTCAAGTGTTGAAGCTGCTTTGATAAAGTAGCTTGCAAGCTACTCATAATTTGAACATAAAGCTTAACTACTGTCAAGATACTTTTTTTGTAAATGTTGCTACGCTGCAAACTACAAACTAAAAGTGGCTACTTATGAAACAAAAGGTTTGGGGTCAGTGAAACCATTTTATTTTATTTTATTAAAATAAATGCTTTTCTTTTTAAACTTATTATTCATCAAAGCATCCTGAAAAATCACAGTTTTCACAAAAATATGAAGCAGCACAGCTGTTTTCAACATGATAATAATAATAAAAAATGCTTCTTCAGCAGCAAATCAGCATGTTAGTATGATTTCTGAAGGACTGGGTGACACTGCAGACTGGAGTAATGATGCTGAAAATTCAGGCTTGTATCACAGGAATAAATTACATTTTAAACTATTTTCAAATAGAAAACAGTTATTTTAAATTTTCATAATATTTCACAATAATACTGTTTTTATTGTATTTTTGATCAAATAAATTATACTCGGGACAGGAGCATGCAGGGATGGAATGGATTGACAAACAAACTGCTAATAATTTTTTTTCTTGGCTCTGAAGGTGGTAATGCACATAGCCGCAGGGTCTGGGTGGGTCTCCACCTGTCTTTCTTTTCACTGTCCCTCAAGGGGGACACACACAATTCTTTCATGCTCAGGTAATCTCACCCAATCTCACTGTCTTCCCTCCTGTTAGAGGCCTATGTGTAGGAAGATCCATGATCCATAAAATGAGCTTTATAGACCAGAAAGTGAGCATGTGCATGGAGCTATGAGTACTGACTGATGGGTGGGCAGGGCCGGATACAGGTAAAGCCAACAGGTGGGAGTAGAGGAAATGGCCTGTAGTAATTTCATTGACAGGCAGGAAGGCAGCATAAGAGTAAACTGAGTTTAAGGCCACATCCACACAAAGCCAGAGCTTTCCCTATCCAATCTTTTTTTTTTTTTTTTTTTTTTTTTTTTTTTTTACCTCGTCTCAAGAAATATCTGCATACACACAAAACCACGAAACTGACTGAAAACGATGTAGTATACATGCCAGACCAGTATGTGGCGGTGTAAATCTCGTCTCCATGTGGACGGGGCCTAAGTTGAAAGTGACAATATTTATATGAGCCATAGCTTAGAGTCTAGTATGCATTCTCCAGATATTTTGAGCCTTTGGTTCTTGTGTGGAAAATACAGGTTTAAATCTGGTCAGCGAAAACATGTTTCCCTTTGTTCCCCTCAATATTTTTTGTCCGACTACATCACTTAAATACAAGCTTCTTAGTCTCATTTGTTTTTTATTCTAATAATGTTTAGGAGAAACATTTGAGACAGATGACACTTTGTCCAAAATGAAGCTCCAGAGCAAACTTGTTTCTTTTAACAATAGTGTTTACATTTACATTTAGTCATTTTGCAGACGCTTTTATCCAAAGCGACTTAAAATTGGGGAATACATGAAGCGATTCTTCTTAAAGAGGCAAACAGACACAGGAAAAGCTCATAATACCAAGTTTTAGGCATTGTTCAAATAAGTACAAGCGTGTTGACGATGCAGCTGCTAAAGTCATCTCAGTTTCATTTGTTCATGATCAAAATAGCTAGTAAAGGGTAAACCTGTCTCATGCCCTGGCTTGTTTTGATCATTCACGTGCCACAGCTCCCTTTAATCAGTGGCAGACAGCAGGGCATTGGGCCCATATTAATGGCTCCAAACCATAAACATTACATTTTCCAAGATGTCAGTTTCCTGTTTTCCCAGGCACACAGGTCGTGGAGTGAGCTTTGGGAGTCACCACAAGGTCGGCCTTCCTCCCAGATAACTCTTTTCCCCTGAGGGGGAGTGAGCGAGAGGTACACTAAATCACACATTGTTCAAACAGCTCACACTGATACCTTTTTAAGAAGTAACCAACTCCGGAAGTGTGACTTATGTTGAAGGTGCCAAAAGGTGTAGAAAATGTATGACTACCATACTAACACCCCCACACTTGCAATTTCCTGTGCAAGTCTCATGACAGTGAAGACCTCAATACACAAGAAAAAAACAGTGTGTTAGCGTGCCCGGTTTCTGTTAGTAAAGCACTACTACAGATCCAACATGCTGGTTTTGATATAAAGCATTGGATTTGTTTTTTTTTTTCCTCTTCAGGTCATTAGTGAACTTAGCTCTGTTTTTACTGGCAAATTCATAGCCTTGTATATGGTTGGATGGATTACTCCTTATGAGTTCATACATATTATTGATGCTCGATATGGCTTTTAAGGCAAAATTGTTTATACTTACCCAAAGTAAAAGTGTTGCACTAATTGCAGTGCATTTGCACTTGTTAGTGTACTTTAAATACTAAAAGTATATATAACTATGTGCATATAATATAATGAAATAAAAAGCCACTTAAATGTACTTACATAGAGTACACTTTCATACACTTTTAACAAACTTAAGTACACTTTTAAAAAGTGTACTTTGTAATAATGTAAAATTAAAAGTTATACTTTAAAGTGCATTTTAAATCATGTTTAATATTCTTTTGAGATGCTTTAAAGAACTTCATTTATTTTGAACATTTAAGTACTGTGGTTATTTGATATTGCATGTAAGTTAATGTATTTTAAATGTACTTTTTGCAACCTATCATACAATTACTACTTCTTCATTTGCTAATTGCAACTTCATCATTACAAATGTGTAATTACAAATATACTTAATACATGACATACAAGTTTCAGTAGAAAGCATATTTTAGTTTACTATAAATGCTTGTCAGTAGATTCAGCAGTGTATTTTAATCATATTTTAAAGACAGTAGAAGTAATTATGAAATGACAAAAAGATGCACTTAAATCCTTCTCGAAATGACAAGAAACACTCTAAAGTTCAGCTAACTGCATCTAACATAAATGTAATCTACAATACATTTTCATTTATTTACAATTGCCATGCAATAAAGTGTCCGGAAATATTAGCTTAAGTGCAATTACGTGTTCTTTTAAAGTATATTATTTCCAACATTATAATATGACAAGTTAAAAATATGCTGAAGTGTAGGCCTTTAGGTTACCTAGTATTAAACTTTGTAGTGTAACTCAGCCCATACTGTTAGCGCATGAATTTTACATCATCTTATTACTTTTCAAAGTTATTAGACTGATGGTTTTTGCATGGCGGTCAATAAAACAGTGTCAAAGACTTCCACTGAAGGAGGAAAAGAGGCTTATATAGAGACCTGAATATCACAGAAACTTGAATGTGGAGTCTTTTGACTTGGGCAGGTAGCAATCACCTAGCAACCAACCAATACACCATGGCAACCACTTAACAACAGCACAATAATGCTCTGGCAACATATTAGCGTTGTAAAATTTTGCAAAGACAAGTCACGTTTTTATTAGGACAATGTGTTATGTAAAAGACTACTACACGTATGCAAATGTTTTACTGTCACACGTGATTACATACCTGAAAATGAAAAAAAATGTGCAAAAGAGAAACACAGACAGAAAATTTGCTCATCTTTAAACATTACTGGACCTATGGTGTTTAGTATATGCCTTGGCATTATGTCTAAATGCACGTTGAGAGTGAAAAAGAAATGGGCATTTTAATAGCAAAAGAGCTCTTGCATTTCTTTGACACACTTCTAAGCTCTGATTGGCCTGTTTCTTCTCTTTTCCAGGTTCTTGAAGTTGTCATGGAGATGCAACCTTTGCTAAACTAAAAGTGATCCCATGGAAGTCAGATCATTATCAGTGCAGACTTGGAAAATTACAACATGGCCTCTAAAAGGATTCATTTGTTATTCAAATTAAACATGAGTTTGCACTAGGGTGCTTTGCATTAGCTGTGGCTAATGCTGTCAAATATATTCAATTTTGGCTTTGATTAGCAAGAGGAAAATGGATTGCACAACCTGTAAGTGCTGTCGGTGGGCTTTGTGTGCTACATTTTTGTATTGAATGTAATTTGTCAAGACTAAAAATGCATAACTACCTGCTAAACCAACCTTTTTGATTAGTCCTATATTCACATATTTTAAGAAAAAAAAAATTATATATAATTTTATTTAAAAAAAAAACTCTGAAAATATGTTCATATAGCACTAAAGGTTGGTTTCAGCAGGTGGTTATGCATTTTTGGACTTGTGCTTTAAATAGTATGTTTTTGTGTGCATCATTGAACAGTCAAAATTTAAATGTGTGAATTACTGTAATGTCATAAACAGGACATGATGCATCATTCAAATGTGCATGACATTTTCTCTTTTTGTAGTCATGATGTTAGTGTTGCATCCACCTCATCCTCGCTGTCTCCATCACTCTTCTCCTGTCTCTCTGCGTTCTCTTTCTCCCTTCTTTTAGTTCACAGCTGTCACTCTCTTTCTGTCTCACATCAAACAGTTTGTCACCATCTGTAAAGGTGGAGAGAACAGAGAGAGGCGATATTCAGACAGGAGAGATACACAGTCACATTCTATATATGTACCTTTAAAATAATCTGTAGTCCTTGTGAGTTTAACTCTAGTGTGGCAAAAACGTATATGCTACCCACTGCAAATGATTCTAATAAGCTTTTTTATGAACCTTTTTTAAATCAAGTTAACCAGTAATCTTTTTAGTTAAAACAATAGTTCAATAGTTCACTGCAAAATGAATATTCATTGCACTAGGATGTCAATGATACCACAATGCCATTGTTTCTTGTGAGTCTTATGACTGATTGCAGTATGACAAGTCAATAGATGCAGATGTATGAAAAAGCATATGGCAAAAGCATATAACAAAATTACCAAACCTTAAGCTGAAATTAAAATAAAAATGTACTATAAAAAGTTAATTCAAATTATTTATTTATAGTATATAAATAAAATACTAAAACAAGCTGCAACGCCAAGGCATTAGTACAACACAACGAAAACAAGACACGACACAATTAAATTAGCACAACACAACGAAAACAAGACACAACACAAAGGAAACAAAACAAGACAACACAACACAACGAAAACAAGACACAGCACAATTAAATTAGCACAACACAACGAAAACAAGACACAACACAGTTAAATTAGCACAACAGAAACAAGACAACACAATGAAAACAAAACACAACACAATTAAATTAGCACAACACAATGAAAACAAGACACAACACAATTAAATTAGCACAACACAGCAGAAACAAGACACAACACAATTAAATTAGCACAACACAACGGAAACAAGACACAACACAATTAAATTAGCACAACAATGAAAACAAGAGAACACAAATTAGCACAACACAATGAAAACAAGACACAACACAAAGGAAACAAAACAATACAACACAACGAAAACAAGACACAGCACAATTAAATTAGCACAACACAGCAGAAACAAGACAACACAATTAAATTAGCACAACAGAAACAAGACACAACACAATTAAATTAGCACAACACAATGAAAACAAGACACAACACAATTAAATTAGCACAACGGAAACAAGACACAACACAATTCAATTAGCACAACACAACGAAAACAAGACACAACACAAAGGAAACAAAACAAGACAACACAACACAACGAAAACAAGACACAGCACAATTAAATTAGCACAACACGAAAAAAACAAGACACAACACAATTAAATTAGCACAACAGAAAGAAGACACAACACAACGAAAACAAGACACAACACAATTAAATTAGCACAACACAGCAGAAACAAGACACAACACAATTAAATTAGCACAACACAACGGAAACAAGACACAACACAAAGGAAACAAAACAATACAACACAACAAAAAAAGACACAGCAAATTAAATTAGCACAACACAACGAAAACAAGACACAACACAGTTAAATTAGCACAACAGAAACAAGACACAACACAACGAAAACAAGACACAACACAATTAAATTAGCACAACACAATGAAAACAAGACACAACACAATTAAATTAGCACAACACAACGGAAACAAGACACAACACAATTCAATTAGCACAACAATGAAAACAAGAGAACACAAATTAGCACAACACAACGAAAACAAGACACAACACAAAGGAAACAAAACAATACAACACAACGAAAACAAGACACAGCACAATTAAATTAGCATAACACAGCAGAAACACGACACAACACAACGAAAACAAGACACAACACAATTAAATTAGCACAACAGAAAGAAGACACAACACAACGAAAACAAGACACAACACAATTAAATTGAGCACAAATCTATAGTGCTTTAAACAATAAAAAATCTTTTCAAAGCAGCTCAATGGAAACAAGACACAACACAATTAAATTAGCACAACAATGAAAACAAGAGAACACAAATTAGCACAACACAATGAAAAAACAAGACAAAGGAAACACAAACAACAAACAAAACAAACACAACACAAACAAAACAAAACACAAAACAAAAATTAGCACAACAAAACAAAAAAAACAAACAAAAACAAGACAAACACAGTTAAATTACACAACACAAAAAAAGCAGAAAAAAGACAACAACACACAAAAAAAAAGCACAACACAAAAAACAACACAACGAAACACAAGACAAAACAAGCACAACAAACAAAAAACAAGAAGACAACACAAATTAAATTAGCACAACAACAAAAACAAAAAAAAACATGATGACAAACACACAAAAGACACAACACAATTAAATTAGCACAACAAAAACGGACAAAAAAAAAAGACACAACACAAAAAAAAAAAACCAACAACGAACAACGAAAACAAGACAACACAATTAAATTAGCACAACACAACGAAAACAAGACACAATACAATTAAATTAGCACAACACAGTGGAAACTGACAAACACACAACGAAAACAAGACACAACACAATTAAATTAGCACAACAGTGGAAACAAGACAACACAACGGAAACAAGACACACAGTTAAATTAGCACAACAGAAACAAGACACAACACAACGAAAACAAGACACAACACAATTAAATTAGCACAACACAATGAAAACAAGACACAACACAATATTAATTAGCACAACACAGCAGAAAAACAAGACACAACACAATTAAATTAGCACAACAATGAAAACAAGAGAACACAAATTAGCACAACACAACGAAAACAAGACGCAACACAAAGGAAACAAAACAATACAACACAACGAAAAACAAGACACAGCACAAAAAAAATTAGCACAACACAACGAAAAAAAGACACAACGCAGTTAAATTAGCACAAACAGAAACAAGACACAACACAACAAAAACAAGACACAACACAATTAAATTAGCACAACACAATGAAAACAAGACACAACACAATTAAATTAGCACAACACAACGAAAACAAGACACAACACAAAGGAAACAAAACAAGACAACATAACGAAAACAAGACACAGCACAATTAAATTAGCACAACACAACGAAAACAAGACACAACACAGTTAAATTAGCACAACACAGCAGAAACGAGACACAACACAATTAAATTAGCACAACACAACGAAAACAAGACACAACACAATTAAATTAGCACAACAATGAAAACAAGACAACACAATTAAATTAGCACAACACAGTGGAAACTGTGACAAACACACAACGGAAACAAGACACAACACAATTAAATTTGGAAACTGTGACAAAACAAAAAAAAAACACAACGGAAAAACAACACAAGACAAAACAACGAAAACAAGACAACACAATTAAATTAGCACAACAAAGAGACGGTAAAATTAAATTAGCACAACACAGTGGAAACTGACAAACACACAACGAAAACAAGACACAACACAATTAAATAAGCACAACACAGCAGAAACAAGACACAACACAATTAAATTAGCACAACAGAAACAAGACACAACACAATGAAAACAAGACACAACACAAATTCGCACAACACAATGGAAACAAGACAACACAACAAAAAAACAAGAACACACAGTTAAAATTAGCACAACAGAAACAAGACACAAACACAATTAAATTAGCACACAACACAATGAAAACACTACACAACCACAATTAAATAAGCACAACACAGTGGAAACTGTGACAAACACACAACGAAAACAAGACACAATACAATTAAATAAGCACAACACAGCAGAAACAAGACACAACACAATTAAATTAGCACAACAGTGGAAACAAGACAACACAACGGAAACAAGACACAACACAACGAAAACAAGACACAACACAATTAAATAAGCACAACACAGCAGAAACAAGACACAACACAATTAAATTAGCACAACAGAAACAAGACACAACACAATGAAAACAAGACACAACACAAATTAGCACAACACAATGGAAACAAGACAACACAACGAAAACAAGACACAACACAATTAAATAAGCACAACAGAAACAAGACACAACACAATTAAATTAGCACAACACAATGAAAACACTACACAACACAATTAAATAAGCACAACACAGTGGAAACTGTGACAAACACACAACGAAAACAAGACACAATACAATTAAATAAGCACAACACAATGGAAACAAGACACAATACAATTAAATAAGCACAACACAACGAAAACAAGACACAACACAATTAAATAAGCACAACAGAAACAAGACACAACACAATTAAATTAGCACAACAATGAAAACAAGACAACACAATTAAATTAGCACAACACAGTGGAAACTGTGACAAACACACAACGGAAACAAGACAACACAATTAAATTAGCACAACACAACGGAAAAACAACACAAGACAAAACAAAGAAAACAAGACGCAACACAATTAAATTAGCACAACACAATGAAAACAACACAACACAATTAAATTAACACAACACAACGGAAACAAAACAACACAACAGAAACAAGACAACACAATTCAATTAGCACAACACAATGGAAAAACAACACAAGACAAAACAACGAAAACAAGACACAACACAACTAAATTAGCACAACACAACGAAAACAAGACACAATTAAATTAGCACAACACAACGAAAACAAGACACAACACAATTAAATTAGCATAACACAATGAAAACAAGACAACACAATTAAATTAACACAACGGAAACAAAACAACAGAAACAAGACAACACAATTAAATTAGCACAACAGTGGAAACAACACAAGACAACACAACGAAAACAAGACACCACAATAAAATTAGCACAACGAAAACAAGACAACACAATAAAATTAGCACAACGAAAACAAGATACAGCATAATTAAATTAGCACAACACAATGGAAACAAGACAGAACACAATGAAAACAAGACACAACACAATTAAATTAGCACAACACAACGAAAACAAGACACAACACAGTTAAATTAGCACAACACAATGAAAACAAGACACAACACAATTAAATTAGCACAACACAATGGAAACAAGCTGGAACACAGTGAATTTAACACAACACAACTAAATAAGTACTATTGTGTTGTTGCAATTTTGTTGTGTTATGCACTACTGTGCCACTGTAGTTTATTCAGTGCACAGTCAGTGAGTGAAACAGAGCAAATGTAGTTATGGTGTAAGTTATATGCTGTATTTTGTGAATCGAGACAGAGATTTCTCTCTCGCTCTTTCTCTGTTTACAGTCTGTCATTGTGGGCTGTAATGGGCAGGAAGCTGCAGGAGTTGGCCCAGTGACAACCTCCACAAGAGCACTGACCAGCCACCCCCCCCCCCCCCCCACCACACACACACCCCTCTGTCAGGCCGGGCCAGGAAGAAAAGCACTTCACAGAGAACAAGAGGGAGGAAGACAGAGAAAGAGTGAGTAAAATAAAGAGAAAGCAAGCCCAGCTGTAAGCACACAATGCCAACGAGAGCTTGGCTAAAGCTCAAGGCTTCTCCAAACGAGTGCCTCCATTTTTTCCTCCCTCTCTTTATTGAAAGCAGGTTGCACCGCAGAGCTGGAGGTGAGAAGGGGGTGCGCAGAGGGGGATTAGACATTAATGCATTTCTTCACCAGCTTAATCCTTATGATTACACCACAAATAAATACAACTTAGACCTATTTTATCTTCTCAATTTAATTCATCGAGCACTTGTCAGTGAGGTTGCGCAGAAATGAGGATGTTAATACTGGCACCAACCCGCAAATATTTACAACAAACAGGCAAGTTATGCATGGTTAATGTAAAAATGTCCCCTCCTTTGCATTGCGTTCATAAGAGGCTTTAATGTCAAAATTAATTTTCAGCCCTGCTGTAGAGCTTTTATATGAGAAAATGAGCGCTTGTGTGTATGTGTGTGTCACTGGACAAATTTAGGCAGGAGAAAATGAAGGACTGGATATGATGTTGAAAAACATGAAAAGCATGCAACTGTTAGCGTGATGTATGGATATATTTTCTGTGATATGTAAGCTGTTTGCAGCAAGCAAATGTCTGTATGCATACACATCCAGATGACCTGGTGAATTTGCCTCCACAAGAGTTCCACCATTAAAATAATTCCCCCCAAAATTTGCTGAAAATTTACCCTCAGGCCATCCTAGAACTTGTTTCCTCATGGACAGCATTCTTGTGGATTATTGTGATGTTTTTATCAGCTGTTTGGACTCTCATTCTGACGGCATCCATTCACTGCAGAGAATCCACTGATGAGTTGTCACAATTACATTTGGGAAGGAGTGAGGAGACACTGGAGAATTCTTCAGAAATATAGAATTTAACCCTCTGGAGTCTAAGGGTATTTTTGGGGCCTGGAGAAGTTTTGTCATGCCCTGACATTTGTGCTTTTTTCAGTTTCTTATAAATATCTAAATGGCTAAAGTCTAATCTCACTGTAATCAGCACAAACTGGGCTATAATAATATGTGAGCAGCATGTATGTACATGATTGTGTTTTTGAGAAAAAAAATGTTATGCGTGGTTAGTGAAAAACTAAAAATGTTAAATCACTTGAAAAAGGCAATAAAACACATATAGAAAATTGGTTCCCAGGAATTTTGAGAACTGGAGCTTGTAGCCTAGAATTTTTTTTTTTCTAAATGATGTGAAAATCATCTTGTTTACTCACTTACAGAAAACAATATATTGATTTAAATTTTCTAAGACACTTTTGTTGGTAAAAGTCATATGCGAGTAGGCGTCAACTATCATGAATTCACACCTGAGAAGACAAAGACCTGCATAATGAGCTGCATAATGAGCCATTCAGTCAGCTGTGTCACTGAGAATGATGAGTTACAAGAAAGAATGTGAGGACAAAATAAATGTATATAATTTTATGTTTGTAGTTTATTTAGAATATATTTAATTATCCCACAACATAATTTAATATTCACTTGTGAGTGCAGTTAAACAGTTTATTAGGAAAAATCAAAGCTGACTTTCAAACTGATTTTTTTGCATCATTACTCCAGTCACACAATCCTTCAGAAATCCTTTTAACAATCTTATTTTCTACAAAAAAACATTTATTGTTATTATTTATCATTATTATTATTATTATTATTATTATTATTATTATTATTAATGTTGAAAAGAGTTGAGAATATTTTTTTTTAGGTTTTTTAGGGGGGATAAATTGAAAGAACAGCAATGATTGTTACATTTGTTACAGTTACATTTATTGGTACATTTATATTATTTACATCAAGCTTTTGAATGGTACAGTAGTGTATATTGTTATTGAAACTTCATAATATTTCACTTGATTATACATTTAGTCAGGAATTATAGTTTGGAAAAAGTCTTTGGAAAAAGTCTAACTAGTAAAATGTTTACACGTTATGTGAAAACTAGTACAAGTATATAAATAAATAAAAAGAGACTTACTCATGTTTATGAACTCTGCTGAATAAAGTGCTTCATTCTTTTTTCTGAGGAAATCCAAATCTCAAATCCTCAACCACATGACATCTTTTTGGGGTGATTTTATGTCTTATTCCTCTCATCGCGAAGCAAACAGTAAAATAATAAAAAAACTTGAAGAACAGTCTCACTGCGTTGTCTTCTGTTGTGTGGGCGTATTCAAAAGCCGCGCGCTTCAGTGAAACATTTGAATCTCAAAAGCGCGCTCGGCGCGGGGGCGTGGTCGCATTAGAAGATAATGAAAGGAGACGTGAAAAACGGACATCGCGTTGTTTTCATATGGATTACTTTATCACAGAATATTTGTTTTCAGCAGCACTTGTTTAGTTTAAAAGTAGACATGTCAGGCTTTCTATAGATATCTCTCTCATGTCTCTTCGTTGAGTATTCACTGAGTTACAGTTCATTTTAATGACGCATTTGTATCTGAAGATCAGCGCAGACAAAGGCTGCAGACAGCACTCCTTGTTTGTTATCTTTATTTTATAAGTGCACAAAGTTTTGTTGTTATTATGTCTGTATACAAAAAAAAAGTAGACCCTTTACAGATTCGATTGATGTATTGCACTTATCTGTACGATAAAAACTGAAAGTGTAATTTAAGTTCTTTTCGGGGTTATCAGGAGAAAATACCCCAAAACGCGTATACGCGTTAATCGACTCCAGAGGGTTAATCAATTTGGGTTTTTTTAGGGGTTGTAGGGTGTTAAAGACATTTAACCTTTAAGAAATTCAGACATTCACGACATTTACCAGCAGACAGCGAACTCAAAACAGGGAACACTAATTATACACAGAACATGACAATGGGAAGACGAGACACAACTGGGAACAAACTAACCAATCATCAAACAACTGGAACCAAATTCCCATAACGAGGACAGGAATAGGAAGGACCAAATAAGGAAAACAGGAACAAACATGTGACAGATCGCTCGCTCCCTGAAGGTGCGTCCTGCGCTGTAAAAATACCACCGAGGAGGGGGTGCGGGCACCCTGGAGGCTGGTGCAGGACTGGGACAGGGCAGATCAGGAAGCCATGGCGGAGCAGGCAGTTTCGGTTGCCATGGCGGATCTAGAGACTCAGGAGGCCAAGGCGGATCCTCTGTGACCTTAGCCAGCCCGGCCACAGGAATAGGGCCCCCCCAATCAAAAAAAAAATAATTATTGGGGAAAACTAGGTACCTTGATGGACGCTCTGGGGCTGAAGCTGACACTGGAGCGAGCTCTGGGGCTGGAGCCGACACTGGAGCGAGCTCTGGGGCTGGCTGGAGATCTAGAGCCCTTCCTGGGCTTAACGGGGGATCTGGGGCCCTCCCTGGGCTTAACGGGGAAATCAGGAGACAACACTGGACTTAACGGGGGACCGGGAGCCCTTCCTGGGCTGAACTGGGGATCGGGAGCCCTTCCTGGGCTGAACTTGGGAACGGGAGCCTGCCGTGGGCTTAACTCAGGAACGGAAGCCCGCCGTGGGCTTAATTTGGGAACGGGAGCCCATCCTGGGCTTGACTCAGGAACGGGAGCCCGCCGTGGGCTTATCTTGGGAACAGGATCCCTCCCTGGGCTTAACTGGGGATCCAGAGCCCCTGGCTGACTGGTTCCGGATCGGGATCGGATACTCTCCAGACACCGGATGACTGCCTCCTTCCAGCCGAGGGTGGTGGTGTCTGGGAGCTCCGTGGGACGATGGTAAGTTATCCCAATCCGGAACAGCGTCTTTAGGGTTTCCCCTCAAGGGAGCTGGCAAGGGTGAGTGGCACAAACACCCTCGCAAACACAATTGGGTCGGGGCTCGCCTGAGCCAGTGATATGAAGATTGCTCGTTCTTCCATTATGTGCGGCAGAACAAGCAGGAAAAAACAAAACTAAATACTTGGTAAAAAAACTAAAATTAAACGCGGGGAAATGGGGTGCCACTTACTTTTCTTGGTCTGCTGTTCTGTCACAATTACACTCGGGAAGGAGTGAGGAGATGCTGGAGAATTCTTCAGAAATAAAGAATTTAATCATCAACGGGCATTTACAGGAACTAAAGAACATTCAAGACATTTAACCTTTAAGACATTTAACAGCAGACAGCGAACTCGAACGAAATTTATACAGGGAACATTATTTTTGGAAGGAGAGAGACAATTGGGAGTCAACTAACCAATTATCAAACACAATTGGAACCAAATTCACATAACGAGGACAGGAACAGAAAGGGGCAAATAAGGAAAACAGGAACAAACATGTGACATGAGTAAGTGATGTAATGCTTAATTTTTCCAAAACTGTTCTGATGAAGAAACAAACTCATCTACATCTTGGATGGCCTAAAGGTTGAGAAAAATGTAAAAAAAAAAAAAAAATTTAGTTTGTTTTTTTTTTCCGGGTGAAATTTTCTTTAAAGCTTCTTAACTGCGCTTTCTGGGCCCTATTTTAACAATCTAAACACAAAGTGTAAAGCACACGGCGCAGGTGCACTCAGGGTGTGTCCTAATCCACTTTTGCTATTTTAACGATGGAAAAATGGTTGGCGTGCCCAGGTGCATGGTTTAAACGGGTTGTCCCTATTCTTTTAATGAGTAATGGGTGTTTTTTGGGCGTTACGTGCGATAAACCAATCAGAGTCTCATCTTCACAAGGTGGTGTTACTGATGTATTTTAAGTCATAGAATAAAATGCTAACCATAGAACTTATTTCAGGCATTTAACCACAAGTGTTTTTGATGTATTTTAAGTTAAACAAAAAACAACAACAACAGCAACAATGACTTCTGGATGATGGAACCAGAATATGTCCGGCTTAATGTGAACTGGATTGTGGGTAACAAGGGGTTGTGGGTTTTAAGTCCCGTGCTGGCCTTAGAAAAGACAGCTGATTTTGGGTTATGTCAGTACATATCTTGTCCTGTGTTTATATTAATAATTTATTATATTTCATCTCTACCACTCTCGTTTGGTTCTGTGAAGCTGCAAATTGTTGGGGGTGGGGTTCCGGCGGGTTGCAGACAAGTGTACAAAAGCGTGAAGTCACAATTGATTTCTGCTTTGTTGTTGTTATTTGTGACGGCGTGTAGAAGTCTGATAGTAATCATGGCTTTATTAGAGCAGTCAGAGTATTCCCTCCACTCCGAGGAGAACACACATTCTCCATGCGCATGTCTGCATGTCTGAATCTAGCACGTAAACACACTTTGTGTTTACAGAATTATTTATTGTGGCTCCTGTAACTCTGTACCATAGACTCTGTGTACACAAGTCTTTGCGTTCAGATTGATTTGCTTGGCAGGCACTGCACTCGCTGAAACAGTATTAACGTGGAAAGAAATGCTGAACAACAGATTGAATCCGTTCCAGAAACGTTGAAGTTGATGTTATTAATAGTGTAGTTAAATAGGAGAAAAACACTAGCAGTTTCTGTCTGTTTCTGCAGAAGTCATCCATCTTTAGGAAAACCGCAGGCAGTAATGTATTTCCTTATGTTTTATCCCTCAATTTTTAAAGCCTCTGATGACAGTGTGATAATTTAAGTTGGTGGAAGTGTTGAGTCTCTTCAGAAGTGTAGGTCTCCTGCCTGAAGTGAGACATGCATAATGTAAGAGAAAATGTCAAAAGGGAACCAGTTGCTAAATCTTTGCTCCTTTTCAGTACTTACTGTATGTTTATAACAGGTACTCTTGTGAATTATAATAGTGCCCAAATCATTACTTGCATGTATTATGATAGGTAGCTGAAATGTGTGTATTGAGCTAAGCTTGAAATCACTAGATGATGATTATGCCATCATGACCCATTCAGAATTCAGAGTGTAATTGTTCGATGTTAAAAAGCAATTTTCATGATTGTACCACTATGCATGCGTGCGGTGCTATTTTCTTTGCATACAAAAAGTATTATTTTTTCAAAAAGTAGCTTCATAACATTACAGTAGAGTCACTGATGTCATATGGACTATTTTAATGATGTCCTTATTACCTTTCTGGGCCTTGAACATGGTAGTTACGGGCTAATGGTGTAAGGTTTTGGAATGACATGAGGGTGAGTAATTTATGACAGAATTTTCATTTTTGGCTGAATTATCCCTTTAATTGCTGGTTCAGTTGTGTTTGATCAGGGTTGGAGCTGACCTTTGAACTAAGGTAGATCTCCAGGAACAGTATTGGGCACCCCTGATTTAGAGTATTTGATACAATAAGTACCGTCTGCCAGAAACTGCTAAATGTAATGGTCTGAAATATGTTTGTTCCAGTATTCCATCCTCGTCTCTGTTCTCCATACATTTCCTTTACCATTTCTTAGGATTTTCAGTAGGCCTTTTAGTCAAGTTTTCTCTCCCTCCTCCTCCTACTTTTTTCCTTCATCCAGCACAGGGACTGTAATGGTATATCCGGCTGGCTCACGCAACTAGAGCTGCATTCCTTTATTCCAAATGACATGCTATTTCCCTCCTGCCAACACAGCCAGTCTAGTGCAGGTCTCAGATTTCAGTCCAGAAAATCTGCCATGGTCCGTCGTGAAACCTTCCAGCCCCGGGAGCTTCTTGCCAATCTAGAACTCACCTGACAGAGGTACTCAGGTACTTAACTGCTTTTCCCTGCAGCTCCATCCATCTGCCCCATTCTGAAGTTACTCCAGACAAATGACTAAGATTTAGACATCTCTTCTTCTGCCTTGGCAATTAAAAAGAGACAATAAACTTGGAGACAACTGGCAGAGCCTCTGTTGGGGTGGTGTGGACGCTGGGATTTTTGATTAGTTTTACTCCTGCAGGTGGTGAAGGGTATCCATTTACCTCTCTGAGCTGTTTTGTCTAGCATTTAGAGGCATTAGTGGACATTAGTGGCACTGCGGGACACAGAATATACACACCATTCCCTCAGTGGGATGAGAAATGCTTTCAGCATCGTATGCATTGTCATATTTAGTCTTTGCATGGGCCTCGCTTTTTAATTACCTCCTTTTACAAGCTTCCTTGAAACCTCATTATGTCAAGCTCAGAATCAGGAGTATAGAGTGGGGCCCTTTATCAGGATTGTCCATCTTTTGTTGGCCTGGAATCCTGTCCAACAAACAGTCCTATCCCTGATCCCAACTCTAACCATAACCATTTACTATTAACCAAGTCCCCAGCCTTAAACCTGATCTAACCTAACCTAAAGCTAACCTTGAGATCTGATTGGTTGACATGAAAGTTGTGCTGGGACCATCAAGGATGTTGATCTAGAAACTTGTTCCAACAATACAGTAAATATAGCAAAATTGCAAGATATTGTAAAACTTGGCATGTACAAAAAGTACACGTTTTATATTTCTTTCATATTACAATCGTGATTACGTTTAATACTGGGGCTGAAATTTATTGCTAGGTTTAGGTTTGGGCCATTCCTTTTGTCATTTTGGTCAACACAGTTTGACATTGCCGTCTTGTAGAAATGATCAGGACTTCTCATGAGAGTGAGTTGGTCCTACTTGGTGAAATCTCAGTTAGTTAATGGATGTAGAAGAAGCCAATGATCTTAATGAGGTGCAAGGCACAAGGTCAAATTGACAGATGTTTTGGCCTTTGCTCCTCTGTAAATTTATGCTTTTCCAATACTCGTAGGGAGCATTCAATAATGATGAGCCTGCTCTAGACTTGTTGGGGAGATTGAATTCAGCTTAATTTGCTGCATGTCACCTTGAACAAATCCAGATGATTAGTGACAACTGTTCCCATAAGCCAGCCTTATTTCCCAAGAAACTTGAGCATCCCATGCCCTCCAAATTACGCACACAAATTTGAACTGCTGCTCTGGAAATTCCCTTGCCCAACCCCACTCGTTTTCTTTTAGCTGCATTAATTGGATTCCTTAATTAGTTCCAGTAATAATTGTAAGAGATCGACGGTGGTGGTGAGACATGTTCTCTTGCTTGTCTAGTCTCTAATGCATGCTGTTAAACTGGGTCATTAATGAAATTTATCCTGCTCCAACTGTCACTCTGATCAACAGTGATGTCTTGAGTCACATGATCTCCGATTTCGACTTTAGTGCCTCCCTGGAGCAGCTTATACACCAAAAAGTAAAATCAGGAGACGGGAGATTCATTTAAAGCCCCTCACAAAGAGTAGGAGGAGGAGTATGCAAATTTTGGGGGAACGGAGGCAGACAGTTTTAATTACCTTGTTAAGTAGGCCCACGAAGCCTGCAGCAGTCTGAGGGATTTGGGAGATTTGTTTCAGTAGCTGCAGAAAACAAACTGATATGACATCCCACAAAACAATACCAGCTTAACCACAACAAGCTTCCTGTACATTCAGCCGTCATGGTTACTGTCTGCTGTGCATGTGCACTACACACCATAGGAAAGATAATGAGCTAGATGCCAATAGGCTGTATTTCTTTCAAGCGATATGAAATGCACATCTTACACATTTATTGCTATACATCAACTAAAAAATGAAGCATTGCATTTAAACTCTGTTGCAAGCAAGTGTATCAGCGTGTGCTTCAGATATGATGAATGCAAATGGATGCACTTTTGGGACACCCCAGAGGTACTGTCATATGCCTACATGCCAAAACGGCCATACGGAGACACACCACAGCACCATTAGGTTGAATATGGAAGGACCGGTAATGGCTTACAATATGCAACACCTCATGCTAATGTCTAATTCATTTATAAGGCACTTATAAACTTATTGGCTATGCCAATTGTGTTTTATCTTCTGGAGACGTATCTACAACACACATACTAAATAGAGTAATATCACCAAAGGTATACATCTTCATAGAAACTATATCAAATTTAGGTACCATTGGAATCAGGTGTTCTAGAGGAACTGTCAAAAATGTTCAGCCTGGAATGTGACACATGTAAAAGGTAAGGATTAAAATGTCAAGTAGATGATAGGTTGTGTTCTCCAAGGTGAGATCATGGCACTCTACAGCGGGACGCCCTTCAGACACCAGCTAATGTATCTGATTTGATTGTGTCTGATCTCTTTGAACTGCCTTCATTTTGCATCCACCTGGAGATCTGATTTGATCTATAGACAGAAACCGAGAGAAAGAGATGGACAGATAGAAGAGGCGAAGGAGATCTTGCACTTTTTTCCTAACCCCAATGCTAGATGACAGTGGTGTTGCTATTACAGAGAATGTGTTCGATTTAACACCTGGTAAATGTGTTCACATTTCAATACAGAAGACAAGATTGTGTATGAATTGGTACAGCATCTTCATGTGTATGCATACATGCCTGCATGCTTTTTAAGGGAGAAAATGAAATGCTGCATTGTTGGTAAATAGCTGCCAGTTAGTGCTTGGTGGTGTCTGTACAGTTGGCGATGGTTGACAGCCTGGAACATGGCCCGTAGCCTCCCAGGGGTATTTGGAGGCAAAGAGTCAGGCCTGCCCCCCTGACTGGGCCCCTGCTGGCTGTTATCAATTAGAGAGCTGGCGAGCACAGCCTGGCCACAGCAGCTCGGGGCTAACAGAGGGGAAACGGGACAGGACAAGGGGTAAAGAAAGAGACAGACAGCGCAGACTATACCTGTAGACACAGACTAGCAGGCTGCTGCTCAGGATCTAGGAGCACTTAAAAGAGAAGAGAAAAAACATCATACCATGTGCAATAAGCATTTGGTAAAATGGATAATGTTTAGTAATGTGTATCTGCTTTCTTTCATATGGCCCAGTTTGTGCTCAGTCAGCTGGTACTGTTGGGTTTTAATGGCTGGATGGATGTGTCTTTACTGCATATGTACTGTAGCTGCTATGGACACTGCAGATATCATGACATTAACAGCAGATATTTGTTTAAAGCATTTCCTTTCATCTGATATGTGTTGACTTAACTGCGAAAGGATAAAAGATGGATAAAAGCACAGATGAAATGATAGAGATTAGGGAAGGAGAGTTCACAGCCTTTTGCAAATAGCACCCATCTGTAGGGCTGTAGTTCAGGGCTTATAGAGCGGCCAACCTCAAATTCAGGACCAATCTATTTCAACTTCCCGTGCAGCTGACTGAGAACGTGACTAAGCCTGCATTAAAATGAGCTGAGTTTGAATTCATTCATTAAATGAGTGTGGAAGTGTGGAAGTGTATTCATTCTCATCTTGTCTCTTTTCTTCTTGCCTTTTTTTTTGTGTTGTCTCATATGATATGATTTTTTCTCTCCTTTGATCAGCCTGTCTCTTCTTGCCATTTTTTCATCTAAACTCTTCTTGTCTTATCTTTTCTTATATTTCTCTTCTCTTCTCTTCTCTTCTCTTCTCTTCTCTTCTCTTCTCTTCTCTTCTCTTCTCTTCTCTTCTCTTCTCTTCTCTCCTCTCCTCTCCTCTCCTCTCCTCTCCTCTCCTCTCCTCTCCTCTCCTCAAAAGACCCCAACAATCTTACACTTCTCAGCTCCAACCCTAATCAAATACACATGAACCAGCTAATAAAGATGTTCAGCATAACCTGAAAATTACAGGTCTGCTGGAAGATAGCTCACCAGGAGCAGTGTTGGGGGCCCCTGGTCTGGATAGTCAGACATTGTAATACAGTATGAGCACCAGTATTCTCATTAGATTCTCTGAAGAACAAATGATTCAATTTGTGTTCATTTTATAGCTTCATAACAACAATTGCCTCATTTGTGTCTATATCTCTTCTAAGAATGTTAGTAGAAACATCCTAGACGAAGATTTTGCTTAAAATATTACTGAGAAATCTAAAGTTCTGTCATGAAACTCTAGATGGCACAGTCATATAGGTCTAACTCAATCTGACATAATTACATCTCCTCATGGGGCAGCTGACTGGTTTCTTTTGTATTAGCAGCCAATGAGTTTGCTTTTCAACATTCAAATACATGGCTAGTGCTTGCTGTAGCAGTTGCAGCGCTTCAGAAAACCTCCACCTTCCCCAGCTCCACCTGTATAGATCTGCTACAGGGTGATTCACGTGTGCCATACATGGAGGCTAATTTATATATATCATATGTGCAGCAGCAGTATTTCTTACATGCTCACAGCAGCATGTTGTAGATGTATTAGCAGTAGCAAGTCAAGGTACACTGTGCAGCAGCAGTGTAGCAGATCTACTCCACCAAAACCAAACACATTAATATTGTCACGTACATTACCATGCGAATCCCTCCGAGAGTTGTCATATTAGAACTGCATTAAGTCAACTTCTCAACAATATAATGTTCCTTTTGGGTTCTTCTAGTAATAATTGAGTGAGTCAAACAAAGACTTAAAGTTGCAGTACAGGTTTGTCTCAAAGCAACTGGGTCAGGCGCTTTTGGCTCTTTAGATGTACCTCTGTGTCATGGGATCATGCACAGTGACCGGGAATGCCTGCCTTTTTTCCTTCTCTTTATAGAGCGGTTGTGAGTGTGTGTGCAGTTGTGTGTGTCCTGGCAGGGGATGAGACGAGCGTGGCCAAACCTTACCCTCGCCACAACTCCATTCAGCTGCATGACAAACCAGGCGGAGCAGCGTGGCCCACTGCCATAATATTCGGCCTTTTATCTGTCCAGACATTACGGGTGGCTTTGTGCATGTGAGTGAGAGAGAGAAAGAGAGCCAGCCTGAGTCAGTTTGCCACAGTCCCCGTCAGCCCTGTGTTCTGTGTGTAATGTTAAACTGCACTGGGGGGCCTGTGGGAGACGGACAGACAATGAGGCTGGGCATGTGGCGCTTTTCTCTACTGCAGATGACGTCTTTGGGGGAAACATGATGTAGGGCATCTGGCTTCTTGGCATTCAGAGCCTATTTCAGCCTTTGTCTCCTCTGAGGAGAGCGAAAAAATTGAGGTTAATTTTACAGCTCTTTGTGCTCATTGTGCGTAATGAATGTTTTGTCATGTAGGTATGTCAAAGTCCAGACGTCTCACACAAAATAGAGAATATTTTGGCCAACTTGTGGGCAAATATTATTATCAGATTATCAGATAATTAAAGAGCAATTAAGGATAAAATAATTAATAGGCTGCCAATATCTTCTGGATCGTGGCAGCAGTCATTCATTTAGCACAATGTTCGTTTGCAATACAAATGGGGATTACAGTGTGATGCTAGAAATCTTTTCAAATAAAGAACGCTTGTGAATTTGAGGAGTGCCAAGTACTTAGGGTTTTCTTTAATTATCACCTTTAGCAGAGGCGTGAGAGTTTCGTGAAAGACTAATTCCTTCTTGTTGGAAACCACTCTGACAACATCTGTTCTTTTGGCAAATCTCTCTCATTGTATGGTCTGTGAAGTTCCAGAACTTTCCAACAAAACTCTTGTGTGCAGAGCTGAATTTGTATCACCACTGACTAAAATAATGTAGAGAACATCATCAATAAATAAATGAATAAATAAAAGGATACAGCAGCTGTCAAGCAGCAGAAAATAGCCTTACCATCACAAATTTTATTCTTTCTAAAGAACAGTGTTAACTAACAACTCGCACAATTGCAAGCAAACAAAACGCCTATTATACTTATGAAAGCTGAGTGACACTTACTAAACTCACAGCCATGGTATTCTGAGAAGCTGCAAGATGTGTCATTATGCGGTTGTTGCAGTGTTCTAAATAGTGCTAGTATGTAGATAGCCATACTGTTCTAATTCACCACTAATGAACTAAAAGCCTTATTTGTAACAAAAGGAACATGTTTTATTCTGTTTATGCAGCTGTTCAGCATTAGTCCCTTTTCAAAAGTCATTTGACTGTTTTTAGGCCACATTTCAGTGGTTTTAGTCTTTAGTTATTCCAAGCACACTCAAACATGTAATCCGAGCCTGTTGTGTTATGAATTTAGAAGTTTGAACATTTTGTCTCCATGTTTAGAATCGCTCATGCATGGTAAATGCTACGTCAAATGTAGTTAACTATAAACTAAACAGGATTTCCACCTGAATTGCTTTGAAAGTCGTCAGCATGTCAGGCTCAATACCATGAATAGTCATGCCGCTCCCTAGAAAATAGACTGCTGTACAAAGGCAAACTTAAACATGGTTAATGAGGAACAATATCTCTATGTCTTAGCTTATCATTCGGTTACATACACTGCTGATACCAGTTAGCACTGTTAGCATTTAAAGCATGGAGATATAAACAAATCTAAGGGGCTCTTCTTGCCACAACCCTGTTCACAGTTATTGGTATGTTAATCTTTTAGAAAAGAAGATAAATAAAGCAGTTAAAATGTATTTAAAGCTTATGTTACTGACATTTGTATGCAAGCAAGAAAACTGGTTGTGTCTTGTCAGATATGTTGCGATGAATGATCCCTGACCTTCTAACTTTTGTTGGGGTCCGTGCAGCAGATTCTAAAGGAGTAAATGGGAACTCTAGAGTCCTCCTGGAGACATGCATTATCTGATATTCCCTGCCCTCATTTGTATATGAAATGATGATCTGTAGAGCATGACCTGAGGGCCAGGCCCCTTTCCTTAGCAACAGTCCCTGATCACTCCACTGACCATAATCCCCCAGGCCTTCCCTTCCTAAGGCATGATGAAAAAGAGGCTTTTTATTCAACTCAGTTCCACTGAATCACACGTGTCAAAAGCTATCAGCTCAGAGGAGACTCTACTGCTCAGTCCATTGCTCCCTAAGCCGAGGTCTCTTCAGCTCGCTGTGCTCCATGGGACACACTGGGCAAGATCTCAAACTCGTCAGCTGAGAGCGAGACGGATCTCTCAACCTTCAGACAAATGGCTGGGGTTCTGTGTTTATCGTAAGGGCAGAATCGGTGTAATCTAATAGTCCTCTGCCCAGTGGGAAATTGAGGAGAGCTGTGCAGATTAGAGCCTGTTGAAAGACAACAACTCCGGAGAATACCCACGTCGGCCCGATTTTCCTGTCGGATTGCAGAGTTCCCGCCATGTATGGACTTGACTGCAGCCATTTGTGGAAGATCTCTGAATGAGAATGGTTTTAGGAGTAATCCTATCTTTAGTCCCTCTGGGCAAAACTCTCACAGCTCACTTGTAACTGTAATGGCCTTGTTTGGATAAGCCCTGCAGAGAATTTTGTGAACTCACAACACAGTTTGCAATGGTTTTTTGCCTTCTTTTTTTTTATTTGACTGTCGTTGCTCTAGGTCGGTCTGAGAGCACTAAGGTCTAGATAGAGTGCAGATTTACCATGTGATTCAGTGAGGTTAAACCCCCTAATGTTCTCTTGTGTTGTTTGTTTACTCTTAATGTCTGCAGTGCTGTATTCAGGATCAGTGGTCAAGTTGATAGAGTTGAACGAGCGTAGGTAATTCTCCCATCCTGATGTCCTGAATTCACCCTATGAAGCCTATGCGTAGTGCATCACTACCTCACACAGTTCCCTCATGTACAAGAAGTCTTTATCAGTTGCAGTGCATCAATTGATTATTACGTCAGAAGAAGATGTGTAAGCATTTTGGGATTGACTTGGGTTTTGTGCTGAACTGAATGTTCTGGACCAGACTGACACCTCTAGATGAAGATCCTGCATTTGTTGAGCAAAGATTCCCTTTCTTGAATGACTGGCCTTTACAATTCTTTACATAGTCCTAACAATAACATTACAACCCTACCACACCTCAAACTGGTAACTATCCATAAATTTGGAGGGACATTTTGTTGAATAAAGGGAAATTGTTTAATTATGTTGAACCTTGTTGAATTCCCAATCACAGCCCTAAGGCTGTCTCTAACTCTAAAATCTGATTGGCTGATACAAATGTTGTTCTAGAACCAATAAGGATGTTGAACCAAAACATGTCCTACTTATGCCCAGTATCCCAAGCATACTTCAGTTTTGACACTTAGGGTTTGCATACAGCCAAACATATAGCCTTTCAAAGTTTACTCAGTATGATAGCATGCATTTACACAGGTGGTCAACATATGCACACTAGAGAGTTTCATCTTTGTCCAGTGTTTGCGCCATTCCTCCCAGAAATTAAGACTAATAAAAATGTCTTTGTAATTGTCAATAATAATTTTGACAGCAAATTTAGATTTAGATTTAGACATTGTTTTCTGACTAAAATGTTGTTTAGTTTTGGTCATATTTTAGTCATGTGAATTGTTTTAGAACACAGACAGTGGCAGATATATTAGGCCGCTGTCACTTTAAGATTTAACACTGATTCAGTATACTGATACAATGGCAATATTCTCTTTACGTTCACTTGGACATAACTAAATGTGTTTATGTGAATACTCTCCAAAATGGACATTTTAACATAATTTAATGTGTATTTGTCCATTCAGGTGTGGAATGGCACAAAACAGAACTTATGTAATGCGTTGTACATGTACCCTAACATATACCTTAAAACAAAACAATTAAGCAGAGTTTGGGCTTTAGCTGTAGTCATAGTAACAGTGGTTAAATAATTAATGCTTTATTTATAAAGCACAGGATGGGAATTTTTTTTTTTTTTTTTTTTGACATAGCTGTAGTGGTCACATAATTCCAGGCATAGCCTTGTGAAGCTAATTACTGGATATGACTACGCCACCTTTCAGAATGGAGTAAAAGGTTATGATAAATGTAGCGAGCAAACTAAAAATGCAGAGATCTCTTCTGTGGGTCAAGGAAGATCCGCACAGCTCTTGTGCCTTGAAAAAATACCCTTTTCTAAAAGGGTCTGAAATAAACAGCTTTGTCTCAGGAGCCAGCCTGTGTTTCAGTCTGTCGTCGTATGAAGAGACGTCTCGAAGTGAGACTGAGCAGGCCGAATGCCAATGCCCTAAACGGTTAAGAGCGCAGAGTGCCAAAACGTTTGGCACAGAGACAACTGGCACACGGCGACAGTCACTGAATTACATTACTGTCAGTGTGAAAATTATAAAACAGAATGCAGCGACTCAAATTATGCTTTCATTTGGACATTAGTACAGGACCACTTTGCAATGCACATGATGAATGTGAAGTTTCTCCAGGTGGAGAATGGGAAGAATGTAGTACCTTAAAAGTCAGGGAGTGTATTTCCTGTATGCTGATAAAATCTCAATGACAAAAATATAGTACAGTAGGGCTGTTGATTTTAATCAATTCTCATTTTTATGAAACTTTCGATTCTTAAATCCCAAGAATCGATTAGTCTAGCCTGTTTTCAGCTAATGAACGGAACATTCTAGCACACCTCCCATCCAATAAATTGCAACAAGCTTTGTGCTTTGTTACTTTTGCTAAATGCTGTCCATTGTATTACAATATTAAAACAATAAATGTCGTTTTGGCGCTGTTTAATGTGTAGCGACTCACCTCAAGAGAAAAGCTGACCATCTCCACTTTAATACCAGATTCAGCATGAAATAAACCTGAATAAAAATCTGAACGTATGTTAAAAGAAAGAGTACAACTTACCGAAATCCATATCCAGTCTCGTGCAATCGCTCAATCAGTGTTTCAGCCGCAGAAAGACATTAATACAACAGCTTGTAAACAATATCATCACAAAATATATTTGTGACCGTCCATGCGCTCGTTAGAAGAAAAGAACTCTAGAGAGGAGCATTGTACAAATCAATTAATTTTAACCTTCAATATTATAATAAAGTAGTACCAACTGACTCATGTATATTTTAGAGCTTTAGTTGAGAGATTTCTTTTTCTTGAGAAAATTTGGTATGTACTGTACCTGATAAATATCCAAAATAATCAATATTGAATCACAAATCGATGTCAAAACCCAGCCCTATAGTACAGTAGGCCTTTTATGAATAGTACCTGAACAGTATCTTTGACATATTACTTGAAGAAAACATTTGACTGCACAATGTGTGCCAATGTTAAAGAAAGCTATTAAAAATAATTTATTTTATGCATGCATGCCTTGTGAACTATTAGCATACTGCAATTTCTCATCTCGACTTTCTTGTTCGATATCAGCAGACATTTTGCTAATGACATTCTTATTATCTTGTTGTATTGATCATGTGAGTGTTCAGACGCTCTGCTTTTATTCGACGTGGAGACTCTCTCGGACATCTGAAACCTGACGCTGGAGGCCATTTTGTGCTTTTATCACATGACTGCAATAATTGGAACAAGGTTTCCACTTCTTCCACATCATGCACACACACACAGATGTCCAGTCGCGGATCATTAAGTCTGTAGAGCCTTGCTGCTGACCAGAATGGTCATGTGTAACCTACAGCTATATTATGTATGTTTAAGTGTGTGTGTACACAATTAAATTGCATGTTTTTGGTGTGTGTGTGAGAGAGTGAACATGGAATAATATTCTCCTGTTAGTGTCCATTTTGGTCTTCTTGTCCATGTTTCCTATGTGTGTGTGTGTGTGTGTGTGTGTGTGTGATCTACAGGTGCACAGGTCCTGGTCTCTACGGAAAGGGAACATTAGCCCGAGGCCATGGACGCACAGTAAGAGAGTGTGTGTGTGTAAGAGTGAGAGCTGTTTCAAATGCAAATCACCTGCTCCACTTCAGACAATACAGCCCTCTATCAAAGCAGCTTGTAAAATATCAGAACCCTGTGGCTCCATTTATAAAACAGGCACCCCAAACAGGGCCGGAGGAGAGAGGGGCCCCTCCACATAAGTCTGATGGGGTCAGACTTCCAGGACAAGCCCGTCTAAGTGCCCTCTCCACGTCTGCTATTTAACACACAGGCCTTAATGAGAAAACCAAGCAAGCTGCATTAACGCAACACAAACGTAAATAACCGCCACACACTGAGGAACACACAACACATGTGTGAGAGGAAGTTTAAGGGTTTTAACTTCCTCGGTATCTGATACAGGCCTGGCCACTGTCTGATATATCTGTATTGTGCTGCTGAGGTAGAGGCAGGCCATGAATCTGATATAGGATTCTATAAATTAAGCCCCAGTTCAGAGAAGCTCAGTTTTTCATATTCTTTTAATTAGTCAGTTTATAAAATGACTTTTGTGACAAGCTGAGATCATCCACTACTACTACAAACAGACTAGAGTCACTATTACTGTTGCTTATATTCAGGGTTATGGATTTATAACTCCTAACAGTAAAAATTACATTTGTATTTCAGTACAAAATTTGTTAAGTCTTTCTCTGCAAGTTTCCACCCATGGTGCCGCCACTGTATTTTTTGCAAACAGTGCACCAGTTCTAAAGCCATGGCAAAAGTTCAAGCAAAGCATGCTAACTGTTCTGTCTTTGAGGAAACAAGAGAGCATTGGATTTATTGATTTATTTACTGTATATTCTGCTGCTGCCACACAGATCTAAACATGATTTCTTTCTTAGCTTTTTACCTTCACAGACATAACAGACTGTTTATGTTTGTGTGTTTTTAACATACTTTTGTGTATTTGACAGTTTAAGTGCAGTAAGACATGAAAGAGAACTTAGTTTAGTACTTACATGCCGTGTGACAGCTGCTTTCTGTGCATGTGCTCCAGATATATGCACTCAGAAAGCACTATATCAGAAGTTTAAACTAATATGGTTTACAAACTATGAATTCAGCGTGATATACATGATAATCAAAACCAAACAGATGTTTTTTTTTTGTTTGTTTTTTAGCAGTGTATCTGAGGAACAAGCTGTAAAGGGACAGCTATTCTGGAAAAGGGGGTGGGGAGAATCAGCTCATTTGCATTTAGAGAGACTCAAAATAGGCAAATTTTTAAAATGATAAAATAAATGATCTGTGGGGTATTTTGAGCGGTAAGTTCACAAACACATCCTGGGGACACCTGAGACTTACATTACATCTTGTAAAAAGGGGCATAATAGTTGCCCTTTAAAAATTTGCCTGGTGAAAAAAAAAAAAAAAAATCCCATAGAGTAACACTGAGACTTTGTAGAGACTCAAGCCAGAATATGATTTCTGAAGCCAGACTTGAGTGTGGACTCTTAGCAACCACTTAGCATCTCTCTGGTAACCACACACCACAACCTATCAATTACATAGCAGCTACTTAGAACACCTTAACAGCTACATAACTCCCTGAAAACCATCTAGAACACCCTAGCAACCAGCTAACTACCTGGCAACCAACTAGAACACCTTAGAAACTGCATAACAACTTCTTGGCAACCATCTAGAACACCCTAGCAACTACATAACTACCTGGCAACCAAACAGAACACCTTAGCAACTGCATAATAACTGCTTGGCAACCACCTTGAACACCCTAGCAACAACATAACTCACTGGCAACCACACAGAACACCCTAGCAACTGCATAACAACTTCTTGACAACTACCTAGAACATTTACACAACAGCATATCTCCTTGGCAACCAACTACAACACCATAGCAACTGTATAACTCCCTGTCAACCACATAGAACAACCCTAGCAACCACATAAAAACTTCTTGGCAACTATACAGGACTGCAGTGGTCAGTTTTGCTTAGTAAAGCACAGCTAACAGTTTTCTTCATGTAGTTTAGATATTTTATTTATCGTGAATGTGAATCTACATTTTTTTTTGTAAGTCTACGATGTAGCTGCAACTGTTTTTCTGCTTCTGTGTATATTTCTGACTTGAGTCGGTCACTGGAGAGCAGTCTTTCAAATACAACATTACCATTCACAGCTGAATGTGACTATTTTGGCATCCACTTACAGAACTTGCTTTTGTCCAATGTGACAAATCTGTTGTATGGCAAATCTACAGTTCAGAAACGAGAGCTTACACAATAGGCCGATGATTCAGTGGCACTGATGATGGGTGACAGTAGTTTTGGCACGTATTGTTTTAGACATAAAAAACTGTCAGGGGCTGTGAGCATGTGCAGTCTGTTTTACAATGCTAACAGAGCTCTCACACTGTAAACACTTACTTGGAAACCGTTCAGACACTTGACTGTGTGTTAGACTCATTGGAGGAGCCAGCATGCTGAAATGTTATCTTCTTAGTGAAGAGCCCCAGCGGACAGCCTCCTCTAGACACACGTTATGTGTTTTATGTGTCAGATTGCGTATGACCCCCCACAGCACATTATCAGCCATTAGTGGGAGGAAACAGCACCTCTGAGGGGCCAGTTTTTGCCAGCGGTCTGATCATGTTGACTGATTTTGATTAGGTCATGTTAGGAGCATTAGTCTAAAAGAGAATGAGAAAATGTGTTGGGAGGGATGGAGGGCTGTGGGGTTATTTATACATCAGGCCCCTGAAGTGCATGTAATGGCAGCTCAGAGATGACAGGCTTTCCCATGCAGGCCTGGGAGAGGAAGTGCTGGACCGTTGATGGAGGAAGCATATGCTCTTCTCGCAGTCCCCTGACCTTAGTATGGAGCTATCAAAAGCTTTCAACACCTGTCAGAATCTTAAAATATTATTTAAAGGCCACATGGAATCGAAATGGCTTCTGTTTAATGTTTTAATATGCACACTCCTGATCTTAGAGATCACTTTTCACAATTCAACAAAATCCCAGAGGATAAATTCTAATCCTTCATATTTTTCTCATTGAATCTCATGTTTTACAAAGGAGGATCTCAATTCGGGATTTTATGACAGCATCAAGCTTTAATGTATACATTTACACTGAATACATACTGTATATATATATATATATATATATATATATATATATATATATATATATATATATCATGTTACAAAGCTTTTCTATTTCATATATATATATATATATATATATATATATATATATATATATATATATATATATATATATATATATATATATGAAATAGAAAAGCTTTGTAACATGATATCTTTACTGTCATGTTTAAGCAATTTAATGCATCCTTGCTGAATGAAAGTATTAAAAAGTCTTATTGTCCCCAAGCCACTGAACTGTATTTTATGTGTTTAATCTATTCATGTATTATTGTTAGCATTGTTGTTAAATTTAGTGAGTTTCTCTAACGCTGCATTAAACCTACTCAGGTTACAGCACAGACCAGCTTCAGTTCATTCACGCCTCTTTTGCAAACAACAGTTGAGTGATATACATGATTTATTGGCTTCTTATCTTCCCTGAATCACTACCTATGCCTCACGTTATTAGACTGCGAAAAGAAAATCTGTTTGAAGAATAAAGCTGGGCTCTCTCTCTGGTTTAATCCAATAGGGGGTGATTAGATAGGGCTCCTTCCTGCTCATATAAGAAGCTCATTGTATAGCAGCTGAATGGAGCACATAAGTGTTGCCTACAAGAAAATCACGGGACCATTCTAAATGCATTCCTCTAAATATTGCATCTGCTAATTTGTAGGGCATTTAAACATACTGAGAAGCATCTATAATGGTTTATGGAAGCTACATTTAGTCTATTTCAGTGGTTCTCATCTGTTCATATACAGTTGCTAAAAGATGGTTAATGCAATTAATAAACTCAAGAACTATTGTCTATGGATAGTATAGCAAAATAATAGGTTTAAAGGATTATTTCACTTGGGGAATAAAAATTTCCTGATAATTTACTCACCCCCATGTCATTCAAGATGTCTTTCTTTCTTCAGTCGAAAAGAAATTGAGTTTTTTGAGGAAAACATTCCTGGTTTTCTAGCATTTTTGGTTAAACAGTTAAACAATTGTATTCTTTTTTAGAAAATGACCGATTGTTTCATTAGATAAGACCCTTATTCCTCGGCTGGGATCGATTAGAGCCCTTTGAAGCTGGATTGAAACTGCAATTTGGACCTTCAACCCATTGATCCTGCTGAAGTTCACTATATGGAGAAAAATCCTAAAATGTTTTTCTCAGAAAACTTCATTTCTTTGCGACTGAAGAAAGAAAGACATGAACATCTTGGATGACATGGAGGTGAGTAAATTATCAGGAAATTTTTATCCTGGAAGTGAACTTATCCTTTAACTGAATAACTAGGTTGAAGGATTAAAGTGGAGCAGAAAACATTTATCAGCAATTTTGGAAATGATCAAAAGGCATAACAATGCTTCCTCGTCTCTGCTGTTAAGATATCTTAACTGGCCTCAGTTTCTTCCTTAATCACGCTGTTTGTGAGTCACGTTGGACGACGGCCACTTGTTGTTACTTTCAACTCTGCTCAGGCATTAAAAAGGTCACAGTCTAAAACTCAGACAGTAAATGTACCATTTAAAATCAGTTATTTTAAGTGCACAACACTTTAGTTTGCAGCAAAGCATGCTCAGGGAATAATTTGGAATATGAAACACTTGATTAAATTCCATTTTGTGGCCAAAAAAGAAAACAAAAATGCATATTGGTAATTGGAAATTAGCTGAACGCTAAACCTAAACTAAAAGCAATTACAATATCCATTTGTAAAAAATTAAAAACAAGCTCTGCTAGACAGGTCTTGCGCGTATATATTTGTATGTGATTAGTGTGTTACATATTTGTGCATGTCTCATTGTGATTGTCTTCTAGTAGCAGTAACATATCTTGGGTCAGTGATTTAATAAAGAAGGAAACTAATTAGAGATATGCTTAGAGCAATGACTATTTCATGACTAATGCACAAGAGGCTAATTTCAAACCATAGTACAGTAATGGCCTACAGTAGTCATGATATTCAACAGCAGAGCAACCGTTTCTGAGCTGCACATGCACTTCCCTGAGGCAATGGCTTTCAGAGGGGGAACTGTGAAACAATCAGATTTTTAAACCAAAAACAAAGGTAAAAAGTACCTGACACAGCCATTTGGTTTGATGCTTCTTTTATGTGGAGAATGTACTCTGAGTCATGTATAAAAACAGCAGGAATTTCAGCAAAGTTTATGTGAAAAGAAAGGATTTTTGTAGCATTTATATGTTGGTTCAGGCTTTGGTTTGGTACTGGTCTAGCTGAACGTCTCATTCTCTCTCTGTGAGTTCAGAAAGCACTGCTGTTGTGTTCATAAGGAAAAAATAGTGTATAGTTTGAGCTGTGTGTGAAATGAACCAAGCGAAGACCCTGAAGAGAAAGCACTTTGTTTCTTTCATCATCCCCTGAAATCCACTTCAGTTTGGAAACAAAAAGATAAAGATAAAGCAGAGACGGAAGAAATGTCACTCTCTCTCTGCACCCCTCCACAGAACGGTTAAAGACGAGCCTTTTGTGGTTTCTGCTGAGCTAAATATAAGCGCGTGGTTTAACAGGTTAGCATCAGCAGCTGTATCTGTTTTCGCTTTTGAAATTGTGGAAATGTTTAGCTCATTGAGGAAGACATGCTTATAAAAGGATTAAAAGTACTGACATTCGGAGAGTTTTTTGTAGTTGCTTGGATTTACAAGGTACAATTGGCATCGTTAGGTTTTATTGGGGTTATGCCTATAAACTTGCACCTGTCAGACGACTGATGTGGATTATTTTAAAAGCAACACCAGTGTTGATGTGAACTGTGTGCATGGAGGAATGTGTCTGGTATATGCTAGAGGAAGTACTGTATATTAACATTTCAAGGGGCCAGGAGCATGTTTTTCGAAATGTGTGGAAGAATCACAAAGAATTTGAATTATAGCAATACACATTGAAGTTAACCCATATTTATATACTGCATAAATTATCAGTAAGATTTTATAAAGCTTTAAAAAGTGGCTAAACCAATAGACCATGTGGCCTAGGAATGGAAGCCTGCTTCTGACTAAAGAATTAAACTTAAAATTAGATTTAATGTGGAAAGTTGTAAGAAATAACACTGCAATTATGAGGAATGGTTGCAAGAAATACATTTGGAGTTGTTGGAAATAAAGTTTCATTTACTAGAAATGCTCACAACTGGGAGAAATAATGGGAATTATGAAAAATAAAATTGTGATTGCTAGAAAGTCACAGCTATGAATTTTGCAACGATTTTTATTTGTGATAAAAACAAAAAAGATAAATGCAATTACAAGAATTTGTATTTGTATTTGTGATAAAAACAAGAAAGATAAATGCAATTACAAGAAATAAATGAAATTAAGTCTCATCTATGAGAAATAAGAACTTTGACAAAATTGTTCTACATGAAGTCACATTTATGTACAAAAGTCCTTTATGAAACATAAAGACTTGGTTATGAGAAATAGACAAAGTTTTTCAATGTAACGTCACAATTTCAAAAAATAATTATACAGGAGAATGCATATAGGCTCAATTGCAATAAAAAAAAATTATGTCTAGTTAATGAGAAATGAAGTTACCAGAAACACACAAAATTGTTCAATATAAAGTCACAATCACAAAACAAAAACTCTTAAAGATTCAATTATTAGAAACAAAGTTGTAATTTTAAAATACAGCTTCTCAATTGCAAGAAACAAAGGCGCAACTGTACAATAAAAAGTCATAATTACAAAAATAAGTGTTATTTATGAGAAATGGACATAATTACAAAATAAGTCTCATTTGTAAAAAGGAACAATTTTACAATATAAAGTCACAATTACAAAAAAGTAAATGTTAAAAATAAGACTAGAAAATAAGAAAGAAAGTTACAATTGTGAAATATAACTTAGCATTTACCAGAAATAAAAATACAGTTGTATGTTATAAACTCATAATTACAAAAAATAAGTTACATTTATGAGAAATAAAAACTCAATTACAAGAATGAAATAAGAGTTGTAATTGTTAAATATAACTTAACAATTATCAAAAAAAGGGTTACACTTTATTTTGATAGTCCACTTTAGACATTCTACTAACTGCAAGTTACTTTGCAACTACATGTAAACTAATTCTCATTAATTTGCAACTACATGTCTACTTACTCTCAGAGTAGACTGTTAGGATAGGTTTAGGGATTAGTAGAATAAACTGACATATACTTGTAAAGTTTCTCATAGTCAGTATGTTGTATGTTGTGGGCCCATCAAAATAAAGTGTTAATCATACAGTCTACTAATACTCTACTAACTGCTAGTTGACGTAGTTGCAAAGTTACTTACTGTTAGTACAATGTCTAAAGTGGACTATCAAAATAAAGTGTTACTGAAATAAAGATTCAACTGTAAGCCATGAAGTCACAAAGAAATAAGTCTCATTAATGAGAAATATACAATTATGGGAAATATAGTTGTTCCATTTCAAATGTGTTTTAGACAATGTCTAAGGAAGAGCACTGAGAAAGAAAGAAACAGTCTACAGGACATTGACTGGGCAAAAAGAGGAGGCTCCAACATGCATGAAAACCACAAGGGTGCCTCTCAATACCACGCGTTTACACACACAGACACATGCTCACGCTCACAATAAGAGGCATTGTGGTTTTAACTGAACTAACAGTGGCTCTCCTCTGACATTAACCATTTACGCTGCCATGCAGTCATCTGGTACAGTGATCATGTCATGTGCCGCCAAATCACCTTCAGCTCTTCTTTTCTGTTTGCGTTATATTTATTCCCTCGTAGCTGTCGGCAAACAAGCCTGCCTTTGTAGCTGTTTTGCACCAGAGACACTCAAACTGCCAAAACGTCACCAAAATCCTCCTTTGCAACCAGCGGCTCGGGGCTAAATTCCTCATGGTGGCACCTACTGAATAGAGCAGCTTAATTGTGGCCCTGATCAATATGTCAGTCTGATTTTATGGAGTCTACTAGACGCTTCTGAAGGCCTTGTTCTGTGTGCAGATGGATAAGAGGAACCCGATTAGCATTAATATCCTCCCTTCCGTTCTCTGGTGTTTCAGACAGTCAACATAAGAGGGTTTATGTCTTTTATTAGCTAAAATTTAACCTTAAACGCTTTATTTCCTATGGAGGAAGCAATCACATGCTCAGCTCGTGCTAGCTGTCCATGTCTGAGCCTTTTTTTAAAGCACATTGTTTATTGTTGTTGAGCCTACCAGAAATAATCCCAATTTAATGGGTGCTTTTCTTTCGAGTGATGTATTGATTACTTTTTTCATCCCCTCTCTCTTCCTGAATGAAACAGATATACTCGCACAGTTGTTTCTGGCAGTCATCAGTGATCATGCACTAGCCGCTCTTTGAGTGGAGTTTCTGTTAATGCGCAATCAACACAGTGTTTGGAGTGTTATCATAGCTCTCGTCTGTTATGACGCAGACGAAGGGGAGCCGAGATATACATCTCTGTCCATCTGGAGATCAGGATCAAATAACCCTGCTATGCTAAGAATACTTACAAAATTTTTCCACGGCAACTTCAAAAATTCAATAGTGAGTACAGCTATTTTTACTACAGTTAAAGCATCAGATTTCCCTCCCTACCCCCAATTGTTCATTTTTATATTGAACCTAAAACTCATTAAAACATTCTCTTTATTTTTTATTTTTTTTTTATTTTAATTTTAGTGATTTTTTTATTGATCTTGTTATGTGCTTGTGTCATTTTTATTATTTTGTATTTATTTTATATATTATTCATATTTATTATTTTAAATATATATTATTTTTAAGTGCAGTGTATTTTTATTTCAGTTTTATTTTTAGATCAGTTTTAATTTTATTTATTTCTGTTTACTAATTATAGGTCTTTGACATGTATAATTTTGCTTAGTTTAGTTTTATTTTTAATTTAGTGTCTTTTTAAATACACAATATGCTTTTGTCATTTTTTCATTATTTTTTAAATATTTAATTAGTTTTATTTATTTCCATTTATTAATTTGAGATCTTCAGCATGTATAGTTTTTGTTTCGTTTTTTTTTTTTTTTTTTTCATATTTATATTTATTTATTTTTCATTTTATTTCAGTTAAACTTTAGGGTTTAGTTAACGATCATAACCCAGTTTGGTAAAACATAGTAAATATGATCAAATGTAAGGTAAGGTTATTAAAAATTTATTCTCTAGGTTGCTTTGTGAACTTAAATTAATTTAAAAGTTTTATTTGAAAATATATCATTCCAGACACATGCAGTGAGAATCACTAATTTCTAGGTTAAAATTCAAGTAATACTTTTAAACAATTATACACCATTCAGATATCACATGACAATATTCATTAGTTGATGTCATTCTGAATACTGATGTGACCAGTTTCTTGGTCGCAACTTGGTGAGATGACTTAAAATTACATGAAATGTCTACTTTTCCAAGATGTTATTGACATGGAATAGTGTCAACTGTTTAAGTGCAAACACTCACACAACAAACTGGATGAATACTGAATTTTTCTGAAGAAACCGAGGTCAAGGGTCACTAAACACTTGTAGGCATATTATCTACTTATGATACATTATAACTGAGTTTCCATGACAACAAGCACTGTTTTACTGTTTGTGGCCAAAATTACACACTAATGCAGTTTGAATGAGTCAAGAACAAAATGATTCACCTGATACACTACAGACCCCACCAGCCTTAATTACATTGTACAGTCACGATCAGACAACTCAGTGTTCCTGGTCGTGCCCGAAACTCAGCAGATTAACTGATAAACTCATCTCATCATTACTATGCAGACCGGAGAGAGGAATCAATTTTCAGCCGAGTACAGCAGTAGATTACAGAGGTCTTTTGTTGAAAGACGAGCTTGCAGTGTGATTGCCCACAGGGCTCGTGAGTGTGTTTTTCTCTTCATAGCTCATGTGCTGCTGTGGCCTTTGTGTCAAGACCTAATGTCCAGTAGAGCTCATTCAGAGTATATAATGTGGTCTTTCAACCACTAAAAACTACTACACAAAGAAAAATAACTTGGTGTGATTCTTGGATTGTCTTGTACATGTCTAACCACACAATCTGTATGATGGAAGATAGTAACAGGAATTTGGAGGAGAATGTTCTTGTTATGAAAGAAGTCACAATGCACAAAATAGTGAGCTTCGTTTGTGAGATTTATTTGGTTGAAAAGGATCTGCATATACAAATTGAGTCTTTTTTTTCCTCTAAGCATTTAAAGTTAATAATGGGTTCTTTTAGATTTCATTTGGTCTAAATTCCCACCATTTTTACTGATGTCCTTATTTATCCACTGCTGACAGAAACCAGTAAGAGAGAGCAAAAAAAGGAACTTAGGATGGGGGTGTGTGTGTGTATCTTTTATGACCACACATCCTGTAGCTGCCCATTAAAGCTGTGGCATTTTTACTGTTTCATTTTGCTTAAACGGTCTCTAATATAAGGAGGCCAACAAACCCTCCCTTTATTTCCTCTGTCTGCTTCCACCGACTCTTTGTAGGTCTCTTTTTTTTTTTTTTTTTTTTTTAACAGGAAACTCTCTCTCCCCCTGGCTGGTGATATGAGAACAAACCAGGGCCACTGAGGTGCATCCTATTGATCACAGCAAGCTGAGAGGGAAGCAAATAAAAACATCCTGAAGCGAGAGACGGACAGAAGTGTGAAAGGAAAGAGAGAGTGCAGACCATTTGGATCATCTTTTTTGTTGTTATTTTTCCACTTGTACACTTCGATTCCACAGACAGACTTGTAGCATAGTTTCCCCCAGTCAAGCTCGATCCTGCTCCTGAATGCCCAGAAACAAAACCGGATTAAACACTTCAGTGCCCTCAGACAGAGCCCTGAGATCTATTGGAAAAATGTGGCTGTGTAGCTGAGGCCTGGTGGTTAACTCATGTGCTTTGACATTGACCCTTGTTGCCCACGGGTTGGCTCAGGTTCTAGTCAGGCTCATGTCAAACCTTGATCCTATTCCCCGCTCTGCCTTTGTCATTTACTATCTTTTCTCTACCATAAAATGTTGCAAAGACTCAGTTTTACACTGAAAATCAAGTGGTTCCCATTCAAGTTCTTGGGGGTTAGAACAGGACATTGCTAGGTGATTGCTAAGGTATTCTGAGTGATTACTTAAGGCCCAGACACCAAACCGACATGAAACACTTAGAGTGCCCCTATTATGCCATTTGTATGCATGTGTAATGTAGCTGTATGTGATTGTAAACGATCTGCAAAGTTATAAAGCCGAAAGTGCATGATAAATATAGTTATTGAGTCATCAGTCATTCGAATCCCACTTCTATGACGGATACACTTCACGGGCTAACACATTTGCATAATACCTCAAACACTGTAGCTTGTTTGTGTGGTTAACATCATGTTGAGAAGACGCTGTGTCCTATGCTGTGAAAGTAAATAGGTTTTATTTTTTTACATCCGAAAGATGTGGCTGCAAAGAATCAGTGGTTAAAATATTTTTTCTACTGTACCACAGCAGTACAACCGCAATATTTCATTTTGTTTTTTTGTTTTTTTGCATTCCCTACATTTTACTGATGACTGCTTGTCTAATGCTGGGGAGTTCAATGCGGGATTCACAAAACACTTTCTCTTTAAAGATGGCTCATCTCTTTAAAGTGTTAGTTCACCCAAAAATGAAAATTAGCCCATGTTTACCCTTTCTTCTTTCAGACAAATCCAATCGGAGTTAAAGTATATTACAAATTGTCCTTGCTCTTCCAAGCTTTATAATGGCATGGGTGGGTGTTTTTGTTCAACAGTCCAAAAGATGTCAAATTAAGTGCATGCATCCATATTAAAATGTGCCTCACATGGCTGAAAAATCCATCTTTAAAACGATATAAACAGTTTTGTGTAACTTCCACTAACTGTCATACCTGCATTCACAAGAGACTGTCTTTCCGGTTGATGTCGCCAGACGTAGGCGTAGCGCATGTGTGTGAGTCTCATGAAAACCAACATTTGTTTACAGGAGCAAAGGAAGCAAAGTTTCCTTACTTTACCAAAGGAAAACCAGTCTCCTCTTGGCTTATATTGAAATCCTCTGACATTTATCTTTACAAATCCTTGTTTTGTACTTTTTATTCGTGACCAGCTTTTTGTTTTGTTCCTTCTCTGTCCTGCTTTCACGTTCGTCTCTTATCATCAGCGTGTGCGCGACACCTATCCACGTTATCCACCAGAATGACTTCCGCCTACGATAATTAGCAGAAGTGAGAGAAAGGTGTTTCTATTTTTCTTACAAAAATGCATCGATTTGCTACAGGAGGCCTTTATTCACCCCCATGTGAGGCATGTGTTGAAAAAAAAAAACACCCACCCATGCCATTATAAAGCCTATAACTCCGATTGGATTTATCTGAAAGAATAAAGTCATAAGGTCTGTGGATATACCGACCAACTAGCACATACATTCTGTGTATTTTTGAAAAGAGAAACCCTCCGTACCTGTAGGTGACAGTAATCTGCATTCTGCATACAAAAATCGAGACCGGAACTAGGACTGTGGATATACAAACAAACAGCCAACTAGCACATACTTTCTACATTTGAGTGAAAATAAATTATTCTCCATATTAGCAGGTGGCAGTAGACTATATTTGTTGTCCAAAAAGAAAAACCAGAAGAGCTAGGACTGCAGATATACAACAGGTGTGTTCGACTTGAAGCTGCGCTGTGTCTCCTCAACAAGACGCATGATTTGGAGTATCATTGATGTCTGTAGCACAAATGGAGTATAATGCTTAGGGTTGAGGGTTCATTTAGTATGACGACGGAGAGGGATTCACTCTATATCCAGGAGCAAAGCTCTCAGGTAGACAGAGATTCTCCCAATCATGGAGACGGGACGTTCTGAGCCAAGGGAGATTAAGCATATCTCAATGTCGAACAGACCTTGTAGCCCTGAGGCGATTGTGTTTCACCCCAGGAGGGCGAGAGCTCAGAGTGAGAGCGAGAGATTGGGATGTTCCTAGACAGACGGTTCTCATGTCCAGTGGCAGGGAAGCTGGGACTTTCTCGCTTTCTCCTTTTCTAGATCACCTCCAGCCTAGACCTGGAGGAGGAGAAGGGGTGGAGCAGCTGGCTTTTAACACTTGTTTCAACAGTGTGATAATTTTACCTACAGTCAGGACACAGATGCAGAGACAAAGGGAGGTGGGGGTTGGGGGACGTGTGTGCCTGGGGTAGGAGGTAGGGTAATGGGGTAGTATTGGCTTATTGACTTGCCCTCACAGCTGGCAGACTTCAGATGAAAAGGAATGTTCCTCAAGTGCTGACTGCACATCAGAAGAGAGGCTAAAGGAAACAAAAGAAGTCCGAAGTCCCTCCCAACACATAGAGCCCCCCATCAATACCCACACCCACCCACCCAAAGGGCCTTTCCACCCTCTCAACAACACTTGCCTCAAGTAGAGAAAGTCCTGATGGAGAATGATCCCAAATGAATCCCAAATTGCTATATACATAAAAGAATCAAACCATGTGATCGAATGATTTGAATTTGGCTTCCTTCACACTGTGAAGGTTCCACGTAAATCACATATGAAGAGACATATGTAGTGACACAAAAAGGCCGATTTTATTTCATTAGATGATAACTTAAGGCCTGAGGTTTGGAGGATGGATGGATTGATAAAGGCCTGGATATACTTTGTTTTCTGCTGCGCAAGTCTTTCATAGTATACTTGCGAAAAACATGGACCATTTGCATGACCATTAGTTAACTGTGCAGATGATAAAAATAAAAAATAAAAAAAACTTTTATCGAACAGTACTTGACTTACTTTTCTGAGGCATTTTTGCAGTGACTTTTAGTTGGTGTTATGGTGATTTTTAGTAGATGAAGTCAGTCACAGCGGTGCAATATGATCAACTAATGTTTGACAACCACAAAGTGTCACAATTCTTTTTGTCTTTTAATCAGTGTGATATTAAATGGTATTTTCACTAAATATTTCGGTTCAAAATTGTTTGAATAAATGCCATATAGTTAATTTTTTTGTAATTCAGTGCAAAAACAGTCTAAGATGTAAGTTTGTCTAAAGATGCAGTAATATAAACAACATTTTTAGGAAATAATTAATTTGCTTGAAAGTAACATTTTTGACAATGTTATTGCCTGGTGTGTTTTATTAATATTACTATTATATTTTAAACTAAATAGACTGAAAGAAGCATAAATTTAAAAAAAAAAGTTGTAACAGAGATAAGAACCATTACAAGTAGGCTTTGGTTTTGATATATACATACTGTGTAACAATCTAGTTTTGTCACATCACAACATGCCAGAAATGTTTGCCGTGCACACTATATCAAAGCTGCTGGCTATTGCATTAGCTATCTACTGTATAGACACTTCTAGTCAAGGCTGTAATGTTCGGTGTAAGACACAAGATACAACGTTGTGTGTATTTCCACTGAACAGATTTATTATTCCACCTTTAGCTGTGAGGAATGATTCTCATTAACTACCAACCAAATGCTGCTCATCTTCAACTGTATAAAAATGTTCCACTGCGTCTCTCAAAAGCCCTTTCTCCCATTTGACTGCTGATTTATTGAGTTTACCTTTCCGCCATGAATTTTAATGCTGATCTGCCCTGGTTTCAAAGCTTTGCCATCAATATTTAAACTTCAATAAAAACTTCACAATCGCTGACAAATTGTCATGAGATTTCTGCCTTTTTTGACAGATTCATTAAAATGTGTCAAATAATCTGGCAGGAATCAGACTCAACCCCTTCAACCTCTGGAGAAAGGGTTAAACGTTTATCTTGAGTGGCTCCCACTCCACGCACAGACTCTGTTCTGTTGTTTTTAATGATAGCGGGTCTGATTAGAACAGAGCACTGGGGAACAACAGCCACGTAAATCAGCCCCCCAATGTGCCGCCTGTCCGTCTGGAGCGCTGTGAGAGCCCTCCTGCTCCATAATCAAAGCAGCTACTCTCACCGTGCCTCTGCTCTCTGGGGGAAATCAGTAATCATGCGTACCCTCCACGGCACTAGCCTTCTCTCTGTGTGCAGCAACACAGTGAAACATATTCCTCCTGTTCAACACACAAGCTGAAGCACACAGCTAACAGGCAGGTGAGATGGGGCTGTCTGAAAACAGAAACAAGAGTTAGCTAATGGTATGTTTCTGTTTCCAAATCAGTACTGTGGTAGAAAGATGATGCCTTTCATTATTGTATGTAGTGTTTAGGCATATGTGCAAAACATATTCAGACTAGTCTGGGAGTATCTTAATTTAATGCCATCCACGTTCATTTTATAGCTCTATCGTCTTACTATTTGTCAGTTTGCAAACTAATTAAATATAAACAGACTGAATGGGGAGTCCGGTTAAAGCTTCATTCAAGATGTGCATTCTAGCAGTGGAGCTTTATGCCAAAGAGCATTTTTTAGATCTGTTTTCATAGCTAAAGCACAGGGGTCAAAGGTCATGGGCAGTGACCCCCTGCTCTTTAGCGCTGCCAAATCCCATCATTCCAGAGCAGCCAAATGGGAGGATCTGTCATTAGGCTGTAGTCACATATTAATCAAACACATTTTTTTCATGATTACATTCCCACACACAGGATTTAGTTAATGAATTACTACCTAATCTCACCTATTATGCACAGTTTAGATTTGTTGGTGTGTGCTGTCACACAAATCCTAATAAAACTAAACACTCTCAGTCCAATGAACAGAGCAAGAATCGACCTTCATGCTCACCACTGTGACCTGCTGTTGAGGAGCTGAAATCCAAGTTAATTAACCCATTAAACTATCAGGATGTTTGTATTTAAAGGCTTGGGCAGGACGGATGGCTCTCTGCTCGTATACTTTAATAAGGTCTGGCTGGGCAGAGACCTCGACACTCTAGGCGTGGCTGAGGGAGGGGTGTTGGGTCTCAGGTATGTACAGGTCACCTCCCTGCATATGAGAGACTGTGATCCTGAAGACCCCTCTTACCGCTTGTAGTCTGAACACCATCTGCACACAATTAGTGACCCGTACGCTACAAGAGGGAGGAGGGACAGGGGGAGTGAGAAAACAATTGCTTGAGCTACTTCTCCAAGTTTATGTCTATGGCGATTCACGCAGGTATGTTACTCCACAGCAGTGACGACCCGAACAGGCTACAATAGTCCCAAAAAAAAAAAAAAAAAAAAAAAAAAAAAAAAAAAAATTCCTGATTTTATGATGTACTAGCTCATTATATACATTTTGCAAATTTTGAACACAGAGAAAGTTGCATAGAGTTGCTTTAAGGGTGGTTGCTAGAGGGCTTTGAGTTGTTGCTTAAAGTGTTGGTTTGTATATATTTGCCAGCATGATCACTGTGGTTTCTAGAGTGTTGTGGGTGGTGTTAAGTAGTTGCTAGGGTGTTAAGGGTGGTTGTTAGAGTGTTGTGGGTGGTTGCTAGGGTGCTAAGGGTGGTTGTTAGAGTGTTGTGGGAGGTTGCTAGGGTGTTAATGCTGGTTGCTGGAGAGTTTTGAGTTGTTGCTTAAAGTGTTGGTTTGTATATATTTGCCAGCATGATCACTGTTGGTTTTAGAGTGTTGTAGGTGGTGTTAAGTAGTTGCTAGGGCGTTAAGGGTGGTTGTTAGAGTGTTGTGGATGGTTGCTAGGGAGTTCAGGATGGTTGGTAGAGTGTTGTAGGAGGTTGCTAGGGTGTTAATGCTGGTTGCTAGAGGGTTTTTAGTTGTTGCTTAAAGTGTTGGTTTGTATATATTTGCCAGCATGATCACTGTGGTTTCTAGAGTGTTGTGGGTGGTGTTAAGTAGTTGCTAGGGTGTTAAGGGTGGTTGTTAGAGTGTTGTGGGTGGTTGCTAGGGTGCTAAGGGTGGTTGTTAGAGTGTTGTGGGAGGTTGCTAGGGTGTTAATGCTGGTTGCTGGAGAGTTTTGAGTTGTTGCTTAAAGTGTTGGTTTGTATATATTTGCCAGCATGATCACTGTGGTTTCTAGAGTGTTGTAGGTGGTGTTAAGTAGTTGCTAGGGCGTTAAGGGTGGTTGTTAGAGTGTTGTGGATGGTTGCTAGGGAGTTCAGGATGGTTGGTAGAGTGTTGTAGGAGGTTGCTAGGGTGTTAATGCTGGTTGCTGGAGGGTTTTGAGTTGTTGCTTAAAGTGTGTGGTTTGTATATATTTGCCAGCATGATCACTGTGGTTTCTAGAGTGTTGTAGGTGGTGTTAAGTAGTTGCTAGGGCGTTAAGGGTGGTTGTTAGAGTGTTGTGGATGGTTGCTAGGGAGTTCAGGATGGTTGGTAGAGTGTTGTAGGAGGTTGCTAGGGTGTTAATGCTGGTTGCTGGAGGGTTTTGAGTTGTTGCTTAAAGTGTTGGTTTGTATATATTTGCCAGCATGATCACTGTGGTTTCTAGAGTGTTGTAGGTGGTGTTTAAGTAGTTGCTAGGGTGTTAAGGGTGGTGGTTAGAGTGTTGTGAATAGTTGCTAGGGTGTTAAGGGTGGTTGTTAGAGTGTTGTGGGTGGTTGCTAGGGTGCTAAGGGTAATTGTTAGAGTGTTGTGGGGAGGTTGCTAGGGTGTTAATGCTGGTTGCTGGAGGGTTTTGAGTTGTTGCTTAAAGTGTTGGTTTGTATATATTTGCCAGCATGATCACTGTGGTTTCTAGAGTGTTGTGGGTGGTGTTAAGTAGTTGCTAGGGTGTTAAGGGTGGTTGTTAGAGTGTTGTGGGTGGTTGCTAGGGTGCTAAGGGTGGTTGTTAGAGTGTTGTGGGAGGTTGCTAGGGTGTTAATGCTGGTTGCTGGAGAGTTTTGAGTTGTTGCTTAAAGTGTTGGTTTGTATATATTTGCCAGCATGATCACTGTGGTTTCTAGAGTGTTGTAGGTGGTGTTAAGTAGTTGCTAGGGTGTTAAGGGTGGTTGTTAGAGTGTTGTGGATGGTTGCTAGGGAGTTCAGGATGGTTGGGTAGAGTGTTGTAGGAGGTTGCTAGGGTGTTAATGCTGGTTGCTGGAGGGTTTTGAGTTGTTGCTTAAAGTGTTGGTTTGTATATATTTGCCAGCATGATCACTGTGGTTTCTAGAGTGTTGTGGGTGGTGTTAAGTAGTTGCTAGGGTGTTAAGGGTGGTTGTTAGAGTGTTGTGGGTGGTTGCTAGGGTGCTAAGGGTGGTTGTTAGAGTGTTGTGGGAGGTTGCTAGGGTGTTAATGCTGGTTGCTGGAGAGTTTTGAGTTGTTGCTTAAAGTGTTGGTTTGTATATATTTGCCAGCATGATCACTGTGGTTTCTAGAGTGTTGTAGGTGGTGTTAAGTAGTTGCTAGGGCGTTAAGGGTGGTTGTTAGAGTGTTGTGGATGGTTGCTAGGGAGTTCAGGATGGTTTGGTAGAGTGTTGTAGGAGGTTGCTAGGGTGTTAATGCTGGTTGCTGGAGGGTTTTGAGTTGTTGCTTAAAGTGTTGGTTTGTGTATATATTTGCCAGCATGATCACTGTGGTTTCTAGAGTGTTGTAGGTGGTGTTAAGTAGTTGCTAGGTGCGTTAAGGGTGGTTGTTAGAGTGTTGTGGATGGTTGCTAGGGAGTTCAGGATGGTTGGTAGAGTGTTGTAGGAGGTTGCTAGGGTGTTAATGCTGGTTGCTGGAGGGTTTTGAGTTGTTGCTTAAAGTGTTGGTTTGTATATATTTGCCAGCATGATCACTGTGGTTTCTAGAGTGTTGTAGGTGGTGTTAAGTAGTTGCTAGGGTGTTAAGGGTGGTGGTTAGAGTGTTGTGAATAGTTGCTAGGGTGTTAAGGGTGGTTGTTAGAGTGTTGTGGGTGGTTGCTAGGGTGCTAAGGGTAATTGTTAGAGTGTTGTGGGAGGTTGCTAGGGTGTTAATGCTGGTTGCTGGAGGGTTTTGAGTTGTTGCTTAAAGTGTTGGTTTGTATATATTTGCCAGCATGATCACTGTGGTTTCTAGAGTGTTGTGGGTGGTGTTAAGTAGTTGCTAGGGTGTTAAGGGGTGGTTGTTAGAGTGTTGTGGGTGGTTGCTAGGGTGCTAAGGGTGGTTGTTAGAGTGTTGTGGGAGGTTGCTAGGGTGTTAATGCTGGTTGCTGGAGAGTTTTGAGTTGTTGCTTAAAGTGTTGGTTTGTATATATTTGCCAGCATGATCACTGTGGTTTCTAGAGTGTTGTGGGTGGTGTTAAGTAGTTGCTAGGGTGTTAAGGGTGGTTGTTAGAGTGTTGTGGGTGGTTGCTAGGGTGCTAAGGGTGGTTGTTAGAGTGTTGTGGGAGGTTGCTAGGGTGTTAATGCTGGTTGCTGGAGAGTTTTGAGTTGTTGCTTAAAGTGTTGGTTTGTATATATTTGCCAGCATGATCACTGTGGTTTCTAGAGTGTTGTAGGTGGTGTTAAGTAGTTGCTAGGGCGTTAAGGGTGGTTGTTAGAGTGTTGTGGATGGTTGCTAGGGAGTTCAGGATGGTTGGTAGAGTGTTGTAGGAGGTTGCTAGGGTGTTAATGCTGGTTGCTGGAGGGGTTTTGAGTTGTTGCTTAAAGTGTTGGGTTTGTATATATTTGCCAGCATGATCACTGTGGTTTCTAGAGTTTTGTAGGTGGTGTTAAGTAGTTGCTAGGGTGTTAAGGGTGGTGGTTAGGAGTGTTGTGAATAGTTGCTAGGGTGTTAAGGGTGGTTGTTAGAGTGTTGTGGGTGGTTGCTAGGGTGCTAAGGGTAATTGTTAGAGTGTTGTGGGAGGTTGCTAGGGTGTTAATGCTGGTTGCTGGAGGGTTTTGAGTTGTTGCTTAAAGTGTTGGTTTGTATATATTTGCCAGCATGATCACTGTGGTTTCTAGAGTGTTGTAGGTGGTGTTAAGTAGGTTGCTAGGGCGTTAAGGGTGGTTGTTAGAGTGTTGTGGATGGTTGCTAGGGAGTTCAGGATGGTTGGTAGAGTGTTGTAGGAGGTTGGTTGCTAGGGTGTTAATGCTGGTTGCTAGAGGGTTTTTAGTTGTTGCTTAAAGTGTTGGTTTGTATATATTTGCCAGCATGATCATTGTTGTTTCTAGAGTGTTGTAGGTGGTGTTAAGTAGTTGCTAGGGCGTTAAGGGTGGTTGCTAGGTTGTTAAGGGTTGTTGCTAGGGTGTTAAGGGTTGTTGCTTAAGGTGTTGTATGTGTTTGCTAGGGTGACCTTGGTGGTTTCTAGAGTGTTGTAGGTGTTGTTAAGTAGTTGCTAGGGTGTTAAGGGTGGTTGTTAGAGTGTTGTGGATGGTTGCTAGGGAGTTCAGGATAGTTGCTACAGCATTGGCTAGGGTGTTGGTTTGTATGTGACTGCTAGTGTGATCTGGGTGGTTGCTAGAGTGTTGCAGGTGGTATTAGATGGTTGCTAGGTTGTTTAGCGTGGTTGCTAGAGGTTTTGGGTTCTTGGCATGTGGTTTGCCTGTGTGGTTGCTTGGGTATCGTAGGAGGTGCTAGGGAGTTGCTAGGGTGTTAATGGTGGTTGCTAGAGTATTGTGGGTGGTTGCTATGGTGTTTAGGGTGGTTTCTAGAGGATTGCATAGGGTGTTGGTTTGTAAGGGAGAATTAGGGGTGATCACTAGAGTGTTGTATGTGGTAATAGGTAGTTGTTGAGGTGTTAAGGGTGGTTTCTAGATGGTTTGGGGTTGTTGGAATGTGGTTTGCTTAGGATGCTGGTTTGTCTGTGGTTTCTAGGATTTTCAGGGTGGTTGCTATTTAGTTCCTTAGGGTGTTGATTTGTATGTTGTTGCTAGGGTGATATGGGTGGTCACAGGAATGTTAAGTGGTTGTTAGGGCATTCAGGGTAGTTTTAAGGGGTTGTGGGTTGTTGCTATGTGGTTTATAGGATGTTTTAGATGGTTTTATGTGTGGTTTCTTGGTGTTCTGCATGATTGTTAGGTGGTTGATATGGTGCTGTGAGTTGTTACTATGTGGTTGCCAGGCAGTTGACAGAGGTTTTTACGTGGTTGTTAGGATGTTTTGGATCTTTGCCATGGTTTTATGTGTGGTTGCAAGGGTGTTCTGCATCACTGTTAGGTGGTTGCTAGGGTGCTCTGACCCAAGTCACCCCAAGTTTCTATAATGTTTTGGTTCTTTGAAATGGTCAGATTTCACTATGAAATAACAGGATTTTTTAAAAAAAAGGATAATTTTGTTTAAAGAAAAGTCGATTTTCAGCATGAGTAAGATTTCTTGTATTGTGACATTTATTTTCCTGACAGTTAAGCACAAGAAAAAGTCTTGGCATTGCCTCAAACACTGTTCTTTTTTGTTATAAAAATATAAAAATATCCAGATGAAGACCTCTGACCCTGACATCTTTATGTACGTTGCCTTGAACGTAGTTCGCGCTGGTTCCACAACCTCTGGGACCCCATCATTCTCTAGCATTTTCTCTCTGACATTGACTTGTCTCTCTCTATTGAGTCTTCTTTCACACTTTTCCTCTATATTTACTCCTCCTTTGTTTTTTATATCCTTTATATTAGTCTAGTTCATTACAGACCCGCTTCCTTGATGCTCAGTAGGTCAATGTGTTGTATTTTTCTATGCTATGTTCCCCGATAGCTTCAAGAGCACATAAAGCGACCCTGAGGTTGCATAAAGAGCTGAGATGTGAGGCTAAACAAAGCTCACTGCTGCACTTTCCTCCAAGGCCATGAAGTGAGAGTATCTCACTGAATTTGAAGGGAAATTCATTTTGACACTGTTTAGAAAGAAGCAGGCAAACACAAAGCTGGAATTTCCTTTATTGTCCAATGAAACCCAAATATTAGTGTGTAATAAGTGTGATAATTTGAAAGAAGTGCCAGTGAAGTTGACTCATGCAGGATTTGAGAGGTCCTTAATGCTTGGATAAAAGCTTTAAATCATATTATTCCTCACTGTCTGTATGACAAAAGTCATCACATGCCTCTCAGTTGAGATAATTCTACAGGTTTATTGACTCTTTTTTTCTGTCTTGGTCTAATACGGATTTCTGTCAGTTCTCTGGTGCAGGTTGAAGCATGCAACATCTTGACAGCCAGTGTTGAGAAAAGTTACTTTTACATTACAAATGCATTACAGTAGTGCCTTACTCCTTAAAAAGCAACTAATTGCATTACTTCTTTGGAAAGTAATGGATTACATTACTTTTGTGTTACTTTCTGTCACCTGGGCTAGGCTTGCTCATTTGTTTTTAACAACAAAAACCCTAAAAAGTATATTTTTGACAACTTTAAAAGCCCTTTCACTCCATAAGTGAAATTACTATAGAACTGCCTCTGTACCTCATTCCCAATTTCTCTATACATTGGGAATCTTGCATTACTTATTTGAAAAAGTAACAGATATTTTGTTGTAAATTTAAAAGTAATGCATCACTTTACTAGTAACTTGAAAAAAACTGATATATCTGATTGCATAACTCGCGTTACTGTTGACAGCCTTATGTCGCTTTATTATCACCATGAACACGTTTTTCTCATTTGCGTTTGCAAATGGATTCCTGCACAGTAGATGCCAAGCTCTGTGTTTGGAAAGGTGGCGCTGTTCCATTGCAACTTCTGTCTAGTTTCAAGATACACGGTTGAATCTCATACCTTCTCCATTCTTAACTGATCTTCATGTCATCCAATGACGACTTGTTACTCTTCAAGGAACGTTAATCCAATTAGCACCTAATAATTCCCATTACTTCTATTGCAATACATCTGAATTGCTAAAACAAACCTGTGGATCTTTAATCGGGAAAAAAGCAGCATTTTAAACAGTTTTGGTGTGATTGTAGTGAAACTATGAATGTGCTGCAAACCCAAACCCTATAAAATAAAGAGATTTTATTTGATTTAGAGAATGAACAGTATGATTTCATCTTTTCAGTTAGGAATAATCTATTATTTAATAACTCCTCGCCTCATCTTTAATTAAAAGACATTCCTCAACTTTAAGCCACGGGAAGGTTTGGCTTTGGGAAACAATCTCCCTTCATCATGGTAGGTATTAGCTCTGGGCTCAGTGTGGAGCTCAGCGTCTCTCGTTTGGCCAGCCGACTCTATTCTTCCGTTCTGGTGGACTGTGGCGTCGCTGGTGGAGTGCTGCTTATTATTAGGCGGTGGTGTTCTTGATCCATGTCATTTTCAGCCTGTGCCATTTCCTATCGCTCCCAGCTGCCGGCTCTGGCTAATTAGTGACAGCGATGGGAACAGGAACAGGGAAGAGAGCTTCAGAGGACAGGGCCTGCGTTGTCTTCCTTTCATTTTCTTGGACACAATTCCTGATACTCTTATTCCAGCCATAAAGGCCAGACTGATGGCTTCTTCTGGAAGCCGCGCACTCACAAAGACAGTTTCTAGGAAACACAGAAAGGGATATGTCTTTTTCTGTAGGCTTTCTACAGAGGTTGTATCTACCAGGGTTTGAATAAAGGGGCACAGATCTCATTTACACTTGACAAATTGTGATTCTGACAATGCAGTGTTTTTTTCTAGAGTTGGAGAGGATGTTTTTAGTCCTTAATTTGTGCCTCCAGAATTGAATCAGGAACCTATTTTAGTGGATTCCATTCAGACTCATTTTTTAAAAAGATCTGTACATATGCATGTGCTATAAAATATTAATTCATTTCGGTATTGTTATTATTAATATTAGTTAATATCTATTTTGGCTATGTTGAAAGTGTTTTTGAGTGTGAACAATAATGGCAGTTTAAATTTATTTAGCTTATAGCTAATTATTTTTATTTAGACATTCATTAACAATAATACCAGTTATCAGGCATGTTAGCATGCATTGTGCACTTTCAGTGTGTTAGCCAAGCATTTATTTCTATATTTGTGTACTTTCATCTATGTTTCTGTCTTTACAATCAGTGTGAGGGAAGGAAACCAAAGAATGAATGAAGACAGAAGGGAAATCGTCTCTTTGACGTTACAGAATATTCTTAGATTCACCGTTTCCATCTTTGACCTGTGGATTCTGGTAGATAATGCGGGAGGATGACCCATACAGGAAGTGATGCGAAGCCCTCCCATCAGTCTCAGCAGCTGGAGGAACACCTGGAAGAGCCCAGATGGCTGTGGATCAGTTAATAACTCTACCCTACTCACGCAAAGACAAACAAGAAAACTCAATGTTAATAGCCTCCCCAGAAACAGACGAATATCTGCCTCATGCTGCATGTTATTACTCATCACTACTGTAAATAATGTGAATGCTTAGCTTGTTTTAATAAGTGCCTGAGTTAAATGAAAATTTAAAGTATATTTAATCGGCTTTGCAAATGATTCCTCATGTTTCTTTTTTGGATTAGCCGCTTTAATTACACATTCTGTTTAAATGCCTCAGTTTGTGGCTCATTAAAGTGTCATCATTTCTTTATAGTCAATGTATTTATAACCCCACGCGGTAAAATTAAATCATATTCCTTCTCTACAAACCGTCTCTCTGTGATAAAGTGACGCCGTCAATGCCGAACCTTCATGGAATAAGGATTTATAACTGTGAAGTGGAATCAATATTAGCTTTCATATCGCTGACTGTGTTCAAACTCCTGGCAGAGGCTCAGATGGAGGTGCAGCATTGCGAGTCGTTGTGTTGACAGCTCCCGGTTCGAAACGAGCTTGTACTTGTGTTTCATTTATCATGCGCTCCTCAGTTGTTGTTTTTCGTTTGTGAATCGTTACTTCTGTCACAGATTTCAGCATGACTCCTGAAGCTCGTCGCCGTTTCTTGATGTTCTGCCCGAAGAGCATTTTTTATTAGATCTCGCGCCTGTGCTCGGTTTCACTTCATGTCTGAGTGTCTCTCTTGGCCTGACATCACTGCGCCAGACTGAGCCGGAGAGGGTGATTTGCT